>NC_134177.1:20930405-21234155 GCF_964188355.1 Buteo buteo
TGTACATATGCTAAAGTTATTTACCATTCACAGCCTGATGTAGCTTCTTCTGATTTGCTGCTGCTTAAAGAGCACCATCTCCTCCCCTAGTTCATACACTCTCATTGTCTTCTCTGGTGGGTTTCTAAAACCTAGATCCCCAAATAAACTGCTTCATATAAGGGTTCACAAAACCCAGAGCTAAAGCTACAAGCAACTCAACACTAACCAACATCCCACCACCAAACATAATCCATCTCCTCTATCAGAAGGGCTGTAAAAGACAACAGCCAGGGAGTACAGAGTGCAACAAACCAACAAGACTTACTCCTTGTTGCACTCATGTACCAGGCCTGGTGAACAGAAGGCTCAAGTTTGGCTCTATGAGCATTATGACAACCTGAAGAGCTGCCATCTTACAGCTCTACAGGGACTAGCTGGCAGTGTACGGGTGATCAGGCCATTGTTTCAGCAACATGCATTCCCATGACATGCACAACGCACTTCTCTGTCTCTCCCTTGGGAAATCAGCGGTCAGGCCAGGAACTGAGTGAGCACGGGAAAACCAAAAATACATTTCTATCCCAACCTGGAGATAAAAAAAAGTATCATCCAGCTCCTTTTATTAGCACTAAGACTCACACCTGCAAACACATTATGTGCTTAATTCCTGTTGAATTCTTTATAAGTTAGGCATTTAAACAGCTACAATCAAGTCTTAAGTTATCTATGGTTTTTTGTTAGACATTTAATCAAGTTCCTGAGTCATAATACAATAGAATAAAGAAAAACATATTTACAGAGACAGTTCAATTTTAAAAGGCAGCAGGAACTAGCAATTCTAAAAGCGGTATCCATGCCAATGAAATAAGGCAGCAGTGTCTCTACACCTATTAACACACTTTTCTAAACTGAAAGATAAAGCTACTGGGCTTTTTAAAGTATTCTTGCTCAGACTTTCTGTTCAGCTAAGAAAAATTCAAACAGGTATAAATTACAAGAATCTTTAAATTATAGCCATAAAATACATCAGAAGTGCAGCTTTGTCTCAGGACACACAAATCACATCACACAGGTTAGCGGGATATAAAGTCTGTATATACATAGTCCACTATGTGACTGCACAATTAGGCCATGTGGATCATTATTAAGAATGAAATGAACTGAAGGAATTTGCATAGTCAGAGAAGAAATGATAGCAGTGTAAGGAGCTTTAACAGACTGGCATTCAAATTTAGAGTACTTTGGGATTGAACCAGAATTTTAAGATTAGAACTACATTTTTAAGACTTGATAGCACTGCAGAAAATGCATGTTAGTGTTCCCTATCATTGGAGAAAGCAGAGCACTGGGAAACTAAAAAGAGTCACTCTCTCAACATTATCCTTATATTTCACAGATCTGGGCTTTCAATACCACTTATTTATAGAGAATACTAGAGACATCTTAAGAGGGCATGGGGCATGCACAGTCATATACCTGACAAGTCAGAAAGGTCGTCTTCATTGTGAGTGCAGTGAGCCTGATTGCTCTCCACAAGCACTGAATGTCTGAAGAGCCTGCTTTGCTACTCATGCGCAGTGACCCCATCCCACAAGAACAGGGAAACTTGGTCTTTGTCAGATGCATGTTAACAATCAGAGCCACTCTTGTCAGGCCCAGCAAATTGAATTCTTCAGGACTGCTGCACATGAGTAGAGCAATTTCACAAGCACTGGCTTTGGGGCAATTTTAGAAGTACTAAACAAGTACACCAGGGACCTATAGCATAAGCCTTAATCTTCTGTTAGTGAATACCACTTTGAGTAGCCCTTCCCCAGTTCTGCTTTGTGCTTACACAGTGCACAGTCAGTGCATCCTGCTTGCTTGGCATCATTTATACCCACATAACAATAAACCATTGGAGTTATCCAGAGGTTGGAGAGGTCACAGCCACCTAAATTCAGCCCCTTTGCTCACCTGAGAGCCTTCCCAGAGGACCACACAGAACCTCTCTCAGCATGCCATGGTTTGCAGTGGTGCCAGGACTCACCAAGCACTTGGTAAACAGATCCAGACAACATGAAAGTTGTGACAGAGGGCAGATTTTAGCAGTGCTTATTGCTAAGGTAGTCTGAGCAAACCAAAATCTTCTAAAAATAACCTGACCAGCAATTCTGGAGCCTTTGTGGAGGCAGAGCTCCTTAAATTCTGTCCTTAAGCAGACCTGAAGGTTTTGACTGTAGTGATATAAACCCCTTTTATAGCAAAAAGATAGATAACTAGGTCCTTTATTTACATACACGTGATACACAAACCCAAACAATCCTCCTTCTTCACTTTTAAACAATTATTTCAGTCACACAGAGGGCAATAAGCTTCAGCTATTCCTTATGACTTGCATCTCCAGGAACTGACCTATTTCTGAATGTGGCACATCACATGGAGCCACATACCTTTTTGGAAAACAGTGACTAAAAAGGAACTTAACAGTTTAGGCAATATTCATAATATAGACAAGCGAATAATCAGTTCTTAACTCAAACAGTACTTTTCCCACCTCTAAAGCTCTTTATCTAAAAAACCTTTAACCACAGACCTACCAGCAGGCTAAACTCTAGCAGTGTCACAGAGTACCTGTGCCCTGGCTTTGCCTGGGGTAGGGTCAATTTTCTTTCTAGTAGCTGGTATAGTGTTATATTTTGGATTTAGTATGAGAAGAATGTTGATAACACACTGATGTTTTGTTGCTAAATAATGTTTAGTCCAAAGTCAAGGATTTTTCAGCTTCTCGTGTCCAGCCAGAGAGAAAGCTGGAAGGGCACAAGAAGCTGGGAGGGGACACAGCCATGGCACCTGACCCACACTGGCCAAAGGGGTATTCCATACTGTGTGATGTCACATCTAGTATATAAACTGGGGGGAGTGGGGCTGGGGGGGATCGCTGCTTGGGAACTAACTGGGCATTGGTCAACGAGTGGTGAGCAATTGCATTGTGCATCACTTGTTTTATGTATTCCAATCCTTTTATTATTATTGTCATTTTGTTATTGCTATTATTATCATTATTATTTTCTTTCTTTCTGTTCTATTAAACTCTTATCTCAACCCACAAATTTTGCTTTTTTTCTTTCCCAAGTCTCTCCCCATCCCACTGGGTGGGGGGGAAGTGAGCAGCTGCAGCTGCATTGCACTTAGTTGCTGGCCAGGGTTAAACCACAACAACCTGCTTTTACTACAAGTGTGACTAACTTTTTTCTCCCCATGACCTGTTTTTTGTTACATCTGCACTTCTGTATACCTGCAAAAGGTCAAACTGAAAGTCATGGCTTGCTCACATAAGCATTCATTTGTAAAGCCAGAAACAGCTTGCAAGTCTCTGGCTCATGCACAGCAATGCTTGCACACTTTCTTCTAATCGAGATACAATTTTACTGCCTCACATGTGTTGAGCCTTCAGCCTTTTTGAGAGTGACTCAAAAGGTCATCACTCTGTGTTTCCATGCATATCAGCTCAAGAATTCCAGCCACCAAGTTCTGCCCAGCTTAGCAGTACCACACGAAGAGTAAATGTTTCCCTGCACTTCTGCAGAATAGAAGGATGCAAACTGCACTAGAGGAGAATAATCCCTTTAAAGTCCAAGTATAATACCATAATGTGATTATGCAAGAAATTTTAGCAGCTTACAACATCAGCAACACTACATCTTGGTCAATTATTGTAAATATTTTAATAAGCTTTTTCTGTGTAAGTAATTTCCCCCCACCCCCCCAGATATGTCCATAAAACTTAGGAAGATAAAAATGGCTGTTACTTGATAGACTAGAAGAGCCATCTAGCACAGTATCTCCACGAATATCCTATAATGGATCCATATGGAAGAGAATAAAAGCAAGGGAAGTGCAGAATAATACTTGCCCAGAATAGTCCCTCAGCATCCTTATAATTTGTTGCTCAGCTCCTTTCTCAGCCAGACAGCACAGTGGTCAGCTTAACTTCAAACCTTAATAAAAATCAGATTACAAGAATAAAAACAGGGAATGTGACCCTACCAAAGTGGGATTTCAGCTGTAATTATGGTTCCCTAAAACTATGCAGTGCCTGAAAACATGAGGAAAACTATGAATACAAGTCAGGAGGAGCACCAGGACCTGCATAGCACCCGGCCTCTGTGAGAAGCAGTAGTTTCCCAGAGTGCAAAGTCTTGGTGGCATCTCCTACTTCAGATGGGCAAAATGCCAGCCAGGTCTGTGCTGCCATTACACAGTGAAAGGGACAGGGAACAGGGAGGTTACAACAGCAGCAGCCAATTTTACTAAATCATGTCTAGCATACCTTGATGCCAGCTTATACCTGTGTGAAGCAGCAGCTCTCCTATCCACAGGGACTCAGCAGAAATGTGGTGGCACTGTGCTCGCCCACATCAGCAAGGGTAGTACAGCATATTCCTTTGACCTCCACACACTGCTCCAGTACTATGGCAACATGAGCAACAAATAAAAAGCAAGACAATACAAACTTTGAGCAGAATTTGCCACTTTCATAACTTCTGATGAAAAATAGCTTTGGGAAATTTTTTGTGAATTTCCACATTTCCTTGAGCCTCTTTTGCCAGTAATTCAATAGAACCTGAGACTTGGTCTCTGCCTATGTGTTGCTTTTCACAGGCAGATCCCCAGTTAATAATTATGCTTTGACGTTTTTTTCCAGGGAACTTTTCCTATATCTTTTATAAAAACAGTACCCAAAGGCCAATCCACTGATGATGACTGTTCTTTGCAATTTCTCCCTCCAGTTCCAGATGGTGGCTACTGCCCCGAGACAGCAAGCAACACAAAAGCCTGGGAAGCAAAGCAACAGAAAGGACCCATTAATATGCCCCATAGCTTCCAAGGAACAGATACTTGAAAATAAAGCTAAGCATTCTTTCTTCCTTCAGTTTGCCATATCTTGGTGTCTCTACTCATTGTGCTCCAGAAGACTTTTGCTTCCAACACGTCCCAAAGGCAGCATGTACTAGAGACTCAAGAAATCTGCACTCTGCCACAGAACTCCCATTCTCAGACATTGGTGTTCCATATGAAACATCAGAATAAAGCACCACCTTGGTTCTCAGATCACCCTTCAGCTTTTTGATGCAACCTTCCCTACAATCATAGGTTTTGTTCTTGCATTATATGACCATACATACATATAGACGAGTACAGACACACGCATACACAAACACACATAATTCAAATCTACTGAAGAATCTGAAATCTGACTATAACACCTTTCACTGACTTTTCTGCTTAGAACATTTAATGTCTCTTTAAAGACTAGTGAAATATTTATCCACAAAGCCTCTGTCCAGGTTTAGTGATGATAGCAGGAACTATCAGTGAAAGGGAATTCCTGTCAGTGAGTCCGTACGTCTTTCTGACTTTCCAGGAGAAAAACCACAAACAAACAAGAAAAAAATCACTAAAAAAACCCCACTAAGGTTTATCTTAGATTTCTGGAAGGTGGCCTTAACCTAGCGCAGTTATGGCAGCAGGATTATTGTGCCGGTGTTGTGTTATCTACAAATCTGCCTTCTGCTCCCTCTTTCCCTGCACTTCACTACTCAACCAAAGCAAACCTCAGAGCTTTGAGGGCACCACCACCACCATTGAACACAAACCTCAGAGCTTTGAGTGCACCACCATCAGATATTCTGGCCAAATCAAGGATTGAAGCAGTAAGCCACAAAGCTCAACAGCATGAGTTCTTCCAGTCTCTCATGCAAATGCATCCCATATGCACACATCCTCTGTGAACTGGGCACAGCTGGGGATACACACCACATAACACTCCCACACACTGGTCCATAGGTCACTCAGCAAATATGCGAGACAAATGACTGAACACAACATTTGATTGTGGTGAGTCATATCACAGTTTTCAAACCATGGGTTTGCAGCACAAAGAACACATTGCCATGCAAAACACTAGAAACTTCCCAGCCACCCCAGACAAACCAGCAGCAGAATTCAAGTTCCATGATCTCCTAGGCTTGACCCACCCTAAACAAGCTACCAGGGTGACCCTTTCCATCCCCTCTAGGCAGCCCACAAGATGGAAAGCAAGTTTTCCTCATGTGTCACAGGCATCTACAAACATCCCTAAAGCCAAGCAGGACCAGAAAGCTCTTACCCACAGAGATAGGTTGTTACCTGCTAAGATACCACAACATAATCTCACCATGCTTACAAATTCCTCCATCAGAAGAGCCTGACTGCTCTCTTACTGCAACAGGGTATTCCAGCCCACATAAGATAAAAAATAATTGCAAACATAGGATACAAGAACAAACCAAAAACACACCTTCCAGCCACAGTAACACCTTCTTCCCCTCCATCCTCTGAGAGCAAACATGAGGGCTGTGGGAGTAGATCTTAAAGCCCTGAGGGCTCTAACAAGCCTTAATTGCCCTGACCAACCTCACCTGGGGCCTCACCCACGCCTGGCATCCATGGCCTAGTAACCCCCTTGCAGCCTAGGTTGGGGCTATCCGTCCCTGAGCACACCACAGGGACAAGCCCCCACAGTTGGCCCAGGCTCTCCGGACCCTGAGCCCAGCACCCACAGCCTGGCCCAGAGCTATGCAAGGACTGGTGGTCCCAGCCAGGGCTGCACTGGGGGGGGTCCTGGGCAGGGGTGGAGGGTAAAGCCCGCGTGGAGACTTCTTGGGGGGATGAAGGGTGATTAAGTGCCCTGGGGCCCTGGAAGGAAAAAAGCAGCTGTGGCCTCTGGAAGACAAAAAGGAAAGAATCTCATCCATTGATATTGTCTCTGAGCCATGTGTCTTAGTTAAACTCTTCTGTTGAGACTGATCTTGTTAAAACTCCCCTTTGACTAGCTTGTCATTCTAGGCTTCTCTTGAATTAAAAAAAAAAAAATAAAAAAAATCCTGTGCAATCTTTGTGATGCACCTGTGAATGACTTGTCCAACAGGGTTTGTACTTTTAATCAGACAGGAATATTAGCTACACAGTGCTAGCAAGTAAATGTGTTTAGTGAACTCTGACACTTCTGCGGTGCCATAGGTTTGGGGACTGTCAGTGGTCTGGCAGCTCATAAACCAAATCGTGTGCGTTTGCTCACTGAATTTATAAGAATATCTCCAGAGCAAGCTGCTGCTTTTCTCTTGCCTGTATTTGTTTACAGGGAAGTCCTGGAACTGCTGATTTTGCCGGCTCCTGCATTCTCTCTGTCAACCAGCAACTAAAGCAAGCTGCGCATTCATTTACAGCTACAAACCCAGAATATTACACATTCCCCTTCAAACATCAGCACATCATAACGTGCACAGGAATTAGATTCCAATGGCTGGGCATTAACCTGCAACAAATCAGAGGTAGCAAATAATAGAGATCAATTACTATGCAAAATTCAGGCAGACACCTGCGTGCACGCGGGGAATGATTAGGCACCTGCTATTTCCACTAAGGTTAAAACTGTGTAATAGTTTCCTTGAAGACATTCATATGCAAAATACCCAAACTGATGAGGTCTGGACCATCTTAGTATCTCAATGAACTGTTTATGTCAGATACAGACCTGTTACTGTATGCAGATGGTTCTGCTTCTGACACATACAGATGACCTCTGCTTCTTGTTAACATCAAGGACAGAGCAGGGGCTGTTTGTTTAAACTGGAGTCTACTTCTGTTGGCTCTGGTTCAACTTCCTGGTTTCTCTAGTGGTCAGACTTGACTTTGATGAAAGACTGAGATGTTTCAAAGCCTCAATCCAAGATGTCCAAACCAAGATGACCCCTTTTTGTCTGGATCACTACAGCTTCAAACTAGAAGGGTCAGCACTTGTGTAGGAGACCTCAAAATGAAGCTGCATGTTGTCAAATGAGAGCAGATTTCCTAACTGTTCTCACACTTCTGCTTTTATGTCATGGCCCACTGCCAGTTCACAGCCATGGGGTCCACCTCCTCACAGGTCACGGGTGCCCAATCTTCTTTCCAGAAGACCCAGCTCAGACCAGCGTCTTCCTTTCTATCACGTGGTGAGATTGAGTGTCTTTGTCCTTTATACAGGGATGTGGAGTATGTAACCCACCATACAGCGTCCTGTTTGCTTTGCTACCATGCTCTGGGCCATTCTGCCTCTCCTTAACAGTATGGTAGTGTGCAGGCAGACTCTGCAGGGATGCAACAGTCCTCTTAAAATCTTCTTGTGAAGTTTCCATTCAGCCTCTACCACACCTGTAATGGGGCAACTTTTCAGATGTTTGCTGCGTGGATCAGACTGGACAGGGAAGAAAAGTACTAACACTTCGAGATGTTACTGCAGTACTATTAGCTGGCCCCATTAGCTAACTAGAAACACCTGTAGAGGTGCATCTGAAATTCAAGCCTTCTTAAAGGTTATGCCCAGTATTTTCATTCTTCCTGACTTAGAATTTTATTTTTCCCACTAAAAACAGATGTATAAGGAAATGAGCAATATTACAGAGACTATTGTGAGCAACCTCTCTTTCCCGAACTGGTCCAAAAGCCTGTGCTTAACAGTTGGTGTTTCATAGGATTTTTCCCCTGACGCTCTGTCCACTGTACCTTCCCCAATACTAGCAACTACTAAGAAAAAGACAGGACATATTCTCATCAAAAATCTTAGGTCTGTTTCCAGTTAAGGGTGCAGTAAAATAACATGTCATTTATAAAATCAGATGGAAAAACCCAAAGAACAATTTAAAGACAGGCTGGTTTCTTCTCAGAAAAATAAATGTCAGCCTAGCCCCACCTTTTCTTCTATACACAGGACAGACTGAGAAGAAAAGAGGTCAAATGGTTCTTTCTGTCTCATGAGCTGAATATTTCCCTTATGCTTGCACTAGAAAAGTTTGTAGTAGCTAGCAGCACCTTTAACAAGTACATTGTTGGCAGTGAGTGAGATCCAATTATTGTCTTCAGATTGCTTTTAAATATCAACACAGTTGCCAAATGACTAATACCTGCCTATAGGCCGTTACCTACGTGACCCATGTCACTTAAACTGCATACCAGATTACTTTGTCTCATCTCTTGTATTGGTTTTGTGTGGCAAGGTTTTGGTAGCAGGGCGGGGTTACAGGGGTGGCTTCTGTAAGAAGCTGCTGGAAGCTTCCCCTGTGTTCGAGAGAGCCCATACCAGCCGGCTCTAAGACAGACCCGCCGCCGGCCAAGGCTGAGCCAATCAGCGATAGTGGTAACGCCTCTGTGATAACATTTTTAAGAAGGAAAAAGAGTTGGGATGGGGAGAAACAGCCGCCGGAGAGAGGAGTGAGAACATGTAAGAGAAACAACCCTGCAGACACCAAGGTCAGTAAAGAAGGAGGGGGAGGAGATGCTCCAGGTGTTGCCCGTGGTGAAGACCATGATGAAGCAGGCTGTCCCCCTGCAGTCCATGGAGGTCCACAGTGGAGCAGATATCCACCTGCAGCCTGGGGAGGACCCCACGCCAGAGCAGGTGGGTTCCCGAAGGAGGCTGTGACCCCGTGGGAAGCCTGTGCTGGAGCAGGCTCCTGGCAGGACCTGTGGATCTGTGGAGAGAGGAGCCCATGGAGCAGGTTTTCTGTCAGGACTTGTGACCCCGTGGGGGACCCACGCTGGAGCAGTGTGCTCCTGAAGGACTGCACACCGTGGAAAGGACCCATGCTGGAGCAGTTCGTGAAGAACTGCAGCCCGTGGGAAGGGCCCACATTGGAGAAGTTCATGGAGGACTGTCTCCCATGGGTGGGACCCCACGTTGGAGCATGGGAAGAGTGTGATGAACCCTCCCCCTGAGGAGGATGAAGCGGCAGAAAATAACGTGTGATGACCGTAAACCCCATCCCCGTCCCCCTGTGCCGCTGGGGGGCGGAGGTTGGTAGAGAAATCCGGGGGTGAAGTTGTGCCCGGGAAGAAGGGAGGGGTGGAGGGAAGGTGTTCTGAGATTTGGTTTTATTTCTCATTACCTTGCTGTGGTTGATTTGTAATAAATTGAGTTAATTTTCCCCAAACTGAGTCTGGTTTGCCTGTGACGGTAATTGGTGAATGATCTCTCCTGTCCTTATCTCAACCCACAAGCTTTTTGTTGTATTTTTCTCTCCCCTGTCCAGCTGAGGAGGGGGAGTGATAGAACGGCTTTGGTGGGCACCTGGCATCCAGCCAGGGTCAACCCATCACATCTCTCTTTACCATATCTCCTCTCCTACACTGCAAGCTCTGTGAGTTGAGCTACTTTTTTTATCCCTTCCTTCAGCAGCTAGCAAATGAGGGCCAACCTTAACAGATTCATGAGAGTAACTGCTTTTAGTGAAAAATATGATTTACAAATTTAAATAAGTTGCTGTTCCCTCACCAAAGTAAGCAAAACCAACATGGCTTTGACTTGAAACACAGTAGTTTCAGCAAAACATTTGTGTCTTATAAACAGCAAAAGAAAAGGGAGGATAGGGTATTTAATTTCCTCATTAAATCCAAGAAGCAATGGATGCAGGCTGATTTCTACCCAGGCTCTGAGGGAATCCACATCTCATATGAGAGCACTATGGCTGCCAGGCTACAGGACAGCCAAATTTTACACTGTCATGATGTTCTTGTACAATTTTATACAAGTTATAGTCACCGGAGCAGGAACTGAAATCCAATATACTCTTGCCTCTGTGTATTTGCTAAGGACTGGGCTAGGGAGTATTTGTCATTTCTTTTTCTCTGGCTCAGGAAAGATATACTTTATACTGTGGGGACACAGGTCCAATGGGAGCAACTGCGGGTGTACTGCCCTTTCTTCCTAAAAACTCAAAAGTGCTGGTAATTCAGTGGGACTGGATTATCCAGCTCCACCCAAGTGCAGACTGGAAGTGGCTGAGGGATTCCCAGTTTCTGGGCAAATGCATTATCCTCTGAGTTAAGTAAAAGGGAAAAATGACTGTGAAGGAAAATCCACTCCCAGAAAAAAATAAAATCCCAGGCATAACTAGTTAGAGAAATTGACTTGAATTAACAAATAGTTATGGGATGAGCTAAATATCATTTTCCCAACAAACTTAATATTCATGAGAATTTTTCCTTCTGATTTTGCAGGCCAATTGGCTCATTTGGGGTACCTCACTGTAGGCATTAAACAACAGTAAACTTAAGAAGGTAAGGTTTTCTTTTTATACAGCTTGGATAGAAAGGAAGTCACTATGGGCTTCCTTAGTCCACACTTAGAAAGCTGTAGTCTGGTTTTCCAGATTTTCTCACAAAATTATCACTGCGAGGAGCGCAGCAGACAAAATGACCACAGTCATCCTCAAGAATGACATTCTCCCAAATTAAAGGTCTGACAGAATTGCCCTTTTCATAAGTCACTGGAAATATTAAAACTCCTGAGAAAAGAGGATGACATGGTATCATCCTCAGACACAAAGCAAAATGAAAGAGCACCTAATTAGAGATTTCACAAATATCGACTAGGCAAAGTTGAAGCGGACCTCAGTCTGTGGGAAGAAATTGCTTTTCGATTACCCCGTGATTGAGACCACGGCTGTGATCGCCACCACCACCACAGGCTGGCCACATCCCTCCTCTGCCTCTGTGGGCACGGCCACCAGGCAGTACAACCCCGGTAACAGGGGGAGGCATTCACCAAACTTCTCCACACTAGTTTTTATACTTCAAAAAGGAGCTTCATAAAGGACGAGTAGATGTCAGAGCTATTTGTATTAAAGATACAGCAAAGATAAAATATCCATCGGATAAACTCGGTGCATCTTTCACCAGGCTTTTCAGAGCTGGAAGGCAAATGCTATCGGTTAATAGGGCTTGACAAGCCTAGCAACCAGAGACGTTACTCAGACCGGAGATATGTAATTAAGCAATAAAGTGTACCGTGCTGTGGCTGCTGGGGAGTAATAACACGCCTCAGGGGGTATGAACAAGCATAAAGCTGTGAGCAATGGCACCTGAGAGGTGCAATTATGGAGGAAATCACAGGGTTTGTTATTCTTCTTGTGAGCCTGGCGGCTGGTGGGCCCGCGCAGTGCCCTCTACCCCGGCCTGGCCTGGCCGGACCTTCCCTCAGCCCCATGGGGAGGCCTCCGCTACTGCCCCTCACCATGGACTTGGGCCCACCACTGTTCCCAGGCTCCCCCAATGCAAATGGCCTCGGGAGGAGACATTGGGCTGCTGTTGGAATGAAAAACCACTGCCTTGGGCCCCCCCCCCCAAACCTCTCAGAGACCGCCCATGGAGGGCTGCTAGCTCTCTGTGGCACTCGCAGCCCCTCATCGAGCTGCACACCACTTGCTACCCTTGTTCAGAGGCAGTAATTCTCATTTTATGGCTTTTATCACCTGACAGTTTCTTCTGAGAGTCTATCACCATAATTAAGAGAGATTTTTTCAATAACTTCCAGTCACTCCACACATGTAAACAAAACAGCCGGCAGGCTGCATGGAAATACTGTGTGAAGGCAACCACGTAGCCATGACACATGTCTGCCCTGTCTTTGTAATGGTTTTCTTCAATCCTGACAGATTCATCCCCCATGGTGGGTGGAAGGGGGTGTTGGGGCACCCCAGGGCCCCCAGCCCACCCTGCATGGGGCAGAGGTCTGGTGTCAGGGCAGCCCGATCCCTGTCCTGCTGAGCCATGGCACGGTGGGGAGAAAAGTGCATAAAAAAGCATCTGTGAAAGGCAGGTTAAAGGCAGGCTGCAGCTTAACCCACCCTCAAGGACATTTTTGACTGAAGGCAAGGAAACTGGTGTGAATTGGACAAAACACCCCACCAGGTTCAGTGTGAGGAGACCCCACCAGCATGCCTGAAACGCTGGGGGGGTCCAGGGCCACTCGAGCCTTTTTGGGGCCGTTCATAGGGGAACCCTCTCCAGTGAGACGAGCCAGGAGCAAACCTGCTCCTTCATTGGGTTGACAAAAATTATAAAAAGAAATATATTATAAAGAAATAGGTTTTCTTTTCCTACTTTATTTTTACTTTTACTATTATACACAGAAAGAGACCATGGTGCTGGGGTGGGCAGGGGAGCCCATGGAAACTGGAGTACTGGGGTGAAGATGCTGGATCAAAGGTAACGGAGTGAGTGGTTACATGCGCGAGGATGAGCTGTCCTAACAAATCTTCAGAGCTTCTATTTTAAACCCTTAACCAAAGAAACCCATTCCTAAACAAGCAAGCAGTGGCATTACAACTCTAGCATTCATTTTTCAGCTCTATCTGTGCTTTAACATGCAGGTCCTGCAATTGCATGGGGAAACAGTGAACTTCAGCCAATTTTCAATAGTTAGGGGACCAATGACAGTAACTGTGCATGTTAGCTGCATAGCTAATCTCACAACACTTGGGGTACATATGAAGTCATTATTTCCACAGACAAAAAAATATCACCAATAATGAATCTTGTGAAAAAGATCGGGAGAGCAGGGGGAATAAAAGGCTGAGGAGAGTAGCTGACGTTAGAGCAGGGTGCTGTTTTCACTGTGTCACGGCTCAGCTGGCTGTTTGCAACCCAGTCTTTCCCTAGGGCTTTGTAGCACAGTCACTTTTATGGATCCGTGCTCAAATGGAACAGTTTGGCCTTCAGATGCAACAATAGCTTACGTGCAGGACTCCCTAAAAGCACTGGTCCCTGGAGAGGAACATGAGGATGTCTACAGGAATGAGCTGGCTGTGGCCCGAAGCAGCGGAGCAGATTTGTGTAATCCTATCCCTTACAGACCAAAGAGAGGAGTTAATCATTTTCCAGGCAATGCTTCAAATTGGATCACTAGGGATATCTGTGAGGATTCCAAAAGAAATGTTCCTGACGGCCATTAATGCGTTCCCAGTGACGTACAAGATGCACACACACACACACACACACACAAAGCAGCAGCTAGCCTGGAAAAAAAATCAGCTTGTGTGCAAAGGTACACTTAAAGCAAATTACATCACAAGGGACTTATTAATTTCCAGGACAAATAATGACTCCTACTGCCCTTCCACGTGTGCTCCCAGCAAAGGGGTGCAGGAGCTGGATGCAGGGCATGTGTATAGCCCAGCTTCCACCCTTGAAAACTCCAAGGGGCCACGCTCTGTTTCCATAACACTTTTTACATGCTTACTTTTATGGGTCTCTTGATGACAATCTAAATCCTGCCTGTTCTTCAATAAACCATTAATCTTCCAGATAGAGTTCAGGGAAGTTGCTGTGTAGCAATAAAGCGCATGTCTTCAGAGCCCAGAGGGAACAAAAGGGAAAAAAGAAGTGAAAGGGAGTGACACTGGCTTTGAAAGACAGCTTCCTGGCTTGGAGGGGGTGGGGGGCATTCAGGGTTATCTCCCCAAATTCTACCTGGAGCCTGCCCCTCCCCTCACCAAACGCTGATGCCACTTTGCGTGTAACATTTGTGAGAAGAAGGTCCACCCCTCCAAAATCAGGGTCAGTGTAAGAAAGGGGCTGGTCACCCTTTGTACCCCCCACCCTGATGGCCCAGGAGCCTTTTGTGAGTGGTGCCAGCTGGGACTGTGCTTTGGTGAGCAAACACCATCTCAGGAGAATCAGTGCTCAGCACTGCTCCCCCCAGCCCGCCAGACCTGGCTTGGAGGTCAGGCAGGCAGGGGCTCCACTGACTCCCCACCAGCCAGTGATTTCAGTAGCTAACTCACATCACTCAATTTACAGGCTTGCTGCTGCTTCTGCAGACTGAAGCATAAAATGTCTCCTCTTTGTCTTCATACTACTTCCTTGTGGTGTGCTGAGGGTACCAGCGTCACAGAGCCAGTGTCGCAAAAGCCATCAAATCCATACACCAAGCTTGCCTAGTCCCGTCCTGGGTTTGCATTTGAACTGGTGACCCATAGTAGAAGTATCAAATTCTATGCCCCACTTTATAACGGGAAAAATTAACAGAATCCCTTGCTCTTCCAGGCCTCTATAAAATTGATATTAACCATATGTCAGTGTGTGAATTGTGTATAGCTGTTAGGAAAGCATGTACTGCGCTACTCAAAAGAGATGGTAGCAGTCAGCATTAGAAAGTGCCAAGGAACAGAAAAAATCATGCTCAACCTGACTTAAGTGCCCTAAGCTATGTCTCTTATGCAGAAAAGAAAAAGAAGATAAGAAGAGGCCTGAAAAAATAAACCCCTGGGGCTACAGTCCTGTAGAAAAATGGTACCAAGGGGGAAAAAAATAGCCACATCAGGAACATACATACAGATAGAAGTCCATTTATTGGACTCCCCCAGTTCAAACTGGCACAGCTCTCAACAGAAAAATGAGGGGAAAATCACTGTCTAGACGTCATAAATATAAGGACTCAAAGAGTCTAGTACTTTTACTCTAAACTCCTGGCTCTGTGATCCTTCCCTGGCACACATGTATCTCACAAATATTCCTATACAGGACACTTTTAATCCCAAAGCTCTGCCTATTCCATATGAATGTTATGTTCTCTTCTTTCCATATGAATATAATGTTCTTGTCGTTCCTGATGATAGTACTTCACAAGACAAACTAAAGGTCATGGAAGAAAAGCTGTGGAAAAAATTCTTTTCACTGACAAAAAGAATCCTGTGATATTTGGAATATGCTTCATGAGTTTTATTATACTAGTAGTACATAACTAAGTATGTAAATATCTACCCAAACACTATGTACAGTATCTATAGCTTACCTGAAGCAGTAAAAACCTTGAGCAACTAGCCCTAACGCAACATTTTTGCTTGCCACTGCAGCACGATGACCACTGATGGTGGTTAGCTCTGTCAGCAGCCCTTTGCACCTCCCTAATGACGGTTCCCTGCAGACACAAGCTGCACAATCCTTTTCATCTGGTGTTTCATTCTTGATGAATATAGGAAAAAAAAAATATACAGCAAGAATTCATTTGAGATACACATCCTGGCCCAAAAGCAGCTAATTACATGTGACTGAAGTTAATTATGTGTAACATGGAACAGCTAGACCCCAAGCAACAGAATGTGACAGAGCTGTTGCTGTTGTTTCCTTTGGTGAAGGCACAATGAGAAGTTCCTCGGTAAATATGGGTAGTGTTACCATCACATCACCCATGTGCCCCACTGTCATTCCTTAGCTAACACTCACCCTTCTAACCAAAGTCAACAGCATCCTTTGGTGTAAAATCCTGTGCAACTGATCAAAACTAACACATATGCACAGGATGCGTGCACAGCCCCAGACTTTCCACAGTGCTGTATGTGGAAAGTCACATCTGGAGAAATGTTCCAGTGGTGCTTGGACTTTCAGCAGTCCCAGCACCTCTCCATGTTTCTACAAGCGTCGAGTGTTCCCTGCTTCCCAGTGCAGCAGAAGCACAGTATTAGCACACTGGAAAGCAATTACTGACACTTGTTAGCCTGCTGTTGCTGACAGGATCAGCAATAGCAACAGGTTATTTTGTATCAGCAGGTATTTGTAAGGAAAATGATGAGACGGTGCTCCATTAACGCCCTGAAAGAAGCACCGCTGGGGCTTGTCTCTGTAACATTCAAGGGTAGTCTGCCTGCTACTACGTAGCTCCATACCTATTATTAAAAAATAGTAGCAGCAACACTTTTTCTCTTCTCTCTTACAGGAAACCTTGCTTGATCAGTTTATCATGTTCTGAAGAGAGAGAAGGGGGACATACATCTTTAGAGGCACACGGTTTACATTCCTCCTGAAGAGAAGGAAAGTCCGGTCTTTTGTGTATTCTCTAGGTCGGAATTCAAAATCTCTTGCAAACATTGTGTGTCTCACATCCTCTCACCTGCACTGTTCAGCTAATATTTTCATTGCTGGGATGAGACACAGCTGTCCCAGGGAGGGCTAGGCTGGGGACCAGCATCACAGCAGGCTTGCTCCAGGCCTAGCATTCATAGGTAAGCTGCAGGGGATGGAGGCATCGCATGCTGGCGCCAGCTAAACAGCTGGAGTTCACACCAGAGCAAGTTCTTTAATTTTGTGGTTCCTCCTCCGACTACAAAGGTTAACAACTTGTCTGTCTTTTCTCACTTTCCGTCAGAGCTCAGCACCCTGAAATTCTCAGTGTAGTTATTCTCACATTAGCCTTAGACAGCAAATGTGCTCTTCTTTATGGTTTATAAATGAGACTTAGCCAAAGCAAGTGATTTTCCAGAGTACCACAGTGAACCTGGAGCAGAAGAGGGAACTGAATTTAGTCTCCCACATCCCACAGCTACTGCCCTGCTCACCAGCACCTCCCCTCTCATATCAACCAAGCGAAAAGGCCCTGTTACATGGCTTCTGCCAACCTGAGGAGGTCCAGTGGGATGAGCTGCATTCTTCCAGATAGTCCCAGATGCCAGCAGTTGTCATTCGTTGCCAGTGGTGACTCTAACATCTAATAGTATTAAGGAGGGCAAAACAGTTTGCTGTTCCTAGGTGGGCAAATGCTTTGTATTCATACCATACCTTTCATCTGAGAATCACAAGCATTTCATGTCTATCAAGAACACATGATGTTCTCACAGACAGGAATATAAATAGCATCATCTGATAATCAAGTGAAGCACAGGACAGTTAAACAGATTACCCAGGGAGAGAGATGGGAACACAGCCTGTAATGTACCATTCAATAGCCTTTATTATCCTTCTTTTAGTCACTTATTTGGATGCCAAAAGCCTCAGTCTAACCTGGCCTAATACAAACTGAAACCCTATCCAAACCCAAACTAAAACAAAATTAAGCTTTGAAAAACTCTGGTGCTCATTGATTTTGTATTTTTTTCCATTTTCTTCCCTGGTTGAGATGGATACAGAAGTGTCAACACACTAAGAAGGTGGCTCATCTCACAGCTCTTTTTGGCTGTATGCAGTAGGAACTGCAGAGGCATGTGAAAATGGAAAGAATACAAAAGCAAATCAACCAAATACACAGAGTCAAATATGATTGGTGCTTAAAAACCAATAGCTTAAACAATTTTAGTAACTTTTATGCCTCTTAGATCCAAGCCTCATATTTTAAATCTAAAATGCAACTGTGAACTCAGGGAGAAATCATCTTCCCACTAGAACAACAAGGACCAAAAAGATAATAATGCGAGCATGGTAGGTTGAGAACCACAGGGTAGCATGGTCCAGGTTTGGCACAATTGCATCTGGCGCAACCAACTATACTGTCCTGCACCCCGCTTTGAGCATCTCTAAGAATGCTCATCTATCACATGGTGGAGCCTCCTTTGTCTTTGCAGGGTCTTGAAATTTTTAGATGAAAATTAAAGGCAGGTGGTTTAATCTCTTGGTTGAAACGGCTGTGATAGAAGTGCAGTGTGTGTTGGGGACGTCTGTGCTCCTTGTCCTCGAGCAGTACACCTATCCCTGTCCAACATCATGAACTGAGGACTTAGAAACAGAAATGACTGTTAGAGTTTATCCATTTCCTTCCTTTTCAACCCTGTGAGAATTGATTTGATTATTTGGGTAGGTGTGGGCGCATGTCTGAGAAAGGGACAGATCCAGGGGAACCCACTGTGAGAAGGACAAGCTGGGGAGAGAAGTTTTGTAATGAGTTGTAACATACGAGGCTCCTGGCCTTGCTTACCACGATCTGTGACCTTCGCTCTAGTCCTGGGAAAGTGGATTCACTTGTATGTTCCTTAACTCTCCCTCCCTGGTTAACTCTTTCCCTGGTCCAGATCATGGCAGTCCTGGGAGAGACTGGGAGATCCTGTGCCTGGGGAAGAGATGAGTTCTGCATTTCTGCTTCAATTATTCAGCAGGTTCAGTCTGTTGAATAAGTAACCTCACAAGTGCCTCTTGATGTGATCCACAGGTAGGATTTAGGATTGCAAATCAGCCAGCTACTATCACAGATCCCAATGTGGTAATCTTGAGAGCTGGCACTTATATTTACAGTAGGTCCTGGAGGCAGACCATGTACACATGCCACATGTGGCCATCTTTTTCTGTTCTATCAAAGGTGATATGCATTAACTATTCCAGCAAACATATAAGGTATAGCACTGCCAAGAAATGGGAGCCTAATTGCCAGGTTCTTTTAAGAAAGAATGCATTTGTAAAAATAAAATCATCTCCATTCAGTCAAATTACAGTCAATTATCATTGCCCTCAAGCCAAGATCTATTAGCTCTGAATATGATTTAACTCAGTTACTGAAACACACTGGAAATGTCTGTGATTTTTGAAAAAATAAAATAAATTATTACCTTTACTCCTTAGTAGTCAAAAGGATTTTGAAACAAGCTTAATGTGGGCAATTTTCTTCCTTCCATCTGTAGCTTTTCAAGATTAACAACGCTTCCTTTATTTTGGAATAATAGCTATGTGGTAGTCTTGGGTCACTGGGCTGTCTTCAAGGCATCATTGCACTCAGCTGCACATCCAATTAACTTTTATAGCTAAAATATATTTTTCCTTCTTTTTTTTCCTGTGGTGCCATCAAAATACTAATTTGGACAAAGACAAATGCCCTAGGACAAAGACAAATACATGCCAAACTATCACGCATGCTTTCTCGAACCCCATGGGCCAAGGATAGCTCCATCACAGTCTGCAAGAAGGCGGCCACACTTTCGTGCTTACTAGCTCACTTCAGTGTAAATAGACTCCAAAGCACACAGTGTTTCCCTTTATAGCAGCTCAATTTAACACAAGAAGCTGCTGGAATAAGCTCGCTTTTTGATCCATAAAGCAGAGCTGTAATTTACACTTTGTTCTGTTTTTCCTTCTTATCACCAGTGCTGTCAGAAGTCTCTTGATTCATTATTGTGGCAATGGAAACACTGAAACAGCGGCGTGGGTAACCGTGGAAGATGCAACATTACTGACCCGCTATTCCAGGACACTGTGGGTGTCCCAAGAGATTACATTGCTGGAGGGAAATGCAGTCTTGCTGATGGGTGGCTTTAGGTCCACAGAAGCCTGTGAACAGGCCCCAGAATTATTTAATAGGGGGTGAGTGAAGAGAGCAGAGCACAGGGGAACAGGTTTTGTGGGAAACTGAGCAGATATAATTTTATAGCAACCTGATTTTTGAAACAACCTCAAATTACCCCATGCAAGGAGGTCTCAGCCAGTGCCTGTGACCCTGTACATACTGTCACAGCTTGAAGGAGATACGAAGTGCAAAGCTGCCTCTAAACACTTCTGCCCTGCATTGGGAGCTAGAATCCCGAAACCTCCCCTATCCCTGATGCTGGAAATGACAGAGCAGCAATGAGAGCCAGGGTCAAAGCTTGTGACAAAGCCAGCTACGTACCATGGCCAAGTGCTGGAAATCCAGTGGGAACAGAGACCTGTGTCAGATACTTGCCCATAACCTCAACCCTAGCCCACCCAATTTGCTACAATGCAAATGTAAAACCAAACCTCAAAATGCAGACTTTTCAAGAGGCTGAACAAGTGACAAAAAAGTTTTCATAGCAGCTTGTCAGTTTTGCCAGCCTCCCCAATAGCTCGCCAGCACCCCTAGCTCTTTGCAGGAGGACTCTGGGTATCCCTGTGGCCCTGCCTGCACGTGGGCAGGAGCTGGGCATGAGGAAGAGCCAGCATGGACCCAAGGCAGATCTGAGGCACCTGGCTCAGCCCTGTGGTCAGCCCGCAATGCTGCAGTACTGTCAAACACAAGGAATCATCACAAAAAGAGGCTAAGAAAAGGATCCTGTAGAAATTTTGCCCAGTCTCGTTTCTGGAAATCTATTTGACGTAGTGAACAAACATGGAAACTTTTCCAGGAAACGTGTTTCTTTATTTAAATAAAAATTTGTGCCAGTAGAAACAATAAACTTTAAATACATGAGACAATTATATACAACTCAATGTTAGGAATTATATACATCGTTTTTTTACAGATACAAATACATTTATACCAAAAGTAAAACGACAAAGGAGAAAGCAATGGAAAATGTGACAACTCGTGCATGTCAATCTCATTTGGAAAGTTTCAGGATTCAAGTGATTCCAGGCAAAGTGCCAAACTTAATTTGGCTTCTTTCAAACTTAAAACAGCCCCTTTTGGAGTAAATCTACCAAAAAGCTTTATATGGTCTGATCCAAAGTTCACTGAAGTTGATGGAAAAACTCCCACTGCCTTCAATCTGAACCGAATCAGGCCTTTCTGAGCACAATGGAGCCTTTGTTCTGCTGTGTTTAGAGAGAGACAGTGATACCTCTGTAGGCTACATCATATTAACCCTCCAAGTCAAAAGCAGAGCTCTCCCTTCTAAATGGCAGAAGTACAGCAGACTCTTGCCTCAGTTCGTTTCTGCTGTTCAGCGTTCATGTTTTTCAAGCTGTCTCTCAAACTCTCATGCCAGTGGATAAATCACAGAACTATTTTAGCACAGGAAATATGTGGAGACATTTTGCAAACATTTTGCTGTGCAATGCTTTAGATTCAGGCTCTTCAGCCCTCATGCTTCAGAACTAATCCAAACATTGTAATAAGTTATTATAAAATGTAAGGTATGATTGAAAAATTTATTCTTTTATTTTTATGCATTCTTACATTTTTAACAGTGCAAAAATTTAGTAACTAATTTCACGAGCATTTGAAAAAAATCACAGTACCATTAAATTAAGGGAGGGAATTTTGTGGTGGTTTTAAAAACTAGTTACTAATGACTTTATAGAAATGCATGTGTCACATGCGAGCTGATAAAAAAAAAAAGATGTGATGCAATGTTTATCTACACTGGCTTAAATAGAGCAGAAAGTCTAGATTCTTTAATGATGTAATGGGTACGGTTGTACTGACCTCAAATGGAGAATTTAACTCCAACAGAGAAGCATAAAAATCTCGTGCATGTCCCCTGAAGTCAGGAGGACTCAGTTGATGAATTCAGTGGGGCCAGGATTTCACCCCTGCTAGGTTAAATTCTATCCCGAATTCCACCTATTTTTCAAGGGGGTGTAACGAAGCAGCATTTGTTCAAGCCTTTCTACATCTTACATCTTGTAACAAAGATCTTTTAATGTCTTCTTTAACTTACAGATCTTTGCCTTTAGTGATCAAATGTACATATCTTTAAAAAATACCAAAGCGAAAAATAAAACCACTTTTCCTACTAGTAACTTGGTCAAAGGCTGCATTGCAGCAGAAGTTGGTGAACCTGATCCAGCCAGTACAGGTACAATTTAAGCAAAGACAGATATAGTGGCATGGATCTGAAACTGGGCTTTAAAAACCTCCTAGAAATTCAGTGCATTTTTTTTTTCTTTTTCTTTCATTCTTTCTGTGCCTAAAGTCAGTTTCCAGCCATGCTGCACTCCCCTTCAACTACAGCATTGACAGATTTTTCAGCTTTTGAGGCTGCATTGAGCAAATCTGCTGTCGGCTGTGGTTTGTTAAAAGAAAAACACAGTAAAAGTACTTCTAGTCTATCACAGTTTAGTGTGAATGAGCATTACCCATCGTCTTTAACAACCAGGCACTTGCATTAGGGTAACTTCCCTAAACATTTCCCAGATATTTGCAGAAACCTGAAAAATGCAGAGACATGCCAGTAATAGTTACCTCATTAGAAAAAAAAAATATATATTCTCCTCGTTCTTAGCTCCTATGGTAAGAAATAATAATAATGCAAAAATCAAAATTAAGCATCCCAATTATGTGCAAGTTACACTTTGGAGTTGGGTACCACTGCTTGCTTGTCCTGTCAGCTCTCAGGAAGATCTTGGGCCCAGGGGCACAGATACCTGTTCACAGTTCACTGGAGAGCAGGAAAGTAGAACCACAAGTTCTTAGTGGGAGCTCCACTCACACTCTGGCAGCTGATCAAGGGAGCCATGCAAGTGCTAGGAGTTTTTGTGGATGTTTTCCGCAGATCCCTCGCTGCTCTCATTGAGGAGCGTTTCTGACACTTCCCCCAGTTCAGCATCCAGCACTTCCTCCTGGATGGTGAAGTGCACATCTGGGGAGGAGGATTCAGAGCTCACACTGCTGCCTTCCATCGAGCAGATGGTGCAGGACAGGGATGGCACCATGCTCTCCTGCAGCATGTTCAGCATCATGGGGATCTGGACAGATTTCAGCCCCGATATGGTTGGTAGAGGCTTCACAGCTTCCCCCCATTCTCTCTCCTCATCTTTGTAGAGCAGAAGCAAATTGGACTTCTTCTCTTGTCTTTTGGATTTCATGTAGCCAAGCATTATCCCTATCAGGAAGATCCCGTAGAAAGACATGACAATCAGAATGTAAAAGTACTCATTGCCATTGTTCTTCTCCATGTTGCGGGATTCAGCATCAAGCATGGCTTGGGTCACGTTTGCATGGTCCATCTTCAGCATGGGAAGTGTTTTACTACAGCTAAAGCCTGGAGGAGAATGTGTATATATATGTAAGCTCAAACTTCAGATCAAAGATGTAAAAGAAACATCTGGAAAAAGATATCCCCAAACTATTCCTTGCTACTTGTAATTTGTAAGCTTGCAAAACACTCACTTGATTGAAGCTTGCAGTCTATCATGTCTCAGCATTAATATTGTAAGTGAATGAACTGTTATTCAGATACAGAAAACATTAGAGGAAAGAAAATACGTAATATTAAATCATGTTGAGTTCTATGCTGAATTATAAAACTCCCAACCCACATGATTAAAGAAAGAAAACTATATAGAAATAACCTGCTAGGCACTTAAACATACTTTTGTGCTATTTGACCAAGTTTCCATAGAAGGGGAAAAAGTTAGAAGTATTATTTTGTTCAATGATGCAGGAAAAAAATCAAAAAGCAACTTACGTTGGTATGCAGATAATTCCTCCTTTTGCAAAGCTCAAGAGATCTTTCCTCTACCAAATGCTGGGTGTTCTGAAAACTTTCCTCTGCTGCAGTTGGAATAAATAGCTCTCAAGAAATGTTTCATCACGTGTTTTAGAGGCACAGTTTATAATAGTTTTGTGTTGGAGTCAACAGATGAACTTGAAGGATTGCAGTTCAACCCACTGAACTCTTAACAGCTGTGAAAAGAAAAAGAGTTGGGAATTCAGATTTTACTCTTTCCTAACCAGTTCAGCACTGGCTCTTTCAGGCTGTGAATCTGTTCCTTCCACTGCCATCCCAATTGCTAAATCTGGCCTGTTACCCTGAGAGCTGCTATGCAGAATGAAAAACCTGCAGACCATTATACTGTGCTTGTCATAAAATATAGAAAAATATACATGTGAATTTTATAGTAGACATTATCAAGCTATTCCCATGTGTGCTAGACATAGTTTTTCCTGAAGAGATGGGGGAGGAAACAGGTTATTTTCTTTGCCTGGGACTAGTGACAAAGCTTTACAAATGTGTGCAAAACGAAGTGGTGACTTTCAACTCATGCTGCAGCTCCCCTTTGCCACAAGGTGTGGGGCTGTGGAGAACCGGGCCCTGGGTCTCAGGTGAGTTTTGGATGGAGGGGTGCTGATGCCACTTAACTTCGGCAATCAAAGCGGCAACTATGGGATTTTGGTTCCCCACATAACCAGTGGAAGGGTGCGCAATCCTCCAGGGAACAACTCGGAGCTCCTGAGGTTAGCAGACCCCTTCTCCCACTGTTCATAGAAGCAGCCAGGAGCTACATGGTCCACATGCTCTTTATGCATAAATAGACCAGGATCTCCGAGTTAATGCAGATTTCAGTATGAAGGGACGTTAACAGCTTCTGGGCAGAGGGATGCTCCCTGAGTGACTGCTGGAGGCTGTTGCAGCTGGCTGCTGGGCTGAGCAGTACGCCTCCCAGACCGCTGGGGAGGGCAGAGTTAGGATGCAGGCTGGGTCGTGGGGCCCACAGCATTCCCAGTCATCAGCTCAGTGGTACAGGAGGCTTCGAGACCCCTTTTCAACACGTAAGCAACAGTACAGGCCATGGGAAGAAGGAGGCCCAGCTTGCACCTTGGGGATTTCACTTCCTTATCCTCTCCATCCCCGTTCTTCACACACAAAGCCCAATTAGTTAGGCCCCACATGTGAATGTCACCCCTTCTGCAAAGCTTCAAGGATGTTTATGTAACAGAACACTCCACTTCCAGAAAGTAGTCGACTGGTGCTGGAGTTTCCCAATGGTAGGTCTGGGGTTTTTTTCCTTGCAGTCACTTGTGGATTCTTTGCATACACGGCAAATTCTTCTCCAAACTCTGCCCTCACAATCCCTCTGAGGTAAAGGCAGATAGGATTAACCTCTCTTCACATGTAGGAAAAGGCAAGAGAGAGAAGTTAAGCAACTTTAAATGAAGTGAAGAATTCGAGAAAAGCCAGAATTGTATCTGTGTTTGGAACCAGCATTTTCCATCGTTTCTCTGAACGACTCCACAAAGAAAAGAAAAATTTACATTAGCCAGATTCCCTTCTCTGCCTCTTAAAATAGAGGATCCACCCTTTAGGATGTTGGTTTTATCTCCTTGCGCATTCCCATGTGATAGCTCAGGAGCTGTTGATGCTGGACTAATGTCTACTGGGATTTCATCTGACAAAATCTGTCTGCAGCACCAGCTTGCCAAGTCTGGATTCTTCTTTCCCATTTCCGACAAATTACTGAGCAGGCAGCAAGAGCATATTAACTGGTAGACTAAAACATAACCCAGAGCAAGTATCTGGATTTTCTAGCTAACTTTGGGGAATTTTTATTTCATATCTTTCTCAGCTCCGTGTGATATTTGCTCCCCCATTCAGCTCTGGAAATTTGGAATTTGAAAAATTAAAGACAACATGTCAGGACCTTTTTATGCAGGACTTCCACAGAATGGTGAGGAAATGCCCAGCATTGTCGGGTCAATGAAAATTAGCTCAGTACAAGGAGAAATCCCTTCTCTGTACCCATGACACCCTATGAAACCAGCTCTGAAGCTGCTCGATCCTGGGAACAAGACCACCTAAAGCCTGAACTGCTGACTCCTGTCAGTGTTACACACACGTCATCACTCACCTCGACATGAAGAGCACTTTCAGTTGCCCGGAGGCACCCACACTCCACAGCTCCCACCAGTGAGCCAGCAGAGCAGAGGCAGACCAGCCCTTCTGCAGGTGCCTGCAGGTGTGAATAGGGTCTCTTACTTGCTCCAAAGCCTCATGCTCTTCATGTAGGTGAAGCTCTGTACAAAGTTACCACGATGAACTGCAGCACCCAACAAGAACATGGGAAGACTGGTCAGGTACTTCCCTAGATTTATGCAGTCCCCTGAAGTTCAACTGAAAGATGACTGAATTGCATAATTATGGATAGTTATTGCCGAAAACTCTTTGCAACTATGTTTACTTTGGCTAGCTGATGACAACTCTTCTCCATCTGTTAGCCCATGATTCTGGAAAACAGTTTAATTTTAAAAAGGCCTGGAAGGAATCCCTGAGCCTTCTACAGACACGAAGAGGAGGGATAGGAAGACACTGGGGAATAAACACCTGAAAAACATATGCCACTTGCTTACTGGTGCCACAAGTCAGCTTTCTCAAGCTGTACCCTGTAGAAACTATATTTTGTCTAAAAACAAGACCTAGAAAATTGAAAATTGGAGCCTTTTAGTTTTACGTTTCAAAATTACTTTTGTTGCAAATTATATTGTAAAACCATTGATCATGGCAAAAATACTTGCTTGATTTGAAGTAATTGGTTTATATTGTAAAACCATTGATCGTGGCAAAAATACTTGCTTGATTTGAAGTAATTGGCTTTTTGGAATTAAAGTTACTAGCTATTTATTTTTTGAAGTTTATTTCTTCCTTTCAGATCCATTTTCACACACACACACTTCACAGAATTTCCCCTGAAATTTCACTTACAGATCTCTTATGCTTTCAGTGATTGCCTCTCATGTGTTCCTCTCCACCTTCTTTGCATCAATCTCAACCTAGGCTATAACATTTAAGAATACTCATGCTGTTGCTCCCACCTTCCAGATTCCCCCTTTGGAAAACATTCAGAGTAATAAAGCAGAGCAACAGCCAGGCACTCCAATGATGAAAAGGTCACAACATATTTGTTGATGCCAGATTTTTTTTCTCAAGGTCCCTGTCTCCTAGAGAGCCTTTTGTGGCAGCAACCTCCGTCACCAAAGGACGCAGAAGTTGAGGCTTGAGGCATCCCATGGGGCAGGAACTCTTCACAACATGGCTTAAGGGATAGTATAATGTGAACCCTTTCTCCAAATAAAAATTTGAGGACAGTCAGAAAGCTGAACAAAGACAGAAACCATTATGAAGACAATATAAAATCTCCTTAGAGACAAAGACGACTCTCTGCAGGCTGCCATGGAAAATATATGCCTAACCCTTCATTACAGGCGTAATCCACGATCTGATCCTGCACTTATCTTTCTTTTTTCCAGTTAGTGAGTTAATAAGACTAAAGATACAAAGCATAACTGTTAAAGGGCTATCTCCTATGGGACACTGAACCTGTTTGATAAGTGTACGCTAACAGTATCACTCTAAAAAGTATCTGAGCATGTGCATTTTTGGAGTAACCATCTGAAAATCTGGAAAAAATGGAAGGAAAAGAGCAATGGGAAGGACAGAGGGGTTAGGGGTTTTTTTGCCTGCACATGAACCTTTAAGGGCAGTAATGGTTGGGAATTTACCACTAGGGAGAAAAAGCAGGGAGAGTTTTTCCATGCAAATATTTACTTAGTTATTATTTAGACCTTCCACACACTGCAGTTGGGAAAGGACAGCAAAGATGATCAGTATTTTTCACTCACATGTATGATTTCAATTAAAGTAAAATTAGAGATGAAGAACTGTGTTTGACACCATAAAGGAAGACACAATGAAAGGGATGTTTATGCCCTTGATTTGCTCTTGCGTTTAAAGACCTGCCATGCTGAGATGTACGTACTGACTTTTGGTCCCACTGCAAAACACACACCTTACTGAGGACCTGATCCTTGAAGTCAAAGCCCCTTAAAGTTAATGGCAGTGACTCACCTCAAGCAAATGTCAGATCATGAATGGCACCTGCTCCTTTCAAGTTCTCTGGAACTCAGAGTCAATTTTCAGTGAAGCTTGTGAGTGTGTTGGAATAAAAGAGCTAGTTCAAAAGCAGCAAGCAAGTCATGCACTTATTCCCGGAGTAGGGAATGAGTAGCAGCCCAAAGCAAGTCATGTGCCTCCTTGCTAACAAGCATACTTACAGTATGACATTCATGAGCTTTACTAAATGCTTTTAACGCTTCTATGCCTCAGTTCACCCACTTGTGAAATGAATCTAATAATACCTACAAATTACATGTGCTGTGAGGGTACAGCATAGTAATGCACTTGCAGATCACTACCTGAAAATGTGTGCTCATAAGTGCAACAGCATTACTACATGGCTGGGCTGGCATCTGAGCAATTCTTACACAGCTCTGGGTTCAGTGTCATTTTCCATCACTCTTCCTCATTTTTCATACTGCAGAAATAGATGACAATTTTTATATACTTCACATAAGCAATTTCTAGAGGAAGGTGGCAATTTTCTCAGTGTCATCCACAATATACCGTGTTACCATCTGGATACCAAATGGAAGTAACACTCTGCCCAGTTATTAACTGTGAAAAGCTTAGTAAAATGCTACAGCTCTGCCTTGCTACCTTACAGTCTTCTTTGGTAAAAACATGCAAATATAAGTCCAGAAGATGCATGCCTTCTCCCCAACTTCAGGGTTTAGTTTGCTTTAATTCAAATTTTATTTAACCTTCATAGCAGATCCACGTATCATGAAACGTAAAGTTTCTCAGGCATTCCCTGCACCCAGAGCAGCAAAAACTTTATATTTTTACCAATAGCAGCAAATATGGGGTTCAGAAGGTCCTCACAGCCAAGGTGGCCATCTGCCTTAGCACTCTCAGCTCTAGCAGTGGCAAGAGATTTCCCAGAAGTCACATCTGGAGTATTGCAATTGCCCTCCAAGCACACAACAAAGATCTGTAAGGCAAATTGGTTTCTGATCCTGAGAGATGACAAGCAACAGAAAACCTCAATGATATCTGTAATAACAGTTTACACTAAATTTAGCATTTACTCTAAGGCGTGTGTTGTGGAACTCTTGAGTTTTGGGACAGGCATTTCTTTTCAACCTCTAAACTGAATTTCAGAAAGCTGTGAGTGACTGGAAACAAATAGAGTGGAAACAGGTAACTCTTATGATAGCAATAACAAGAAATTACATTTAAAAAATACAGATTTTTCAGTGGCTGATACAAGAATCTGAGTCTGAAGTCATCACATCATCAATTCCTTTTTGTGTAGCTGAGAAATGTTACAAAGTTATTGTATCAATATATATTTCTATACAATAAAATGAAACATACTTCAGATTACCTTACCTTTTTCCTTTGATGTGGCACAGAGGTTGTAGGTATGTTTGATTTGAAAATGCTTTTTCTTTTCTTTTTCCTTTTTTTTTGGGGGGAGGTTTTGTTTGCTTGCTTGTTTTTGGCTTGTTGTTGGTTTTTTTCCAAATAGAATTACCTGTTGGGTGCACTATCTTTAAAAACAAAATAAATTTAAAGCTTTCTTTGCTCTCAGTGTTAAATGCTAGAGTCAGTTGCATTGTATGTGATCAACTGTGTTCGACTTACTTGCTTCTATTTGGGATTTAAGACAGTTTGCAACATACTAAATTTTGGATGCCATTAAAAAACAAATCAAGAACCTCTAAATTTGATTAGCAGTATTTAGAAAAAATTCACTGACAAATCCAAACACACATTTCTGCTTCTTCAGTGAAGGGACAGTGCTTACTCTTCCAGCTATGGAAAGATGCCTTATATAGGACCATTCATCCTCTCTCTGAACTGCTTCTGACTCTAATCTGCTCAGAACTAGCACTTTGATTACATTAGAGAAGGCTTCTAACAAACAAATTGTAGGTGAAGGGATATGAATGAATACTTTGAGGTTTTTTGAAAAATGCCTCTGCACACAGCATGAAGATCTCTCCTCAGTTTTCTTTTTTTGTTGTTGTTCATTTTAAGATTCTTCATGATCTGAAAAATTCAGCTTATGCCAGTAATTGATAAGCATAAGAAATAAAGGGGACAAACCCAGTGAAAACATTCAAGTGCTTGACTTGAACCTTCACCTGACTTCAGATCAGAAATTAGAGAAAGATCTTTGGGAAAGTTAAGAGATGCTTGCACAACATAAGGAAGAAAGCTTATAGAGACATTGATAAACATCTGGCTATCCAGTTAAACATCACAGAAGATCAAATAGGAAAGCATGCCTTCATTTTCTCATGCTGGGAAATATTTTGTTAGGCTGCATTCACTTTAGTTGGGACTCTGCTGCCTTCTTCACAGGGAGCAGCTACGCACTACCTATTGCCACTCATGCAAGTTCATGTCTCCCTCCAGTTAATCTCTTTCTGCTTCTTGGTTTTGCCGGCTACATGGAAGCCCAGCACAGTTCAGTTGTTTTGCTTCGGGCTTTTTTGAAAACAATGCTTAGAAACCAAGGAGAACAGGGGAGCAGGATGCTTTCTCATGAAATGAATGGGGCAAGGTTCACACACCCAGTGACTTCAGTGGCACTGGCACATGGGTGTAACAGTTCTCAAAGGCCACTACACTTCAAAGAACTCGAGAAGAAAAACAAACAGACAAAAATTTAACCACTAGGGAAACCACAGACTCTGAAGTCAAGGAGAGAGTTGTTGCTTAGTCTTACTAAGTAGTTTTAATTTTCATACATCAAGAAACGGTAAAGACCCCAACATTTAGATAAGCAAGTTCTGCCTCAGATATGTGCCCAGAACTCCCACTGAATCCAGCAGGATTTTAGTGAGTGTGAAGAATGCAAGCGCTAATACAGAGCAAGGTACCAGTCTGGCTTCCTGCATGGACTGTGTCTAGATATCTGCTTCGAGATTAAAGTACCTGCCACTATATAAGGGGTACTTCATATTAATTTCTAACACAGCTCTTGAGGATGGGGTTTAATACAGAGTGTTCAAAAGAGATTGAAAAAAGGGAGGGAGACCATCATGACATTTACCACAAAAGCAATTCTACTCCTTTAGGAACTTGCAACAGCATACAATAAAGAATACAACATAAGTATCAGTGATCTTCCATCCTCCCAATGAGAGAAAACACATGCAGAGGTAAGTTCACTCTCCTCTCCCAGAAATAGGTGTAGAGCAGAGATGAAAGGGACAGATAGTGCTTTCTCAGTGGCACACATCCAGCGCAGCTGAAGTGAAATCACTTGCAAGGCCTTAGAGGAACAAGCCACATTTCTCTTCATTATTATTTTTTCCAATCCTGGAAAATTTGTTCACAAAGTAAAATGCAGTCCATGCTGTTTCACAGCCATGTCAGTGTAGCATCCCAGGTCACTGTGACCTTCAGTGCATGAGGGATTTTTCACTTTCACATGGATACCAGATGTTAAACCCTCTCTCCCTCTGATGTTCAAGGCCCTCGGGCTTTTGAACAACATCAGGCACTCAGCATCATGTGCATTTGTAACACTCACTTCGAGATTTTGTTGTGAAACCTCCACATTTACTGTAGCTGTTGCAGCAAACATCACACTCCATTAATTTCTGCTCTCAACCCTGTTGACCTGAATTTTCACAGGATTGCAAACACAGTTCAGATTTCATCAGTGCCTTTTTCTACAGCAGTCCCCTTTCAAGCTGAAGCAACTCAGACAGCACTTCAATTTGATTTATTATATCTTGGCATTTGTTACCTGTACTCACTTTTAGAGCATAAAATACACAGAGCAGCTATTTATATTCTTATTCCAAAAGTCTGCTTTGGAAAACACAACACAAGACATGCAATAGCAATCTGGGGTGTAAATAGCATCAGTTGGATGAACCTCAGGTGTACAGCAAAGAGGACAGAAAGTATACAAAAGAGGCAGCTACAGCACATGCATCGTCTCCGAAGGGAGGGATTCTGCACGGCAAAGGAGGGAAAACACGAAGCTGTGATTTCTGAAACCCAAGGCCGGTTCAGACTCAAATGATGAACCCATCTGCAGTTTGCCTTTGGTCTCCGTAAGGTCTGGATTTCCCCTTTAAGTGCCTGGATAAAAGAAGTTAAGATGATTCCTCTAAAATGAGTTGAGATCTGTTCCTGTATTTTGGTATTACTCCGTGGAGCCACAGCTGTGAGTATGCAGAGGATGAGTCCCTAAATGCATCATGCAGAGAATGGGTTGTACACAATGCAGGGTCATGCCAGCTTTAACAGAACAGGATTTCTTCCTTCTCAACTGATAGAAAAGCTTCATTTCTTCCAGTTAACACAAGCACTTGTAATCCAGCCTTGTGCGGACAACTGATGGAGCTCAAATGACGTAATCTTCCATTACCAGGAACCTGACTGTTACAACAACTCCCCCACACTCCCATACCTTCTGCATGACAGAAATTGCAAAAGAGCTCTGAGACACATGGGAAAGCCCAAGGACAAGCCTGGCGGGAGAAGCCCTCCTGACACTTCCCTCACCAGCACAGCAGGTTCGCACCTTGCAGATTAGGTGCACCCCATGGGTGCACATGGCTTCAAACTGAACAGACAGAAAGTGTGCAGCTCTCTGGGAGCCCCTGTCATGCTCCCCATGGGGTCCATGGCCACGCCATCCCATGGAAAACTGCCCTTGTGCCACGTATGGAACAGAAAGAGGGGAGAGAGCACATATCAACAGTGCAACAAGGTTGACCAAAGGAATCAAAATTAACTTCCCAAATTAATTTTTAAAAAGTGATACCAAAGAAAAGAAACTTAGTAGCATGTAAATGCCTGCTCTAAGCAGGGGCAGCTTACTTGCAAACGATAAAAGAAACTAGAGGGGATGTATTTTTCAAGTGAAGGCATTTATATCTCAGTGGAGAGACATCATCCCTTCTTGAACTTATTTTGTTAAAGCAAAGACAACCATTGGTTTGATGGAATTATGCTTTTAGAACTTAAGGGAAAACACTCTCCTCTCTTGGCTGCTCATAACGTGAATAATCAGCCCAAAGTAAACAACATGTGGTCTTGTGTGGTCTTTTTGCTCTTCATATGAGGCTGGTATTTCACTCGAATCTAGGAAGCGACAGGAAGTGGGGAATTCTGCACAGATAGAGGAGATACTGTGCTTTCCTAACGAACTCTGGAAATGCAGCACATTTGGGGAAAAAAAATATTGCTGTTCCAGATGGGAAATATAAAAAACATACATCTAGACACACAGAATGAATTCATACTCCTTTGAGTCACATAACTAAAGAATTTTGATGCAGCCATATTCACACAATTTCGCGAGTCTTTCATAAGCATTTGAGCGTTCAAGCGTCAGTGGAGTGAGTACTAATCAATTTTTAAAGTGTTAAAGTGTTCCTGAGCACTTCCTGAAGTGTTAAAGGAGTTCCTGAAAGCAACATAACTACTGTATTATTTGTAAATATAGTTTATGGTGTGTGGTGGTTGCTCACATACATCATCTACTTCGGGAAGAGAAATCGTGCTCCGGCAGATGAAAGGGCTCAGCACGGCAGGGTCTGTCTTTCCTTTGCTGTTGCACTGCAGGCAAGGAATCTGTTTGCTGCTTTCTTCAGCAAGGATCCTGAAGAATGACAACTGCTTTACATGCTGCTACCCATTTTCAAATGAATATGGAGTGTGGAAAGTTTGTGTTGGTTTTCTTAACCGTCACTTGCTCACTTGACCCCAGTGCACCCTGCCTGCACCCATCATGGTAGGGGACGCACACAAACCATTTACTTTGTGTGTTTTCCAGCTGCCCACTCCCTTTCCTTACCACACAACTTCTCTTCCACACAACCCATCCATGTCCCCATCTCTCTGACCCTTCCTCTGCATGGTGTTGACCTCCACACCACCAAGCCATTCAGTCCAGCTCAGCCAAAACCCTGGAGGGGTTTGCTACCTGCACATGATTTGGCTGGCTCCCTTCACCCCATGGGCTCAGCTTCATGATCTGTGTATTGCCAAGGCAAGAGGACACAGGCTACTCTCATATATCAAATCCTTCAACTGTGAACTGAAACTGCAGACTGGAAGCCGTTGCTTTGAAAACTGGCACTCATGTAGTCCTTAGCTACATTTCAGGGCTTACCTCCTTCCGAGTTAAAGCTACTGCCACCTTCTCCATCTGTGACTCTTGTCCCTCTCCTTTGATTTCTCCCATGTTATCTCATTTTCACCATCAATGTCCTTCACAAACCAGGTTGCCAAAGCACCTCCTCCAAACCCCTCTAAAATCCACTTGCTTGCCTATAGGGGTAGGGAGGGAAGGGAGACAGGAAAGAGATTTTAAGAAGAGTCTAAATAACACTGAAAATACTCATGTGCGCATATCTTACTCAGCATCACACATCCATACTACTTGGCCATGTCCCCCTATGACTTTTCTCTGATATTTCTGGTTATAAATGTAATGTATTGTATCAAACCACATTGCTGTGTTTTTGCTGGGGCAGGACTGTGTCTGTAGCAAGATACCTTGCATTTTTCTGAGCCATGAGACAGCAATCACACCCCGTAGATTTGTGAAGCGCGCTCAGTTGGGACAGCTCTGCAAAACTCCAAGTGTTTTCCCAATAACTCCCTCCAAGAAAGAGCTGCCAGAACCAATTCCTTCCTTCTCCCAAAAGATAAACTCTTTTTGCTGCATCTCCCTGGCGCTGCAGCTCAGCCTTTTGCCCCCCACCGGCGGCAGCAGCACTGGGGCTGGTGCAAGGCCAGCCAGCGTGCCCTGTGCTTCTAACTCTCCTCCTTTTCCTAAATGTTCAGCCATGGTTTAGTCAGACTGAATTTTTATTTTTTTTTTTTTAAATAGTTGCTCATTCTCGAGCAGAGATGGGTGCATCTATTCTGGAAGGTTCCCTGCCCAAGCCCTCGTTGCCTGGCATATCTTACTTGGATTGGAGCCCAGACCCAGAAAATGTTAATCCAAATTCATTTGTGTTTGTAAATAACAGATCAAAATGAAAAAGTGGATGCAGATTTAATTGCTGTAGGTATAATAATCTTAGCATTAGGATTAGCTAGCAGCATAAGCAAAAAAACCCCAAAACCCCCAAAAAACAGTTACCTGGGATTAAGGACTCTTGATGATTGAGCTTTACGATTTTCTGCTGAACCAACCAACATGTCTAACTACACAAATTCCCATTAATGTTTTGGTCTATTGTAAGGTCTTTTTTTAAATATCAAGCTGGCTCTCTGAAGACCACTGCGGAAGATAACTAAAGAGTCAGCAGCACAAAATCACCATGAAACTGGGTAATGAGCTGTGCCAGGCTGCAAGTTTGAGACAGCGAGGGCACAAGAACCTTGTTCTGGTCTCCTGCACGATGTGGAGCCAATAAAACAAAATTAATCTCTTCCAGTTATGAGAAGGATAAAGAGCAGCTGCAAAATCACTCAGAACAGGGCACAGATCGGAAACCCCTGAGGATGTCACACCACTTTTTTTGAATCACAGTTTCTAGAAATTCTGCAGAGGTCAGACTTCTGTTGTTGCTGACCGTTGAGCTTGAAAAGCATGCTACTAAATGGGGAGCTCAGCTGCCAGAGAAGCGGCAGATTAATGGTCGATGCAGAGGCTGATTCCCTTTGGCGTTGGCGGGGCTCTGCCCTGCCTCTGCTGCAGCCCGCGCCGCCTCCCGCAGCTCTCTCTGGAGGTAGGGCCAGGCTGAGGGACCTTACTGGATCCTGAAAGCTCCCGGTAGGAAGCTCACAGCCCCCATGCAGCCTGAGGAGTGCTCCCTCACAGACACCCATCTCACTTGATTTTAAGTAAAGAAAGTTATCTGGTTTGTTACAGCCAGTCAATAAGCACAGGCTCAGCCTGGGAACTGCTCAATTCTGTTAGACCCAGCAAATCTTCACATGGGTGGTACGCCACCAACGTCACTGGCTTGGTTTGTTTTTCTATAAGGTGAATCATATTCTGACCTTTGGGCTTAATACCTAAATCCTTTTCTAGGTAAGATTGCCACTAACCTGGCTCTGTAAGTTGCCAGCCTCATAACCTCATACCCCATTGATGTCAATAGCAATGAGGGTTGGTCACCTCTTCATAGTGCCCCAAAACACCATATTTGCATTACTACCAATCTGTCTCCTTTCCAGATGTCGCTGTAGCACCTCCAGGTCTTACGGTTTAATGTTTGCCGGTCTCTGATACAACCCTGCAATCGCAAACTCATCCGGACTCTCTCTTTGGTACCCAGCAAACCACAACAGGCTTCAATACTTTGTACAGAGGAAAGTTGTAAAAAGTCCTATCTCACTGGTGGAAAGCTCAGTGGGGGGCAAGCCTAGGTCATTGCCAAAACACTGAGTTGTCCTTTCAGGTTTTTTGGTGTTTGGGTTTTTTCTCTCCTTCACCCTGGTTTCAGGGTCTGATGAATCTCAAAAAGGAAAAAAAAAAAAAAAAAAAAAAAGATAGACATTGATTCAGGTATCCAGTGTGCTCAGACACTTCAAACAAATTGCCCAGCTCCTCTCTGTGATTTAGCTCAGGAAGGCAGCCAATTTGCTAAATTAAAGATTTTAGAAGTCTTATGAGTAAAGCGACCCTAGGCTTTGCCCCTTAATTTATTAGCACTTTCATTTCATTTCTCTTATTTTATTCAACCCTCCATTTCAGAACTAGTCAAGTTTCAACCAAGTAGGTTCCTTATCACATGGAAAAACCCACGTGCTAGATTAGTGCTGTAGACTGCATTAGCTCCCTTAAAAATAATAACTAGAGCAGGAGTGAGCTGCCACATCCCTAACGCAGGCCAGCTCGGACTTCCCTGTCACGCCACGTTGCCATGGCTATCAGCGATGCTCAGAAACCAACACTGCCACGGAGATGAGATTGCCATGACACCGAGGCAAACGGGAGGTTATGCTGGGCAGGTAACATGCTCCAAATACTGGATGTCATCATTTTAATTAATAAGGGAATATAATGTAGCCACTTACAGGTAGGTAATGCAGAACTTTAGTAGCATTTTGGTTGAATTAAACTGAGGCAAGGTTTTAATATAGCTTTAAAAACAGATGGCAAAAATGCAAGATCTTGTTAACAAAACAAATAACAGACAAAATATATTGGATTTCTATTGTTATAACAATAAATTGGAAATAATTAATATGCACTAAACATAAGTAAAAACCACATGAGGATCCCTTACATCTATATTAACTACATATGACTGCCTTTCTAAAGATGAAGGGCAAAGGCTTCCCAGGAGTCAATTATAATGTAAGAGAAACGAAGCAAGAAGCAAACTCCTTTGTACCAGGATTTTTAATACTGGAAATTTGTCTATGACCGGGGGTGTACAGGACTCAACCCATGTGATCCACAGGCACCCTTAAGCAGGACCCATGTTATCAACTCCCCCCATTTAACTAGGTACCTTGCGGTACTGAGATACTCAACTCATGCTATTCAGTTGTTGCCAAGACACCATTCACACTTCTGATTCCCCACTAGCATCAGCTAATAATCTTCTGCTGGCCGATCTTCAAAGAGCTCCAGAAGGATTCAAGGCTGCTATAAGAAAAGAACAAGGCAAGAGACAAAAGCTGCTTGCTCTTGCAGTCAAAGAAAGAAGTTTAGCCCATGGCTTTTGCATGCCTCAGATAACCAGGAAACCAGAAAATAAAACCTCAAATCCATTACTTTCTTAAGTCTAATCATTTGGGGATCTGAATTGTGATTTTTGAATCACAAGTTGCTTTGAATTAGCAAGAGCAATAAAACTTTAAAAATGCAGACATGACCACAAGTTCCCCTGTTTGCACCCTCTTCTCCCTCAAGTGTTGAGCACACTTTCTCTCTGCTTGCACCCACAGCTCAGTCCCTCCTGCTTCCCTGGCAGCCCACAACATAGCCCCTAGGTTTCTCAGCCACTTTTCCTTGTTGTTCAAAACATAGATGATTTGAGCAGAGGTTCAGACAAAGGCACAGAAATTGTTTGTCCTGGACAAAGCTTCGGGGCTGGGGGAAGCCCTGCTGCAGCAGCCAGCCGGTGCTGCTGCGGCATGCAGATGGCAGGGTTGGCATGGATGAGCTCAGAGACACTGAAAAATCCCAGCCAGGCTGATCTCACCCCATTATTTTGCTCTGACTGAAACAGAAACGCTGTTAGCTTTGACCCTACTCTCCTTCGAGGATGCAATCAAAGCAGTTCTGAAATGCTGCTGCTTCTGCAACAGTAAATCCACAGTGGGGAAATCAGTCCCCATAGATCTCAGAGCCTGAGCAAAAGCTAAACACATTTAGTAATCACCATGTTTATAGGGCTGTATATTCTAGGCTTTGCATTGCTGTAACACTCAATACATGTGTTTACTACTCAGCAAGGAAGGTAACCGTGGCAGAGAGAGATTAACACCAAGGCTAGCAGGAAGCCAATGACACAATAAATGTCCAACTGCCCAACCTCTACTGTAGCAACAAGACTATCCTTACCCTCAAGTGGAGATTTGTTTCAGATCTTATTTCAGCTTAAATTGATATTAGCCTTCAAAACAGTTTAAAAAAAAAAATCCTTACATCTGTGAAAACAATATTGCAGACAAACGAAAGAGGTATGAGAACCCCAAGTCAATACATTTTGTTCTGAGGTTGGTGTGAAGATACCTGGGCTTGAGAAGTGGAGATTTCTGATTTGCACCCTTTATTCTGTCTCTGGACAAGTCACTTGCTCCAGGATTGAGAGGCAGAGCACAACTGGGTTACTGCCCAGGTGGGAGATGGCCTCCAGGGAGGTCAGGAGTTCCTACAGCAGGAAAACTACAAAAGATGGATTAAAAAGAGAGAAGAACTTTCTTTTTTTTTTTACTTTGTTTTGCTATTGTGAAGATACTCAAAATATTTTCAAAATAAGTAAAGCAGGACTAGGGAGATAATTCTTTACAGTACTTAGAGGTATGGCTTTTTTCTAGATCCAAAATGCAAGGGAATTGGGTCAGAACCATGGGTCTTTGCTCTTGTACAAGCTTCTCAAATTCACAGGAAAACAAATGTCACTGCTGTTCACCACATCATCTGTTGCACACAAGCGTGATTGTAACTAAGTCATTGACAAATTACAAGCATTTTCCACAATTTATTAGCCCTGTAAGGTTTTTTTGTTTCTCTAGTGGCTGAAAAGAAAAAGCCTGAGTCAGCTCCAGCCCAAAAATCTACTCTTCAAACGCTAGTGAATGGGATGAGACTTAGGCCCTCGTGGGGTTTTCTTATTCACCCTGAGAAAGTAGGTCTATAGCTCTGCAAAGGCAGGCGCCGAGGACCACGATCCCTTTGCCAGTCAGGCCACCGGCACTGTCTGGGTGCAGCTTCACACTGGCAACGCAGTGCACAAATTTGGCTAGAGAGAGAACGGAGCTGCCTGCATCCATCCACGCAGCCAAGTGGAGTTTGCTTTGCTTCTCTCTGCTCACCTAAACCACCAAGGATTAGGTTTTACAGGTTGGGCTGCAGTGGCATAAAGCATCCTTTCTCTACAGGAGAGTCACTCACTCGGCTGCTCTCCTAAGCAAACCCATATAAGTGGGACCTACCAAGTCTTGATGAGAAGATCCATGTTGGTTGTGCCCAAGTCTCCCCTTTCTTATAACAAGCTCACAGCACTGGGACAGCCCCACCGCCTGCTTCCACTAGCAGTGGAGAGAGAATCATGCTCCGCAGATAGTAATCTCCTTTCTCCCTTGATATGTTCTGCTTGCTCTGACGGTAATTCTTAAAGCCAATTTTTCTAGAAGCGATTAAGTTGTTGCCTGTGCAGTTAGCAGCCTTTCTTTCTCAGCCATCTCCTTGTGAGACTTGGAATCATCCAGAACTTGTCAAAAAAATATTTTTTTTTTTGGATGTTGATGTGCATTTAATATTTACATTCCTCCACTCCCAAGAGCACACTTGGTGGGACTGCAGGAAGATGGCTGGTTTGAAGAGGTTAGGCACTTGGGAGTGTTTTTCATGCCTCGGGAGCATCAGCTCACCAGCCTTGCCCACCCTTTCCCTTCCCCATCACAGTTATGATTCATCCTCCCACATGGATCCTCCTGCATTCTCAGGCATCGCTGATTAAAAATAACTCCCACGTCCCAGTTTCTGCAAGCTCACTAGCCAGTTCCCTGAGCACTCGGTGTGGCTAACACAAGCGTTCTCCTTTGCCCCCCAGACAAACCTGCCCTTCTCGAAGCCTGTGCCGCCCAGGTTCCCTTCCTCCAGCAGAATTCTCACCTGCCAAAGTGCTGGTTACGCTCCACACCCGGCTCTTCCTGGAGATGCTCCACAGGTGATTGCCCAGCCCTGAGGGCTCTGTCTCATGGGCAACTTGCAGCTATTGGAGTATTTAGTTTATAGGCATTTTAAGCTGAAGTTGAATACAAAGACGGCTTACTCTTATTTACATAATGCATAAGCCCCCCTCAACCCTGAAACACAGAGGAAGTTGTTTAGGATCCTAAACTGTGCATGTGTGTGTGTGTGTGTGTGTGTGTTGACATGTTAATAAATAAATAGGTAATTTGCAAAGATCCTACCCCAAAGCGCCATTAGCAAAGAAACTGAGATCTTACCCAGAAGAAAAGCAAATATTGTTTGAATAGGTCACCAGCAAAAGCAGGACCGCTGGTGCTCAGCAGCAGGGCTCTCGAGGCGGCTGGGACGTGGCAGGGCGGCAGAGCTCCTGCCAGCGAGGGTCCGGGCGGGTGGCAGGACCTGCAGCGAGGCTGCGGCCGCGGCGTGGGCCGGGGCGGGGGCCAGGGCACGGACCCTGCTCTGCCACCCCTCCGCCACGCTCCCCAGGATGGCCTCGTAGCCGGGCAGCACTGCCAGGTGAAAGCAGGACAGACGCTGTCCTTCGAAGTAAGACAAACCACAGCAAACAAAGTGGGAGGTAAAGACTGAGCCTTACGCTGTGCATGGGAGCGGGGTGAAGGCAGTCACCGCTTTCCAGGCACCACAGCGAGCGGCGCTCTCGGCTGCCAGCACGAGAGACACGGGGACACCGGTACGTCCCGCTGCCTTCTGCACCCACACCTCTGCTCACGCAGCTGAGCCTAAAATCAAGACAAACCTGTGAAGAAAGGAGCATGAAAATTACCCCCCCCAGTAACATTTTAAGTATCACTTAAATTATATAGTATAAATATCTATCACCATCCTTCATATCTGTTGTCAGCCATATTTTCTTACACTGCAGTTTGAGGGTATGAACATACTCAGATTGTGCCTTAAGGTATCCATTTAAGATCAACATGTGGACCAGTAGAGAAAAATCAGTAGACATTTTTACTTTGAAACTACTAACACTTCTGTTTATTAGCCTGGGAAATTAAAAAAAAAATAAAAATTCAAGTTAATTACCCTAACCTCAGGTGGGCTGAGTTATTGATTCCCTCCAGTGCTACACAATTATCCACTCCCAAAGGAGCTGCACTGACAAGGGGTTCCGCAATATTTACTTGCTGATCTCTTCAGCATCACACACTGGTTGGGGACCCTGACAAGTTAGGCTCCAGCCCACAGCTCCTGCATCTGCAGCCACACCCAGAAGTGATGCTCAGTCATGTCACCAAACTCACAGAGACAGTTTGAGGTAGCAGCTCCAGAATAAAACAGGCCAGCAGATGAAGAAAGGGGGTAACGAAGAGAATTAAAGTTTCACTGTACTTACAAAAAAAAACATTGACAAGAGTTCTGTCTACTTGGTTAATACAGAAAGTCTTTTGCTGCAGTCCACACATCGTTCCTCATTTCAAAAGATTTATAAATTATGGGTAAAATACCAGATGTGGAGACGCTACAAGTGTTTGAGCTGTATGAATCTTTAAAGCTATTTGCCTCCAAAAACTATGAGAAAGGTCTTGGCAACAAAATAAAAAAAATCACAGTAAGAAAAAAAACAGGGCAAACAAGATACTAATGGGTTTCTTAAGTGGAGCTGGGATGAAAAGCAAAGCTGGCCTATTTAACAGCAGAAGCTGGGTATAATTTTCTGAAGCCTCTGCTAAAGGTTACCACACCAGTGTCCTTTGCTGTATAAAGTCACCGTCTATGAGTAAGGAGCCCTTACAGAGCTTAATCCAAAGGCTCCTGATGTCAGGAGGAAAAGCTCCCTTTGCCTCGCTGGGCTTTGGCGCAAGTCCTGACTCAGCAGCTGGCTGTGTGCGGCGATGCCGACTGCAGCGCTTCGGGTAGGAAAGCATGCCACGGCTCCCCTCTCCCTGCCAGAAAGCCGGTGTCACCGCATGCAGCCGCTCTCGGCAGCAACAGAGGGCAAACGTGTGGGGAAACTCCTTGAAAAGAGAGGATCAGGAGTCCATCCACCACTGGTGTTCCCTGTGACGTTGCCAGCGTGGCTGGCTCCAGTCGGACCCAGAAGGCAAAGGGGATACCATAGGAAACCTGGGGTACAGCCAGATGCAAGGAGAAAAATAAAAGCATGGAACAGCAACAGCCAAACACTTTTGAAAATAAGTCTTAATTAAACAAAAGTTGAAAGAAGCCAGGGAGTACGCCGTAGTCTCAGCCCCAGGTGGGAGAGGAAACGTGAAATGGTGTCAGTCTGTCATTTCAAATAGACTTTCTAAGTCTTTGCTGCACTGAATCAGTACAGGAATCTGCAAATCACAGTGGGCTAGAAACTTCTAGCGCAATAAAGCTATTCTGAGTACTACTGGAGCTTTCTTGAAAAAGTAAATAAACAAAGAAAGACAGATGGAAATGATTATAATCTGAATGCTTGAGATTGTTGGCGTGCAGTTTTCAATTACCCCAGATTGGCCTGGGCCCTAAAAACTGATCCAAACATCTAAAGCTACAAAAGGGGAAAAAATTCACTCCTGGCACAAGCAGGTGGGAGGCTCCTGGGCTCTCAAACACCAGCGGGGCCTCAGGCCCGCAGCTGGCATCAGCAGCCAAACCCACCAAGGGCGCAGGCAGGGCTTCCGTGCAGGCACCCGTTCCGGCACGCGCGGGGCTGCGGAGGAGTGCTCCATGCTGCGAGGCCGTGGGACAGGGCCTGGGACCCCCGGCACCCCCTGCCTCACAGTAGGGCCGAGCCCACGGAGCGGGACATTGCTCCCTGCTTTGGGGGGTAAAGCCAAACGCAGGCGGCTGCGCCAGGAGAAGTTCTGGTGGACAACCGCTGGCCGGGGGCACCCCAAAGCTGCTCCTCTCCTCCTGCGCGCTGGTCATCCCTGGAGCAGGACTGAGAAACTACTCTACCTACGTTTCCTTCAGCTGCATCAAATAGGGAATTCTTACTTTAAAACATAAAATAAACAGCTAAATAAAAAAAACCCAAAACAACAAACCACCAACAAAAAAAAAGCAACCTCTATTCCTTCCCATATGCAAGGAAAAAAACCTGCATTGGACATTTCTCACCCAAACCAGTTACCTCCAGGGTGCCTGTCGCTGCTGTCACTAATGACACCAGTTCCAGAAATCACCCAAGACACGAGCGATCTCACATGGCATTTCCACAAAGTCGCAGATACTGTCAGGTGGCGAGTAACTCTGAAACACAGAGAGAATCGGACACACGCCTTATGGCTAAGGGCTCGTTGGCGATCCGTATTGGGGGGCGGGGGGTTGGTTTTTTTCACGACAAACAAAAACCTGTGAGCGGCACCAAATGGCCACGGCTGCTCTGCTCCGGGTCCTCAATCGCCCCTGAGCCGGCCGGTGCCACCAGCCCTGCAGCTCCCCCCGCCCGAAGCTGTGAGGAGCGCCATGTCTGTGAGCCCCCACGAAGCTCGTCCTGGGCTCAGCGCCCCCCCCCCGGGGGCATCCCCCACTTGCCCAGGGCAGCGCTGCCCCAGGCCACAGCCCAGCCACCGCACAAGTCCCCGGCCGGGGCAGGGACACAGCAGGGGTCCCAAAGCACATGCCCAGCAGGCGGGATTAGACAGGTTTCTCTGTTATTCAAAGCATCTCAACTTCTTTTTCCGGTAAGGAAAAGAGAGTTGATGTAAAATACGTTTCTTGTCGCGCCTTGGCCAACCCTTCCCTTCAGAGGGTTCAGTCAGGGTGGGTGGGTAATTTCCAAGCTGTTTAAGACTGGATAACTCTATCTTCTGCTAACTGTCCACTTTCTTTAAAAAAAAAAAAAAAAATCTGTAGCTGATGTAAGTATAAATATTGAAAGGTTTATTTAGGCATATTTTCCATTGTGGAAAACGCAGGGAAGCTCTGAAAGACTGGGCACGGGGGGGGGGGTGTTGCTGTCGGGTTTACCGCCTTATACTGGCTGCTCATTAAAACCTGATAATTTACCATTTTTTGCCTACCTGACGTCTCCCCATTCGTCCGCACCACTGCTGTGCAGGAGCCCGTCACGTACTTTAAGCAAACGGCGCTCCGCGACAGCAGGCGCGGAGGCGGAGGGCCCAGCCGTTTCCCCGGTTTTGGCCAGAGGGAGGCAGGCAGCCGCCGCGGGGAGAAGGCAACGGCAGCCGCTGCCGGGGTCCTACCCGCGGCTGCTTCTCCCAGGGTGCGTGACTCACGGAGGCGGCTGCGCGGCCGCGCGAGCCCCCGGCTCCCGTCGCGGCGGACGGCAGCGCCCCCCGCCCACGCCGCGAGCCCGCGGGGCTTCTCCCGGCGCTCGGCGGAGCGGCGCTCCGAGGCCGCCACGCCTCGTGGCAGGCGCGCCCCGCGCGGGCGGCCGCGGAGCGGGCAGCGGGCCGGCAGACGCGGGCCCGGGGCGCCGGGTGCCCGCGGGGCGTTCGGCGCTCCCCCGCTCGGCCCCCCGCGCTGCCCGGCCGCGGGGGCAGCCGGCCGCGGGGGGCAGCGCGGGGCTGGCACCCGTCGCACCCCGGCCCGGCGCCGCGAGAAGCCTCGGCCCGGCCCGTTCCTGCCGAACGCCCCCTCCCGACCGAGGGGCACACGCTTCGGCTGCCCCCTGCTTGCCGGGCCCCCGCCCGCAACGCCGCACGGCGAACGGCGGCGGCTCCCGGGGCAAAGGAGGCACGGTCGTTCCGCGCCCTGAGAGAGGCGTACGGCAGCGCTGGGAGCAAGGAAGGCCGGTAAGGGAAGGAGGGGCACCCCCCCCACACACCACCCCGGGCCGGAGAAAGCCGCAAGCCGGCAAAGGGGACGGGGCGCCGGGAGCACGGCGCAGCATCTCTCCGGTGCGCCCGCGGAGCACAACGGCTCAGGAGCCGTCCGGGCGGCGATGAGCCAAGCATCTCCTGTCGGAGGGAAGGGCAGCGGGCGAGCGCAACGTGTCTCAAACCCGTCAGGGCTGCTGCTGGCAGCAGAGGGAGACAGCGGGTGCCCTCCCCGCCCCGCACAGAGGGTAACGGAGAAGGGGCGGCACCCCTGCACCGGGAGCACCTCCTGTAGTTTAATTGGCTCCAACACAGCGCAGGGCAATTCATTCCCTTGTTTAACTATGGAATATTTAGGCTACCGCAAAAAGAAAGGTGGCAGGATAATGTAAAACTTGTTGGGGGTGGGGGGGGGGTGGGGGCGCGGTGGTTGTTTGTTTGTTTTTTAATCCGGTTTTCCATTTCCCACCGAACCGGGGGCTGCTGCAGTCCAGCAGCACCAGCTCTTCACAGATCCTCAAACGAGAGGCTCAGGACAGCGAGCCTCTGCTTCCACTGCAGGCACTTCCCAGAGGGGGTCCCTTCTCTCCGCCCAAATGAGCAGCAAGGGGAGCAGCAAAAGCAGAGTGGGGCACACACCTGCGCACCACCCTGAGCAGTGGCTGCTCCAGGCGACAGTCAGCAGTCACAGGCTCACTCTTCCAGGGTTTTAAGAAAAAAAATCGTATTTAGAAATCTCTGCCAGTCAAGATTTACAGAGAGCAACACACCTCCTTTGCAAGCAATCTGTTGTAGCTACATCTAATATAGGCCAAATTTTGTAAAACAATTAACAAAAACAAAACATCAGTTATGGAAAAGACCACACCAGAAGGAGCCGATCAGCGTGTGGTACAATGAAAAGTTACTGCTGGAAAATAAAGCTGATAGAAGTAAAGGGAAACATGATTTAAAAGTAAGTATCCCTTCATACCACTGGGAAAAATTCTGGAGAAAGTCTCAAATCTCCTCTGTTTATGAAAACATTAGGAAAATTACTGCAAAACATGTTATCAATGGCACATCGATGACTACAAGCAGAAGCAAATATAGGACAAGCAGACGGGGGTACTGGAGAGCACGGGAGGGCACAGAAACTTTTCTGCAGGCTCACTGGAAACACCGTAATTGCAGTTGGAAGGACAACTGCATTTCAGCGAACTAAAGTTAGGCTATCCGGAGCCCACAGCGGCTCCTTGGGTTTAGCATCGGAAGGAAGCCAGCCAGGGGGAAGCACTCCCCATCAGCAACACGCTGCCTACAACAGGACCCATCACCTGCCATTCCTGGAAAGCATCCAAAAATCCATTACTAAACACATGGAGGAATAACTACATGGGAGGGATTTTCAAAGAAATATTTACCAAGTTTATCAAGACTTCAAATAAAAATTGGTCTCTGAAAGAAGCATTAGCACATTTTGCTGATAACATCCTTGGTGAGACGTAAAGCAGTTCGGCAGAAACCACCGTCCTCCAGAAGCTCCATGCTGGTCTGCACTGCGTAGGCACAATCCAAAATCTTCTGGCCCTAAATCCTGCCCTTTTGCAGGTCACCTACACAACATTTGCCTGTGCACATCAGCGAGCACGAGTGCATATGCACATGCAGCTATCCCAGCGGAGTTGCGCTAAATCACAAATTTATCATTTTGATACAGAAATTATTCTTGAAAAATCTACTTCCGTCCATCCATCCCCCCCATCCCCTCCCCGCCTTGTTATATGGCTCTCATGCAACTTTGGCAAGAAACGGGAGGAAAGAGGATGTGATGCTGAATAGGCCAGACTGCTCACTGGCATTCTCAGTCTTCCTGATAATTTTGTTCGCCACTTTAGCTGGAACAGACCAAGTCCTGAATTGTAACAAAATTAAGCAAAAGCGTTTCATTTCCAAGAAGCCTGGCAGTACTACCCAGTAAACGTGGGTGAGATCCAGAGAACTGAGGAGACACAAAATTCTTAATGAGTTTTAGCAACCAGTTTCCTTACAGCTTGTTAAACATCCACAACCTACTTTCCAACCACACTGAGTAATGGAAACTATGCTTTCCAAGTAATTCTTAAATCTTATAAATTACACGCTTAAGCTTTAAAAACAACTGCAGATACATATGGTACTAGGAAATGTATCAAAAATAGTGACTTTGCAGCAAGAACCCTGATGCAAAACTTATTGAGAAAAAACTGATCAGCATCATTAAGGTAAATTTCTAAGTCAAAGTATTAATTAGCTAAGCATCCACGACTTTCTACCAGGTTAGGATACAGCGAATTTTATGGGAATTTGATACAATAGACACTCCCTTTTGCTGTTAATATTTTCATATTTCAAAACGATGCTACTTTCTCCCCCCCCTCCTCTAGGAGCCTGAAGTAGCAGAAACTCTATAGAAACCTGAGGATCTATGTCAAGATCTTGCCATTTCAGAGGGATTAAGCACACTGTCCACCAGGCCTGTTACCAAACACAGTTACTGTCATTGCCTATCAGTGGAAAGCCATATGAACTTTTCCATTAAAACCATTTACGTTCATAAAGTTGTCTCTCAATTATCTGGAAATAATTTAAAAAAAAAAAACCCAAACCAACCCTGCCACTAACAGAAAGCATTACAGTTTTAGAGAAAAGATCAAACTAAAGACACACTTGTAATAAAGTGGGGAAGAGTGTATCAGAATACATGGATATTCAGGGGCTGGGGATTAAAACATGGCACGTAGCTTTCTTCCTGCTGTTGCGCTTGGCAGTGCTGCATAACCCTGAAGTCTTAAATAAAGCATCTTTTTGACATTACATGCATAGAATGTTTCATTATAGACAGCTGCACCACTCTTCCAGGTACATGTGTTCACAACAAACATAACCCACCTACACCAATGATGGTTGCTTTTCTACCAGCCATCTCATACTAGGGACCAGGCAGCAGTTTGGGGATGCCCGTGCAGGACCACACACAGATGCAAGCGGTCCAATGCCCAGCCCTGTGCAAAGGCTGCAAGGTCTTCACGTTAGGTAGACGGGCAGTTAAAGCTAAGCAGTGGTTTCTGCATAAAGCAGGAGTGAAACGCTGAAATGCTTGGTTTAAACCAATATATAACGAAATTTGGGATTCAAATCTTACAGAGACTACTTGCTGAAAGTTACAGGTGTCTGTTTTAATACTTAGTAGTTTCAGCAGAGAAAGCATTTACAAATACTCTCTGAAATTTGAGCTACCTGCACCTGCTGTCCCTCCAGCCGCAGCAGCTGGATCCCACCCGGGCAGGCACAGGCATCCACCATCAGCTCTGGCCCAGTTGTTCAGCTTCAGTTATCCACATGCAAAAGCTCGCTCTCCTGGGAACATTTAGTAATTTCCCAATTTTCACTGGCACCTTAGAAGGCAGGTGAAAACTACTCAACCCTTTCATCCTGAAAAAGAAATATTTCTACCGCTGGCTCCCCCAGCACAAAGAAAAGACCTGTCTGTCATCCCTTGCCCTAACTTGGCGAGTGCAGACAAATCTACTTTATACGTATGATTTCTGGAGAAAGACAGTGGTAATTTCCCACACCCTTCATCTGCTCTCGCCTTCAAGAGAACTGTTAAAACAGGAGAGCAGGCAGACTCCCTCCACCAAGTTACGGCTGGCGAGGATGCCCAAAAATATTATTCCTAAGTATTACAATTTTTTTTTATTTATTTTTTTTTTTTACAAATCACTCACTTTTTCAACTATTTGGGTACTCCCTTTTCTGAAAACTAAGGCTCCTAAAATGGTTACATGTTTATCCTTTCTGAAATTAGTTGGTATAATGAACCACCTACTATAATAGTTCAGAACTTGTTTACTTCTCTTTATTTATTAAAAAGCCCCCTAACGGCATTTTAGCAGCTGTGGATGCACAAGAGAAAAAAAAAAAACCCAACAAAAAACCAAACCCACAACCAAAAAAAAAAAAAATCAATGAAAGTGTTTCCTATTATCCTAAATGAATTTGAAAAAAAAAAAGTTTTCAGTCTTAAAAAACACAGTATTTTTGAAGGAAAGAAAACAAGCAACTACTTTGAATATAACTGGAAATCAGGAGGAAACTGGAGCTTTCTCATGCCTGACTAAAGGGATAAAGATCAGCTATGCAGCAGGGAAGGCCTGACATTTAGCCAGCCCTATGACCCCAGGCATTTGAGGAGCCAATAAAGACACACCCACACCCACACACCCCCGCCAAAAAAAAAAAAAAAAAAAAAAAAAAAAAGGCATCTGTTGAGATGCCTCCAGGTTGGATGGTTACCAGCAACAGTTTGTGAGCGTGTAATCAAAACCTTAAATTTAAGTGCTCAAGATCTCTTAAGGAGTCCAATTGCAAGCACCTAACAACTCCTTGGGATCTAACCCTTCAGCCCACAAACTTAAGGAAAATCAAACACCAAATGTAAGTCCTAGTACACCTGGACAGTAAAAAAAAAAAGTCAGAAGCTTACAGCTTTACATAAGGTATTGCCATAGCTGCTGCTCTTAAAAAAGGGTAAATGGCAGATCATATGCAAATAAAATAGACAAAGCAGGATGGTAACTTTCCTGTAGTGGAAAACCAGGCTAACCTGGTAACTAGTGTTCCTGTATTCATCTTGAAACTGTCACTTTTATTTTGAATATTTGACAAGACTTGAAATTATAGTTTCAAAAGACACGAGTTGGCTAAATTCCCACTGTACCAGGTATCATTTCTAGTCCTGAATTAGCAAGCCTTGCACATAAGGGTGATTAGTACCCAGTCCAAATACATAGACTCACTACTAACAATATTAACATACAGAAAAATACATCAGCAATATCTGTATAGCACAAATGAGTAGTCAACCAGAATATTCACCACCTGCAAAACACAAGCACGTGGCTATTAACATTGAAAACTGTGAAGATACCAAACGCCAGCAATGCAGGGATGGAGCCCTTTGCAAAAGGTTACCAGCAACGTGAGGCAGGGAGCAAAACCCAAGGAAATGCCCACCAGCAAACAGGTTTCCCTGGCAATGTGACATTTTGAACTACCCTAGCTCAGCACCCTTCTTGAACAGCCACGTACTCAACGAACGTGATTTAAATTCACTAATTTACAACCATAAATTATCTAGGCTTAGATAGATAAAAATGAAATGCCACTTAAAAAACTGGACATATGGGGCCTGATTTGTGAAATTAATTTTATTTTTGAAACATGATATCCAATTACAAATAAATAATTCATACAATATAACTCAATTAGGATATACAATGTTCAGGCAGTTCATAGCAACAACCAAGATCACACTGAAAATGAGTTTACATTAAATAACCAATTACAATAATATACAACTGGTCATTCAATTAACGTTTCAGCCTGGTCCAAGGTGTATGCAAGTTGAAGATTGTTCCTCTTACCAGTAAAGAAACAGATGTACACAATTTTATACCGAGTCCAAAGTAGTTAATACATCACACTAATAAAAATTAAAAATGCTGCATTGCATCATCTAAATGTAGTTTTAGTACAGAATAAAAGCTTGTGAATTTTAGCAGGATAAAGGTTATTGCAATGGAGTTTTTGTCCCATAGCAATTTCTGCATAAACTTACAAGCTTTACAGGATGTTTTTAATGTACAGTTTCAATTCCATACCCTTCTCTGCATCCTTCCTATAAAATCAGTATGATGTAGGTATGCATTATGTTCTTAGTTTCAGTTGCACTTTTTTTCACTTTCATTTCAGCACAATAGTTTACTGCTAAGATACGGTTTCCAGTTGAGGTATGGTCCTGCTTGTGTTTAAACTGCAGTAGCAGCAGCAGCAGTAAACTTGCAAGGTCTTTCCTGACATGTAATTTTTAAATTTCCTAGCCTACTCCAGAAACACTATTCTCTGCAAAGAACACTTACAACATATTGAATTTAGCATAAACTCCTGGAATATTTTTAAATAATCATGGGAACTTAAAGGAGATTCACAGCATCCTTGGAAATTCTTGGTCAGTCTTTTTTTTTTAATAAGGAAAAATGTAAATTTTCACAACAGAGTAAGTAGTTACTATTTCCAATGATTCAGAGTCCTAGGAAGTTTATATTTACAAAAGCTTTGTTAAAAATCCCCCCCCTTTTTGGGGCCCCTCAGGTGAGGTATATGCCCCTTGTTCTTAGTTTGAACTCAGACTGTTTAAAAGTTACGGCTCTTTCCATTACAAAATCCCCCACGTGACGGAGATCGTTACTTCCAACCATGCACTTTTCCTAACTTACTCTACAACTTTCTGCAGCCTTTGGGACACGTGCAATACATTCCAGCAGGTACTTTTGTTGTTCTTGTTACACTGGGTATGGGAAGACACACACACACAAAAAAAACCAACACAAAAACCAAAACACGGAGAGATACTAGGTAAATTTCTGGCTGGCATGTAATGCATCTATGCAGGGTTTCAACCCCCCTAAAGTTCTCTTTCTGCTCATCAACGCAAGAGCACAGGGTGAGAACATGCTGGCAGCCAAAAAGTATCTAACAGGCATAGCTGTCCACAGGACTAAGACTGCCAGAGCAAGGAAGCCCTACATTTGACCAGCAGCTGTGACTTACTGTCCCATTATAGCCCTGTCAATTAATGAGAAACATGGGCACCAACAGGACATGGAAGTACTCAGAATCTACCAGCATTAAAGTCTGTCTTTTGTTATAAATCAAAAGAAAGAACATACTCATCACACATATTTTATGCCCAAACAAATATTTCAAAAGTCTATCTCCAACTCTGAGACTAAAATTAATGAACTGCTTTATTTTCACATTCTGTAAAAGAAATAATTGTCCACAATGAATCTGATGTCTAAAAAAGGAGGAACTATATGTATCGACATCTGTTTTAAATATAAAAAACCTGAACTGTAAAATCAAATGCACAGTTAGACTGAAACCCAATCTTGTGACTGGATTGCAAGAAAAATTAAAACTACTATTTCCAAACCATTTAAAAAGTTTCATTTATGCAATTTATCCAAAAGTGAATTTAAACCCTTAGCTGAATAAAATACTAACTTCAGATTTCTTCTGAATTAACCAAAAGCAGATTTATTTTCTTAAATCCGCTGCACAATGCACCAAGTGATATACATAGTACTTCAGCAATTTAATTTTCACTAAAAATCACAAAAAAATATTTTAACAATGTACATCCTATGCCGAGTGCAAACTACTTAAGAACCTGTTGATGGAGCACAGATACATATTTAAGTATCAGTAATGTCTAATATATCGTGTGACATTTCCCTACAGACTTGGCAATTTCCACATTTGGATTCTTCAGTCATTTTCCAACATTAGTCTTATCTCTATTTGCCAGAAGATTTTAATTTATGATCTAGATATCTGAAGGCATTAATCTCAAACACAGTTCTGATTTCTTTTTGTTGCATATTATTTTCATTTGACTAGTTACATCAAAATTCACCAAATGGCAACAGTTTTTTTTTCCATAGACAGCAGCAGGGGAAATCCAGAAATAGTGGGAGACATGGTAATGTAACATAAAATACAGGACAAACCTTCTCATCATTTCACTGAAACTAAAGTACAGGGAACCTACCTGATAACTTTCAACTCCTATGAAACTGCTTTCTATAATCAATGGAAAGTGTTAATTTAAATAATATTTCAGAATTTTTTAAAATGAGAATCTGTGTATCTAAACTTCTATAACTCCCATGTCACAAATGCTAACAGCAGGAATTCCCTCCCCCAAACAAAGCTTCTGCTATCCAGAATTGCTATATGCTACCACAGCAGGGTACTAAGTGAGCATCAAGACCTTAATTTTTAGTACTACAAGTAAATGATATACATGAGAGAATAATCTCCAAATTAAAGCCATTTTAATATTTGCTCCATCACAGAGTTGACTGATGTATGCCTTTTCACATTCTCATGTAACCCTGATTAAAATACTCTTTCTAGAAATATTTTGAAAATAAAATTCACATCTGAAACAAATCTCAACACTCTCACTGAAGAAGAAAAGATCCCCCATAGTTCTTCAAACAATATTCACATATCTATAGTAAAACAGAAATTAAGACTCCTTCCCAAAGTAAGAATTGGGTGTAACAAACCAAGCAACATAAATAACTCTGGCTGACAAATATTTCAAATATCTGTTTTTAAAGCAAAAATTGCTGAACAAAAGAACACAGAATTAAAGGGAGATTTTTAATGGCACAAAGGGCAGCTAGGCACTGTGTGAGCTGAGAACATAACTGTCATTATGACTTTAAAAATCCCCCCAGTAAGATTTGGGTTGCAGCTAGAGCAGAACAGGGGTCTTGCCAGACTTTCACAAACAATGCAAGAGCTAACCCAGTGTAATGTCCAAACCTAATGAGAAAAGACAAAAGTTGTTAGAGTCCCCCTGCTAAAAGGGCACTGTCAAACTTACAAAGTGTTAAGTGAAATTAATGCTGAGTTCTTATTAGCTCTACACAATTCAACTACTGGATGAAATGGTCACAAGCTATTTAAAAAAGGAGTTTCTGTATTTTGAGAGATTATTCTTAGGTTTAACTTCTGTTGTATTAATAGCATCTTTTGTATTACACAAGCTTTAACTAACACCTGCAAGAGTACCTGCCTTTATGCAGCGCTGTGCCATGACCATCTTTTCATTTTCAGATAAAAATAAAAGTAACCATTAGGCACATATTGAAGGTGTATTACACAAGCTGGAACATGAAACAATTTCTCCCTCACATTTACACAGAAAAATAGCACAGCAGCAAACAATCTGGTCCTCTGTTCAACAATGATCTCATTACAAGCATTTTCAGTGTACATAGTGTCACAACATCAATACCTTCTTATCTTTAAATAATTAGGTAGAAAAAGGCCCCCAGTATAACCATTTCTTATATAGCCAAGTTCTCTCTATATACATCCAAATTTAAAGATACAAATAAAACATTATACAGGATTTATAAATGTTTAAAAATTTGAGGCTTCAGAATCATGGTTTCCCAAAAAGACTCGGGAAAGTCCACAGACTGACAAGGTAGCAGAGAAAACTGGAAAAAAGGAGACAGACACAAGTTTGCTGCCATAACATTTTACTAAACTTGCCAGTCATCATGGTGATGTTACCAGAAATAACAGTTTAAGCTGCAAATGAGGAATGGTGGTTTTGTGTGTTGATCTCAAGTGTTGAGACAGGCAATTCAAGTATTTCCTATTTGATCCAAGCTCATTGTAGCAAAGTGGTGCAGAAAAAAAAAAAGAATTATTTTACATTTTTTCCATACATTCGATCAATGTCCATTTGATAGTAAGCCGTAAGCTCTTTGCGTTTTAGTTTGAATGCATCTGTCACTAGACCAGTCTCAGGGGTCCAAGGATCAGGGCTCAAACGAATTTTTACTGGTATTTCAAACTTCTCCAGATTAGCTGTAAAAACAGACAATTTTAATACAAAACATAATTGTAACAATTTTTCTACAATTAAGCACAACAGGAGGAACCGTGTTCTCATACAGAAAAGCATGTGACATAAATGAAGAAGTGCTCCTCAAACTCCCCACGGTTAGCTTTGAAAACCCATGTGGTCACAAGTAGAGTGACAGGATCCACCAGTAACTGTTCTCCAGTTTCCACAGAAATACTGAAATAAACCCCAGCTGTTTAGGTATCTGTGCTGCTTCCTAACCTTAGAAAAGCCTCAGTGCATGACGTGACATTCTCAAAATATACACTGTTGTATCAGTGTTATGATACTCATCTTCTGAAGATAAAAGTCTTAAAATCCATACTATTTAAGCTTGAAAAAACAGGGGTTTGTGTTTTTTTCCTCATAGTCCTAAAATTTTCAAGGAAAGGAAGTTCATACGGTTTCTGTTTCAGGAAGGGGAACAGCTGAGTGCTCTGCACGTTACACCTTTAGCACAAAACACTACCATTTGCAAGAGCTTCTGCTATGGTTTCAGACATAAGAGAAGAAAAACAAGTAACTCCAAGAAAAATAATCAACAGATAGGCAATATTAAAAAAAATATTTTCAGGTTAAATAAAAAAAAATCCAAAAAATGTATAATTATCCTATGCAACCTCCCATTTCTAGATTTTCCTGCACCTTTTACTCCCCTTGACATTAAGTCACTGGGTTTGGGGATTTTTGCAATTTAGCACTAAAATTCATAATATTACTTTAAAAGTAAAGCCTATGATACCAAATATAAAGTAACATCAAAATGTGTAAAAATACTTCAGGATTATGTCAAATATTCTGTTTCATCAACTTTAACAGTATATTTAATTCCATTTAGCATAGTTAGTGCTGCACAAAAAAGAAAAGGAAAGCAACCTTGTACATGCTCTCCATCACAGCAGCTTCTTAGAATTGCTTTGCCCGTATGTTCCACACAGTGAAGAAAAATGGACTAGAGACATGGGGCAAGGAAAAAAAAGCTTGCTACAGTATCGAGATTGCACTCATTGTTAAGAGTATGCTCCTGTAACAGAAGTCTGCAAATATACTAATCATAGATTTTAATATATTCACAAGTAATTCACAAGGAGAAGAGATGAAGATTAACAAGACAAACATTTTTGGAAGCATAAAGTTATCCAGGGTAGGAAAGATGAGGACAAATTGCAAAGAGGTGCAGAAGGACATTGTGATATTAAGCAACTGCAGAACAGACAGGAGAAAACACTCATTGCAGAAAAGTGTGAAAGAGAATGCATATGAAGAACAAATTTGAACATCCACAATGACCATTTAAAAAACATTCTGTGGTCATAACTGACAGCTTTATGAAAAAAGCTCAGTGCTTAGTAATGGTGAAAAGCAAAAACAAGGCAGAAATTATGATGCAAGAACAAAGAAAGTATCACTGTGCCACTGTTTAATTCTGCACCAGAACAGCTAAATAGACTACAGCCAATTAGCATGAAAAAAGATACAGCTGAGGGGGAAGTATAACAGACACTGAAAAAAATCATGACTGCCATTGTGACTGTTCACTGCCTCTTCCCATACAAGAGCTCAGCAGAACCAAATTGAACTAGCAGATGGTAGGGTTAAAACAAAAAAGAGGCAAAAAAGAGGCTTCACAGTAGCATAGCTGAGCTGTGAAGCTCTGCCACAAGATAGTATGGATACTGATACAGAATATCTACGTAACTTTAAAATGCAACTAGAAGAGTTAATGGAAGGAAAGTCTACTGAAAATTATGAACTACAAAGACATTGCTTTCAGGTTAGGAAATCCCTCAGATGCAAGTCACTGGAAGCTAGGAGAGCCCCTGTCACCATGGGCTTATTTTAACTATGCATAGGTATGCAGCATGTGAGACTGTATGATACCCAACACATATATCATGGATCTACAGATGATCCACATTCATTTGAACCAGCAGCTAAGGCCAAAAAGATACTACAGGACATCTTAAAGAGCACCAGACACACACACACATATAGGGAACTGATCTAAGCTTGTTAAGTTTGCTCTGTTTTTATATTCTTTCCTCAGCTATTGGCCATAGGAAAAAAAAAAGTTACATGAACCAAAAGGGCTGACCCAACTCATGTTCTGCTGTTGGGTTTTTTTCCTATAAAAATTTTACTTCATACACATTCTATGAAATAGACACGCTTAAGGAAATATTTATAGGGCCTATGCTTATCTGTTTCACAGACATTAGAGTCCACAAGGTTAATACTATCTATCCAGCTACTCACCTGCCATGGCAGCCTCAGCTAGCACTTTCAGTACCTCTTTTTCCATCTCAGGACTGTTACAGATCTCTTCCCAGGTTCCTTTAAATCCTTTCTTTCGAGCTAGTTCTGCGAGCTCCTTTTGATTTGGCACAACAAATCCAATGACATAAGAATGGAAACTGAGAAGTATAATGTACTTTAGTATGAATTTTGTAAAGTTAACAAGTCTTCAAAAATAACATTTCAAGTTGGGGGGTTTGTACTTCATACAGAGATATTGCTCTTAACAGTTGGCTTTTGTTCACCTGATAATCTCTCTAAACAGTACACACATTACCTTTGCCTGCTTAAAAATAAGTAGAAAGAGAAGCTACTTACCTTACAGCAACTGGATTGCTTCAAGGTGTGCTGTCCATATGCATATTCCACTGTGTCTCATGCTCAAAGCTTTGGGGAAGCAGTACCCATACGATGTCAATGCGCCCTGCCTCTCCTCATGTTTTGCATCCCGGTATGAAGACTGGTGTGCGGCTTCCCTACCTCAGTTTCCTCTCAACTGCAGAATCCAGTTACTGTAGAGGAGTAGAGGACTGCAGTGAAGAGGGGTTGGAGAGCAGGTTGTGGAATGAGCATATGCACAACACATCTCAAAGAACGCCTGCTTCTGTAAGGGAAGTGACTTCTCTTTCTCTTTCAAGTGATTGTCCATACACTCACTCTTTGTCTGCTCCTGATATGCCTAGAACGTATGAAGCTGTGATCTTAAAGTCTTTGGAAAACACTGAAGCACAGCTTGCCCTGAAACAGGTATTCAAGACTTTTCAGATGGTGTAAAGTTTAGTGAAAATGTGAACAGAACCTCACATAGCAACTCTCCACATTTTAACAAAGCAGATCACAGAATCAGAGAGCTGAAAGCGATCTCAGAAGATAATCTAATTCATTCACCTGCCTTAAAGCATAGTCAGCTACATGTAACAGATGTTTAAGAATGGGTTAGACAAACATCAGGCAAACGCTAATGTCCATGCTTCATTATTCTTAGCATTGGTAAGCTGTTCCTGATGGCTATTCCTGACTCTTCCTCTCTGCAGTTTACAGGGGTTTTATTTTCATATAGCCAATAGTCAGATTTTCCTCTCCTTTCCACAGAAGCCATTTATTCATTCACAGACTGTTACTTTTTTTTTTTCTCCTTCTCACCTTTCTAGCCATCCTTCCTTTCTTAAGTTTCTTTAGGAATTTAGGCAATGCCCTTTCCTCCTAAGTCATGCATAACAGATCTCTGCCCAGACATTCCCATTTTTCTCCTGGAGGTCCACCTTTTCTGAAGTGTTGCGTGTGAAACTCAGGCCCCTTAATGCTTGGTAGAGCAAAAAGATCATTGTGCATCTTGTAGGCTGTACATCTGATTATGCCATATTATTTACCTTCTTCTAACACTTGAAGGAGGTGCAACAACTTGCACTTGTTGACTCATGTCAGCTCCTACAGAACTGCTATCAGCTAGTGGTCCTCATCCTGTATTTTTGCAGTTTATTTAGGTGCAAGTATAACTTACATTTCCCCCTCTTTAAACTGGCTGCTGTTTTCAAGCCAATGTCCATCTAGTCAACCTTGCTCTGAATTCTAATCCTGTCCTCCACTGTATTTTTGGTCCTGACCCACCTTAACCATCTACAGATTTGTAACTTCTCAAAACTCTCTTTCACCAGATAGATCATTAATGCAAAATACAGAATCTCAACCCCAGTATGGAGATTACTTTAGCTTATCCTTTAAGGTCTCCAAGATAATTTTAAAATACTAACTCTAAATACCTTTTTGGTTACTGTACATTGCAATTTTCTCCTTTGTTACTGGTACGAATTATAATGGGCATTTTACAGCAGCTGTGAAGATTGCACAAAAGTCCATTACAAACACAGGCTTCCCTGGCATCATCTGTTGACAAGCTTTGCCTGTTGGCTGACTCAAAACTGTTCTCATTTTCCTCTAAGACTGTACTTACAGAAAGACTTCAGATTAGCCTCAGTATCACTTACTGCTTGCATCTCACCTTCTGTCTTTAACTCTCTCTGATTTCCCACCCACACACACTCGTGCTATACTCTGTACTGAACCTTTGTAACTTCATCTAGGGTCTATTCTGTGATGTGTATGTATCCTGTATGAAGGCATCCAGGACAAAGGACTCTGGCACTTTTATCCCTGGTTCCTGTAGTCTTTTGACATGCTTAAGGTCATGTCCAGCAATACCACCAGTGTCTCCAGGGTTAAACAGCATATAGAAGTAATCAGTTGGCTGGGTAAGCCTCAGACTTTTGGTTCATCTAGAATTCAGCCTCTTGAGTAGAAGCATACTTCCTCTGGACAAACGGGTTCATCCAACTATGCTTTTTCCTGGAAAGAGCACCTTGGAGCTCACAGCTCCTGGAATGTGTAGCTAAGTTAAATCTTTGCTTGTTACAGTACAAATGCTAAAGCACTTTGCTGTGAGAAGTACCCTGAAGACTACATCATCTCTCTGGAGCAGCTACTTCCCTCTCCACTACTGTTTCTTCTGCAGATCTTTTGAATTTGCTAACATCTTCAGTCTTGGAGGTAATAACAGCAGCATGAAGGAAGAAATTTTCAGAATTTGGTCCTCAGGACTACCTTAGTCATCTCCTCCATGCTAAGAGATTTTGCCGAAACATCTCTCCTACACTAGGCATCCTCATGCCCTTGCTGTGCTTGAGGTCCTACCCAAGTACTGCACTTGGACCTATGGTAACAGACATACACAGTGGCACTACATATCAGTATCACAATTTCTCTTCTGTAAAGTCTGGTTCTTATCAGTTCTCCTTGAGCTTCCTGCTGAGAGCTCCCTTGGGGTTTTTGCCATGTTTGCTCATTCCTCAGGTAACTGAACTACTCATTTTCCTGATGTGATGCTTGAGAACCACTGAACACGTCTTGGATGGGTGAAGTGCTGATAAAGCAGCAGGAGTCTCCTCTGAAGGATCTCTAATCACAATTCCTTTCAGCAAACATTTTATTCTTATATCACTATTTTGTCTGAAGTGGTCAATTAATACAGCTTTTGAAGCGGAGATATCGTCCGAACACTTTTGATTCCTTACTACCATGTTCAGAGGAGCTTTGCACCCCAAGATCTAAGGTCAAATCACAGATTTGTAGAAGACTGCCCTCCTTGTCCTTTGGCATGTGGGAGATAGAACAGCTACAAATGAAGGACTCTTGCATACGAGATCACCCAGGCAAAGTATAAGAAGAGACAGGATATAAGAGAGGTCACAGGCACTGCTAACGAAAAGTCTCTGAGCTTACACTGCTGAGTGTGAATATATACCCACAATGAAATGTGCATATGGACAACCATTCAGAGAATCTGTATTACAAGGCTACTTATGCCAAATTACACACATGAAAGTATTCAGAAGAAATAACAGCAGCAGCAGAAAAACCAATCTGGAATGTACTTGGACTCTATTTGTAAATTACCTTTAAAAATTGCTCATAGGTTTTCCTATTTTTAAGTAATAGACAAGACACAGACTATCAGAGTCAACTGCTTGTCTGGCAAGTGCATTTTAGCCTCCAATGTTATGTTGACCTGGCAAAACTAACACAAAATTTGACAGTACAATTCCAATAGTGAACTTCAATCCTAGAACAGCAGCAATCACCATCTGTAGGAACCTCTTTCTCCACAGACTGCAGACAGTGCTCACAACACGCACATAGCCTCAGGCAGTCAAAGCAATCAAACATGAGACTCACCCAACGGGTCAAAACCATAAATAAAGCTTAATATAGTGAAGTTTTCTCAGCAGTGGCATGCCCAAGGTGTGTTAGCCTATTGAACCAAAACTGTCAAAACTGAAGTTACAGGATGACTACCATTACTTAACACAAAATACACCACAGAGAACCAGGTGAACAAACCAAAAGTTAATTTTCTATTTATTACCACTGAGCAATTCTCTGGTATGCTTGTCCTGGCCTCTTTCAATCAAAGCTATCGAGTGGGGCTTTTGTGGCCATACTGGAAATCAAGAGTATTTCTGATCACTCAGAAGCTCTAAAATGACTTTCCAAACATCAAAATGATGACAGGAAACAAAGACCACCTGAAGTATATTTATACATGTAAGTCTATATTATGCACAGGTAGGAAATTCTAGAAATAGAAACTTAAGACATGTTTGAGCCCTTATATGCCTAATTCAGTAGTACATGTAGAAAGCAAACAGAAAGGACATTTGATTATAATGTATTAATTGTGTGTTTGCATAGTATTTACAGAGTGTTTTCTCTCAAGCTTCAAGGCTTCTGCTGGTGTACTGCAGGGGTTAAAGAAAAGTATTTTTAATGTGCAAGACAGCTTCTGGGTCTGCTTCTGTTGGTGTGTTTTTCCCCCACCTTGCTCTGAAGTACAACAGTACTCCATCTGAAGAACAGATCACAGCTTAATACAGCAAGGAACAAGGTGTCCTAGGGCTTCTATAGGTAATAATCTCTAAAGTGCTTGAGTGATGCCTATTATGAATACAGTCAGAGCTTAGCTGCTTTTCAGATTGGGGAAAAGGGAATGAAAGAGACTCATTCTTGGCATTTTCCAACAAATGATGAAAAAAGGGAAAGGAAAAATAAGAACATAGATTTCAGGTGGTTTAGTTTTGATAGAGAAAGGTATTCCATTGTATTATAAGCAAATTCCGTTTTCAACTGGTTTAAAAAATTCCACACATTAAGTGGCAGAAAATTTTGCTTATGGATTCAGTAGGACAAAGAATACAGCAATAACAAAGTATCAGCTGCCTCTTACCTGCTTGCATACACACAAATATTATCTACCAGTGGAAGATTCTTTAGAGCTGCTTCTACTTTGCCAAGAGAAACATATTCTCCTGCCTGGAGTTTTACAAGATCTTTTTTACGATCTATTGAGGAAAAAAGGAATTAAACGTTAATTACAGAACACAAAACTTTAGACACTGATTTTATACTTTTCTGAAATGTATGTATAAATGCCAAAAGGTAAGCTGACTCACGTTTGGTGAATGTACCAGAAACATTTAATATCAGGTTTCCATATTTTGCATTTTATCAATCTGTGCCTCACTTAAACGTGAGGCATGTTACAATTGAAACATTGAACATGTTTCAATCCCATGCATGTTCTGCCTTTAGAACAGCATCTCATATATGACTCCACTGGCATGAGAATGAAAGACAACTAGGATTATGCAAAAGCAAGTGTTTGGCTAGAAACACACATTTTTGCACTGTCTGGTCCAGACACTTAAGGCAGGAAATGCAGCATTTGGTGACATTTTGTTATTTATTCCCAGGCTAAATCCATATTTAAAGAGCAACTGTCCATCTGTTATTTGAAACACAACAATAGGAACCAAAAATTAAGCCCAAATTACTTGAGCTTATTGTATGTAGCCCAAAGAAGGCAAAAGTAACTAACAGGACCTTACCCACCTAGCTCTGATGGCAGCCAGGAGTACCTCTCCTTTGCTATATACCTTCATGCTGCTTTGTGCAACCAGGCAAGGTAGTTTTGTAGCTGTCTGACCAGTTTGACCAGTACAAGGCAGCTGCAATGGGACCCAAGATCTTTCTCATATAATAAACCAAATAAGCTTAGTTTTCAGGATTAAAGAGCACCCTGAATAACCCACTGATTTCAAGAGAGATACCTGGTAGTTTATAGGGCACCTATTCTTGTGCCTACAGGTGTCAAAGAATTATGACCCTATCACAGGCTTACATGTAACACCTTTACCTTAGTATATTTTTCCTCTAGTTCCTTTATGATAGAGGAACTTATTATAAAAAATGGCAAGATTAAGAAAAGGCTTATTTAATTCCTGAGCACATATTACCAAAAGAGCCCTTTCACTGAATCAAGTTCCACACTTAGAAAAGTATAAAACCTAAGGCACCTAATCTAGCCCAATTAGCCTGTATTTAACTCTCTAATTACTACCCAGTCTCACTAACAGAGTGGAGTCAATGTTAAGACTGTTTTAAAAGGAAGCAATTTTTTTAAAAATCAGCTCTTAAAACAAAATCAAGTTTACATTAACATATCAGAATTTCACTGGGATACATGGTAGGACTTTAGACTGCATGCTGAGATATGGAGTTTTTTGGGGCATTAATTACAGTATTTGGCAGCCCTGAAAAATGTATATATATGTTCACCTGAATTTATTAACTCACCAATAATTTTCAGACATCCATCTTGATGAAACTCTCCAATGTCTCCAGTATGGAGCCACCTCTGCCCATTCTCATCGACAGTGAAATCTTTTTTGGTGCGTACTTCATTTTTGTAGTAGCCCACAGTCACATTTTGCCCTCCAATAAGAACCTCACCTCTAGGATATGGTTTATCAGTGTTGTAATATCCACCTAAAAGTACAGGTTTTATTATGTTAAAAAGAATAAAAATATATTCCAAAGCAAAAAGTCCTATTATTTTTACTATTTAAATACAAAACTAAACACGTTAGTAAGTCCTTAGCCAAAGTTACCACTTGCCTGAACAGTTCAGTAAGAGAAGAGGTTGTTCCAATTCTTTTCAGCATATAAACAGCTATTTAATATGTGTTTGCAAACAGTGAAATTCACACACAGGCAGAGGTCAAATGCCATCTCTATGCAATCTTTCTGCCAGCACTAACATGCTCTATCAGTTTCATACAGGCTCGAATCATAAAGAAGATAAATTTTGCCTCATACTTTAGGAAAGAAAAAGAACTATAAGGTCTCACATTATCCCAAACACCCTTAAGTATTATGTATTTCTACTCTACAATACATAAAAGTCTACAGTGAAAGGAAATCACCTAAATACATTTTAAACTTCATTAAATCTGTTTTATATAGCACCCATTAAGCTTCCATTCCATATGCCGATTTTTAATGATTTTATTAATAATAGTAATAATACTATGAAGACTATTTTAAAATAATTTCTTAACAGCAAGAGAAGGTGCCATGCATACACTTCAGCTGATGTCTCCTGAATCCAGCACCTTTAAGACAAAACATACAAGACCTGCACCCCATACTGCAAGAACACTGATCTAAATCAGAAAGAGGTACAATGCTGTATACATTTACACAATATGCATATACAATTACAGTGACTGGAATAAAAGAAATAGTATAGCCAAAGAGAGTCATGATACAACTTAGTCAAAATGCCACTCGCATTGATAGCTTCTGTCTAGATATTTGTAAGTTTAAAAAGCACTAAGGAATTTATTTACCTTTTTTCTCTCCCAAGATCAAACTTTTATAGGTAAAAGTGGCATTTAAAATTTAAAAAGCCAAGAAATAGTCTTCTAATTACTACTACTGAGCAAAGCCCAATAGAAAAATAGCCACATAAAAGTTCTTACAAACACACTATAATTTAATCACATACAGAAATTCTCACCTTCTTCCCAGTTCAACAACTTGATTTCACAACAGACCAAAGGTGCTCCCACTCTCCCTGTAGTGTAGTCCCAAACTAGAATTTAAAAAAGACCATTTTTCAGAAAAAAAATTTACCAAAACTGATTAGAAAAATCTTTGTTGTCATGCATCTTATTTAGTGAAAATTAACTGCTATTTATTTCTGAACTTTAATTCACAGAACAGAACTTTCAAGAAAACCAATGGATCTAACAAGGTAATGCAGATAAAATCCTTATCCTGCAAAGACAATAGATGGCTGTATTTACAGGTACCTCCAGTCTTATCAACATAGCTTTGATAATAACTTGTCCACGCGGATCACGCTTCACAAGTGGCACAAGAACTTATAATAGCGTTTGCTGGACTCTGAAATAAGTAGCAATATTTCGTAACAATTCAGGGATTCTGTATTTTGATTCACTTTCCTAAAGTCTCAGTCCCAAACACTCCTGCATCTGGACACCTTTCCAAAAGAGCATCACTGGAGACTAGATCATTTGTATTACAGTTCTACTATTTTTTTTTGTTTCCAAGCTACCAAAGAAGCCACTTCCAAAGACCTCTTAGAATAAAAAGCACACCACAGCAGTTTGTGGATCACCAAAGAACATAATACATGTTCTACAATCCAGCATAATCTAGCAATGAACTTTAGATACTACTCATATGATTCCCAGGTAGATCACACCATTGCCAAAAAATAGCAGCTCTGACTGTTTCTGCCACCACTGAATATGAATGAAATGTCAGGACTAAAAGGCAACTGAAACCATTAAGTTCTGTTATATGAAATTAAACTCTGGTGCAGGCTTTTGCATTCCATTTTTTATTTTCCTAACATCTCAAAATACTCACCAAAATTAGAAATAATTTATTCCCGTCCAACCAGTAAGTGCAATAATGCCAAGATCCCATTCACACTATTACAGATTTCTCCAACACAAATGAGAACATTCATTTTATATGTAGGTCACCAGCTTTAGCACAATGTGTCAAAATTAGTACTCCTACTGTTTTATACATTTATGATTACAAGTAATTCCCAGGATTCACCAGTTAAGTTTGGTAGCATACACCAAACAAATATACTGTCAAAGGTGATACACGCACAGCGCTCAGCACGGATCACAGCACTCAGTGGGATGCACCGACACCAACCTTCCGTGATTGTTCCAGCTCCAGCTGATTCAGTTAGTCCATACCCCTGTCCTACAGGGCAACAGAAACAAATGTTCATAAACCGCTGAGTTGCTGCAGAGAGTGGAGCTCCTCCACAAAGCAGGATGCGAATTTTTCCACCTAGCAGCATTCGTACTTTCCGGAAAATAAGGCTAAAATGCAAAGATAAGAGTATGTATTTGTTGTGTAAAAACAAAACAAGAGAGTACCTAATGTTGTATCTGAACTGAAAGTTTCCACCATCTTCAAATAAACTTTTATGGCATTCAAGGAAAACTTCGAAGAAGCACATTTAAGTTTTAAAAAAATACAGGCACAAATTTCTAAGCTTGTTTCCACATTCTAATTTGAAAATGGGTTAAATGTTTTGAGAAGGCATATTTAGTAAGACAGTAAAGTTCTGCAATTTTCCCTTCAAAAATAATTTAAGTAAGCTGTATAAATTTTGCAATTATATTATCCTTTAGTCTCACTAAAGTTGGGAGCTGGACTCGATGATCCTTATGGGTTCCTTCCAACTTGAGATATTCTGTGGTTCCCTTCTGTGAAAATGTGAAGTCTACAGTTATCTATAGGAATGGACTTTCCATCTTACCCAAGAATTGTAAAAATCCATTATTAAAGTCCTGATGAAAATAATGCAATGAATATAAATGTCCAATCAGTTTTGAGTTATATAACACTCACTAATTATACCAGTAAATATTTAAAACCATCACACAAACTACTGATTGTTGTTTCAATTTACACTTAATTACAGACTTGTTCATGTTCAAATTGTCAACATTAAAACAAAGAAAAGCACAAAAAAAAAATCAGATACTGCTCATGTGGTAAGACTTTGATAAGCATTTTTTTGGTGCCATTAAAAATAAAATTAAAATTACCTATCGCAGAGTGGGGTAGTGTAACCTTTGGAAATCTGTTCCATTTTGTAGTTGTAGGCCAAAATAAACAGATTCCGCTGGAAACTAGTCATTTCATTCACTTTATTCATGACATTTTTGTAGATCCGATCCATAATTTCCTAGTTACGTAGAAAGATTAACTTTAACTCAAAGAAACAGAAATCCTCAATTCAGTGCAACAAAAAGGAAATATGATCTAGACATTCTAGTATGTTTCTGATGACAACCGACTCCCAGGCTGCTTTCTCTTCCATTGCTAAGAGATAGCAAGATGTTCACAGAAACAAGGAAAGCAAACTTCTGAGCAGGAGTACTAGTTAATCGCAAGCTACCTGCTGCCAACTATCTTTATTCCATTCATTTACTATGCCATTTTAATTAGTCATCTATTGTTTATCAATCTAATACCCATAGCTATTTAAACTTTGAAAAATGTTGACACTCATATGATGAATGTTTACCCCCAACGCACAAATAAATACCAAAAATACTATTTTAAGCTAGCTTAACCTCAAAGGTTCTAGCTTTTTAATTTAAATGATCATTGAATTAATTTTGTTGTTAAAAATTTGAATTCTGAATTACATTTTAAAAATAATTTTTAAAATTATTTATCCTTCAGTTACTTACCGGGACAGCTGCCATTAGGGTTGGCTTAAGTGTAGTAACATCACCTTTGCTTCCTTTCTTTATTTTAGAGGACTGAAGTGAAGAAAAAGTTTACTAGCAGACACATTCAAGATTTTTAACATGAGAAACAAAATGACATAGCACATCTTTCAAACAATCGTTTTCATTTAAATTATATTTTAACAATTAAAACTATTCCAGAGTACCAGTCATAACCACTAACCCCGTTTCATGAATTGTAGAAAAGAAGATTTGTTGTAATGTTTTTAAATTAGTATTACAAAGATATGAGTATTTTTTCTTTTTTTTTTATTTTTTTAACAAGGGCTTACATCTACAACATACCTGGTCAGCTAATGTCTGAGGCGAAGAATAACCAATGCGGCATCCATGAGACAGACACACAAGTTCAGCACTCAGCTCCAGAACATGGGCAAGAGGCAAATAGCCAATATAGATGTCTTTTTCCCTGTAAAGAATTTTTAAAAGAATGGTTTATGTTGTACTATAGAGTCCTCAGATAAGTCATTAAGCTAAATTTACACAGAGCTTACTGCAGAACTAGAGAGTGGAAAAACGCCTTTGAGCTGGAGAACATATTTCGAATAATACAGGGTTTGTTTCAAAAGTTGCATACTACATACTGTAGGTTTAAGGCATGAACAAAGTGTGATGTTTACTCATCCCAAGACAATTAACTGTGTGTTACAGTTGCAAAGGCAACTCTGTGGACAAGATTAAAAACTGCACCAAACAGAAAGAAACCACAGAATTTAACACTAACCAAAGGAAGTACTGCTTAGGGAAGCTTTCAACCACTCTAGTGCAAGGCGGCCTCACAGGCTTTTGTGTCCCGGTCTTGCCCACATACAGAAGACGAGAGAACAAACAGCACATGAAGTAGTCATGTCATTTAATGTAGTATTGGAAGATGCTCAGACATCAGTGCATAGTATGATGTGTCACAGACAAAGCAATATAAAACAGTTAATTTTTTACACAGTAATTCATCTAAAATTACATGCAGCTACGTGACTTTTTTATTTGCTAGTAAGTAACTGTTGGTACTTACCCCAGATTTGGAATCCTCTCAGCCATTCCAGTTATCCCAGCAATTATGTTGCAATGGGAGATCATAACTCCTTTGGGAACTCCTGTGGATCCACTTGTGTACATGATCACCGCGATATCTGAGGGCACAGGCCTGGCCTGCTGTTTGTTTCCTGTAATTTGTTTTTCAAAAGAGAACATATAATGCGTGGAGGGCCTATCAGACTGGGAGATCTGATACACTGACACATTTCAGCAGTCATTCCAATGTAACACCACATGACTATTGCTATTACATTTTGCTTTTGGTTAAAAAGACTGTGGCCAAGCTTAAGTGCCTTCACAAAGAGTAGAAACTTCTTTGTATTAGCTGAGCAATACTTTGAGTGATTGTCCTAGTTTACCACGACAACGCTTTTTCTATTATGTTTCCCATATTCCTACAGAGGAGAGAAAAATTGGCAGAACTTTGCCTTCTCCAAAATACCACTGAGCTTCAAATCCTTAGGAAGGTACGCTGCACTGGTCCCAGGCTGCCGCAGGCTCAACCCTCATTTGCAAAGCTACTTTCTCATGCACTCCCTGGCCAGGGGAAACAACACACTGCCTCATTTGCAACACCTGCAGCAAGGCACTGCTGAGCCAACATGAGGTCCAATTTCTATAAATATTTAAAGGAAGTTCAACAGCTTTAATAGTATTAAAGCGGTTTTTAAATACTTGCACTGAGAGCAAGAAAATACAAAAACAATTGTGTTTATTCAGAGGAAAAACTGCATAATGCACAATACATGCAGGACAACATACACACTGAATGAGAAGAGTGAAAGCATATTTAATTGAATCCTGTCCATCCTGCACAATGAACACCACAGAGGAAAAAAAACATAAGCAGCAGCTCATGTACTTAATATAACATTAATTGAACATGCTTGACCATAAACAATTCATTGTAGTATTCCCCAATTTACAAATGGTTAACTTAACAAAGATAATGCTCCTTTATTATAGTGTATAGTATGTGATATTTAAAAGACTGAAGAAAGAAGGATTAGACACCTTTTTACATAGCACATAGTAACAAACCTCAAGAAGCTAATGAATTATAGCCATAATTTCTTCTGTCGGTGTTGTCTGAAACAGTTTTAATAGTACGTAAAACTGGTACATCAAAAAGGGAAAACCATCTTTTAAAGAAACTGAGAGGTCATGATGTTGGGAGCAAACCTGCCATTCCCCTGAACATCAACAGCAGATGCATTAACCACCACCCCCACTCCTAAAACAAAATTCAATCCAACATTCATGTGCCTTCAGTGGTTAAAAGATTCTGAAAACACAAAGAATAAGAACAGAAAAAAGCAACTACTGAATATAATTAAATCTTAAGATACTAGGTTTAGCAGCTCTTCAGAGCCAGGAATAAAAATGTTATGGTAATAGTTAAAATTAAAACACCTTCTGAAGTTCTGAGTTCTAATTCTAAAAATGTTACATAGATTGGAAACAGAGTTCAAAAAATTTACATAGTAGATTGATACTTTCAGAAATGCAATAAAAGTGATGAAGTTCTATCAGATTTAAATGGCTATTTTACATTTTGCTATTTGTGAATTTAACAAAACTTAATGGTAGCAAATTACTGATCTCCTTTGCTGTAAAACACATGTCAATTCTCCCTGCGTGCTCTGAATAACCTGGTTTTAATGTGTCTCATCATAAGAATGCTTTCTAAGGTTCTCTATCTTGGCCTAAACACTTATCCTAAAATTATTCTTCAGCATGTGACACTTGTTTGTGGAAAAGACAGTTTTTATTAAAAGCTTTTTACTCTGTTGAAAAACAAAACAAATAATAACCCACACCCCAAAATCCAACCACAACCAAACCAAAAACCCCACAGATTTTATTTAAAGAAAAAGCAGATGATAAAAGGTTAATCACTGGATTTTTTTTTTTTTTTTTTTGAGATCTGCAATTGCCCCAAGTTTACTTAACAGGGTCAAAGTAGGACAAGAAATTAGATGATCCAAAAGAAAGAAGAGAGAACCTACCAGTATCTGCCTTGGCCCCCATAGCTTGCACAGAAGCCATAGTGTGAACAATGACACCCTTGGGAAACTCTGACCATGTTGTTGGTTTGCCATCAACTGTAATAATATGTCGCAGAAGTGGAACTTGAGAAACAATTTCCTGTGGAAATGAGCATGTGTTCAGAAATCAAACATGAGGTTTGTGCCGACAAGAAAAAAAAAGAATAAAATAAAAACTATTTACGCTATACATTAAAAAAAGCATTGACATAAAATACCTGAAGATTTAAAATATCAGAGGATAAACTTGTCTAGCTCAAACAGCTGCAACGCTTGAAACTTTCCACATTTAGATTTGCAGGACTGATTGAATTTTCCAGAAGTCCAAATACTTTTTCAACCATTTACTGATCTGGGTCTTATTTCAAGAAAAGCCCACAAATAAGACTGCAACGATCAGTAGAGATAATTGACTTTCCACTCTCATAGAACACAGAGAAACTGGTGACACTGAGCTCACAATAATTCTTATGTTGCTCCTTGATTACTATGCCATTTAAAATAAGGAACAGCTAGCAAAAACACAGAAAATTATTAGTCAGGCACTAGTTAAGCATTTCAATCAAAATGTGAGCTCTAAAACATTTATCAGTGTTCTAGTGGAAGAGATGATTATCTCTAACAGAAGAAATTCATCCTCTTACTGCAAGCTGAAATAAATGTGCATTGTATATATATATACTGTCATTCTAGTAACTTAGAAAAAAAAAAGGTTTGGAAAATTCTCATTCAAAATTCAGCAATAGCGCAGTCTTCCATTAAAACAATTCCCTTATTGAAAGGTCTAGTTTCCCCAAAAACACATGATGATGAAACTCATGCAGATTAGTTGTTCCACTTGTGTATTCAACCTGGGTCAGTATATCAAAAAAGTTTTTTGACTGTTCTAATGTTTAATAAGCTTTCTCCTGCACTGGAAAACAGCTGTAACTCTTCAAGCACCCATCTTGAGATTTAAGAGCCATTCTCTGCTGGGAAAACGTCCAACAATAAATCAGGAGGATGATCACATTTAGCTATTCACATACAGTTTATACATTTTTCTGTTCTTCCCATTTGCTTCAACTCTTAAATTTACAGGTACTAAATCCACCCAGAAGCCATAGCAGTTTCTTGTAAAGGTGTTGTTGCAGGCAGCACTGCAGCTCTTCAATAGGGCAATTTACTCATCCTATTCTCCAGAGTCATTGAGAAGTTTAAATCCCACTGAAGGCGAACTAACGGGGTTTTTTGTACGTGAAGACAGATACATAAATCCTATTTCTAGAAGAAGTGTCTGTCCTATAGAAAGGCAATAAATCATTGTTCTGTACAATCGAACTAGGCCTCTTAACAATAATGAACAGAAACAATGCAAAGAGATAGACAAAGAACAGTTTTCTGACCTTCAATTTTGTTTGCATCAATTCTTTACTAGTAATGATGGTGGTCACCTCCGTTTCATTTAGCCCATGTACTATTGCTGGGCCTCCCAGAGTAGCATACAGAGTAACAACTGAAACAGAAAATAGGAAAAAAAATGGTGAATCTCTATGTTACACTTTTAAGTATAGTTTACAATAAAGGGCTGAGATTAACCTATTCTACGTTAGGCAACACAGTAAAAATATTTGTCAACTAATATAAAGCAGTATAGTTTTGTGGTTTAGAAAATACATACTACATGGATTTAAATACAGCATAATTTTCAGTTACTCCCAGAAGGAATAAAGAACAACCAGCGTCTATGTGACTGTTTACTATTTTTCAGGGTCTAACTAGAGGTACCAAAACCACATTACTCTATGCAATTCTCTTCCAGATATACTCTCATATCTTCATGGCTTTTACCATTTTAAAAGTAGGCATTTGTTCTCAGTTTAATACACTGTTTAACAGTCCTCTTGTACACAAGAAACAGCTTTCTTTTACCCGACTTCTCTTTTCAGAATTCACGTGCTCTCTTACTAGCCTTTTACAACTGACTGCTAATAAGACATTATAACATTGTAACACCTGTCATCAGCAGATTAATTCTCACACTCAGTAATAAATCTGTGACTATCACATTCTCCCATCTATTTAAAACAACATAATAAAGGCTTAATCATCACAATCATTAGACATTGAACTGACATCATGAGAATACAGAATAGCAAGGAAAGAAAATATTTAGGAAACTGACTATTAGAAACACTGTTTCCAGGATTTAAGGGCACCTCATTAGTGATAAGTGTTAAACTGCAACTATTTCATATTAACAATTTTAAAATCATATTTAATTTCCTGCCATTTTTAAGAGAACTGAATAAGAAAAGACAAGAGACTGGGGAAGAAAAAAGCAACTCAAGAGAGGTGTTTCTCTCAAAGAAATACTAATTTCCTATTTTCCAAGCAGAATGCTGAACAGGAACATCTCAAAAAAGTTGCAAGGTCAATCAACAGAACCATTAATAATTACAAGATCAGTGCTGGAAGTTTTGTCATGTTAGGTATCTGAATTTCTTTTGTATTTTAGTCTGGATTTAGCTGAATATTTAAACATAATCATTAAAACAAGATACGCCATTGTATGTTAGAACTGTAGCTATACTACATTTGCTGCAGAAAAAAAAAATAAATAAAAAAATCAAACTCTGTTGTATTCTAACATTTGAAGTCCAGGGAGTTACTAACCCAGTGCAGCATACTAAGGAAGAACTCAAAAGCAGTTTTCTTACACAGAAAAGTAAACAGTTGACCTCTACTTATTTTTTCCTTCTTAAAACAGTCCATCATAGTTCAGAACTGTTGCAGGGCAAATGCACATGCACTGTGTTTTCTTTAATTTGGTGGGAGCAAAGTCCAGAAGAGTCCCTCTACTAGTTCCCACGAGCTCTCTCTACTTACTGCAGTGACCCCTGTTATATAAACATCTAGCAGAAATTCAGTTTCCCCAAGCCAACAAGCACAACCAACACGACACACTGCCCGGAAAGAAAAGTATAATCTCTGAAATAACCATTTATGTAGTTAATTACTCATCTACAAATAAGTACGTCAAGGACAACTTACAGCTATATGACAAAGAGAAATAGAGATATACCATTTATATTACGGTGTGCTGATGTCATGGAGAAAAAAAAAACCTGAGCAATGACTCTGATCTGTGAAATTCTCACTTCTCCACATTGACACCTAAAACTTTTTCGTGCAAATCTGAAAGTTTAGGTAATTCTTCTTCTCTCCTTGTTCTCTTGACAACATACAGAGAAGGGATTATCTTTTGTGTTCATCTTTACACATGCAGTTGTACAAGTCAGTCTTTGGTATCTGAACTTCTGCTAGGAATACTGCTCTAGAAGTCTGACAAAAAGAAAAATCTCAACACCACTAAATTTGCCAGCTAATATAAAAGAACAAAGCCTTGCCCTAAAGAAACAAACAGAACTTTTGCCATTTTTTCAATGTAAGTAAAATGTTATCGGGGTCCACCATACATCAAACATAAAAAGCAAAATATACCTTTAAAGGCTTCAGCCAAATCAATTCTGACAAAACCACTGCTGCTCAAGCTTCAGAAAGGCATGATTGAAAAATGAAACATAACCTTCCCTATTTATTTCATTATTCGCTTATACACTCAGATGTTTTATCTGCCCACACTGGTGAAGAGCTCTTCACAGAGATGAAAAGGAGATATTTTGGAAGAAAATCTGTTTTCATGTTAGTACTTTTTTTTCCATTTTTAAACTAGCAATCCCACTCTACCTCCTGCAAATACAAGACTTAAATAGCTTCAAACAATGTAAAATTTACAATCGAGCAAGTATTTCTAATTATAAAACCACTTGTTTGTGCAAATAGTCCGTAACAAAAATTGCTTTCCCCATTTTAATTCTGTGGTACAAAAGGCATTCTCTCTAACACTACATATGAAGCAGACGAACCTGCTCTCCTGATATCAGTTCTGGGCACATACCATCAGATTTTAATACATTTCACATTCGGAAAGAATGTCACAACACTACCACAGCAGTTAGCTGTTGTGAAACTTATAATAGCATTTTTCAGTTTACAAGTAATTTAGCAATGTCTTGCCACACTACTTCAACATCATCTGAATTGTACAATTCATTCAGCAAACTGACCATGAATACTGCATGATAATATCATTATCTGCCAACACACAAATCAGCCAAGTTCACATAAGATGACATACAGCTTAGATGCTAAATACCACGTCAGACAGTGTGCTGAAGCATGTGTCAATAAGGGAATTTAAAACATTAATCCAACAAAATCAAAACCACGTGCGTACCATTCTGCACACAACATCCATCCACTATCTCGGATATTTTCTTTCCTCAAATGACAAAATCTTCCTAAGATTTGTAAGTGTACTTCACTTCCAAAGAAAAAGCAATTGATACAAGCCTTTGCATTTTATTCCCAGGATAGTCACTAGGAATCTAACAGATCCTGTTAAGATCAGAGAACTGACACAGTGTATTATGAGACATATAGTTTAAAAGCAACAGAGGCATCTCATCCGAGAAGAGACTGTGCAGATGTCTGCTCTGGTAGGCAAGTCAGCAGCACTCACTGAAGAAAGGACAAAAAAAAAAAAAAAAAAAAAAAAATCACTGAATTTAGGCTGGAAGGCACCTGGGAAGATCACCTGCACAAACCAGTTCATTACAGCAGAGTGCTCAGGGCCACAGCCAGTCCAGTTTTAAGTATCTTCAAGGATGGAGATTTCACCATTGTAGGCTCCTGTTCTGGTATTTAACCACCCTCACAACGAAGACGTTTGTCCTAGTATCTAATCAAATTTTCCTGTGTTTCAACTTGTGCCTGTTGCCTCCAGTCTTATCAAAACACACCTTTGAGCAGAGCCTGGCTTCACCTTCTCTGTATGCTCCCATTAGATAGTTTTAGACAGCAACAAGATCTCAACTCACTCATCTTAATGCTGAGCAGACCCTGCTCTATCAGCCTCTCCTCATATGTCACGTTCTCCAACGCCTTCATCAGCATCTTGGCAGCCCTCCACTGGACTCACTCCAGTATGTCAATGTCTTTTTTTCCTACTGGGAAGCCCCAAACTGGACACAGTACTCTAGATGCAGACTCACCAGTGTCCAGGAGGAAGAGAAGGTTCACTTCCCTGGACCTACCTGCTACACTCATGCTACTACCATCCAGGATGCTGCTGGTCTTCACTGGAAGGCAGCATGGCATACTCATTGTCCATGAGGACCCCCCAGGTCATTTTCTGCAAAGCTGCTCTCTATCCAGCTGTCCCCCAGCCTATACCGGTGCATGCAGTATTCCAGCACACACAGAGAGCAACTTGTAACTGCCTTCACTGAACTCCACGAGGTTCCAGACAGCCCACTTTTCCAGCTGACGGGCCCCTCCGTACATCTGCCCTGCCCTTCAGTGTACTGGCTGCTGCGCCCAGCTTGCTCCAGGCTGAGACGTCCTGTGTTTGCACTCTGTCCTATCATCCAGGCCTTCAATAAACACATTAAATGGTATTGGACTCAATCCCCAAGGGCTGGCAACTAACTTCGTCCTACTGACCACAATCCTTTCAGCCAATGGTCCAATGAATTTTTCCATCCACCTTATCATCTACTTATCCAGTCTTTATTTGAATAGTTTGGCTGTACAGGTCCTACAGGAGAATGTCAAAGGCTTTGCTGAAGTCACAGTATACAACATGCACTCTCTCCTCATCTGCAAAGCCAGTTATCACACAAGGCAAGGAGGCTGATTTTGAAATGGCATGGGCTAGGGCAGTACATCATGTAACCAACTCCACCCTTAAAACTGAGAGAATACAGTGTAAGGGTATACACAAAATAACCACAAAGACCCACAGTAAAGACTTACTTCAATGAAAACTGCTACATACTCATGAATGTACGGCTTCTCAAACTGAAACAGACTCATGCTTTGAGCAGAGAGACACCATTTAAGATACAATTTTGTTAGGCTTACTTCCAGAATCTGAAAAAAAAGCCTAATTGATATACATCTTTAGTGTAGGTAGGTAGTAAATCAGGAATTTCTGCACATCTGGCTTTTACAGCCCATCTCTTATCAAAGAAGGGTAAATGTGGCATGGGAGAGAAGAGGCCAAACCCTGTGAGGAACAGCAGCTTCTAGAGTGCCCTGTGGGAAAATGAGAAATGTCCCCCTGAGAACATCACAGAACCCAGCCAGGCTGGGCTTACAGTTAGGTGAATGACATACTAAGGAGTGATGATGAAACAGACATTTGAAAAAAATTCCTATACCAAGTTGAGCTCAGCACTCAATAGGTTTCTCAGCAAGAAAAACAGGCATAGAGCTCCAGCACATATCCTTGTGCCTAGGCTCAGACTAGGTTAGGCTATACAGGAGATTTTCCACCGTGGCAGAGATGTACCTTGAACACAGTTGCTGCCCTCTACATGACTCGAGTGAAAGGGGAGCAGACCTGGCTTTGCATCTGTCTCTGCCCTGTGCTGTGAAGTGAAGCTGTGCAAGGACACCTCTAGCCAGTCTGTCCTGTTCTGCCACTCCTCAAAGGCACCTCCAACACAGCCTGCAACTGCCCAGTGTACACATCCTGCCAAGAAAGCACCTTCTCCTCCTTGAGCAGACTCAGCTCTGCCCCAGCACACTTTGTGATCTCCACAATAAAATAGCAGAAGACTAAAGGATAAGTAACTAGAAGTTACAGAATGGGACTGTCACCGGACAGAAGAGCCCGATAACCACTTCTCTTATGGTCACTCCATGAGAAAATGAGAAGTATCATCCAGGTCGGAGAACCTAGTCTCAGTCCACTGACAGGGTAAAGGATCCACTTAGTGTAGGATTAAAACAGATACTATGAATGAGACTGACTTCAAATAGCTCACCAAAACTAAACACAGTCTTAAGGTTTCTGAAGTAATAACTAGGACTCAACAAGCTTGTCCTTGAGCACAATCTCAAATCAGCACTTGGGTTAAATTAGGATGTATTAAATGACATGCAATAGACTATAAGAAAGTCAAGAGGCAGAGAGAAGAAAGAAAAATATAAAAATATAAAAACTTTATCGGCCTAGCCTAAGGCTTGAGTTAAGGAATGACTTACAGTTTACTAAGCAAGTTTTTAATTTGAAAGAGCTCCCCAAAATTAGGTCAGGACTTATTCTCTCCTTTTCATTTTTTAGAGATAACAATACAATAAACTCTAACCAAAATCAAAATTGAAGAACTGACAAAATATCCTGTTAAAACAAAACTTATAGGCACAGATGAAGGTTTGACGTCAGCTCCTGAAACTGAGTCAATGAATTCACATATGTGATTTTTGTTTGTTTTTAGAAACTTGGGAATCTGTACTGATTTGAGATTAAAAGAAAATAAACCTCTCACAAATTCACTGAGCAAGCTATACTTACTGAAACCATACCCCATCTGCAAACAGATACAGCTTTCTCTATTCAATAAAGCAAAACACTACAAAGTGCACAGTCTCTACATTATGCAGTATTTTTTGTCATTTTAGATGTTCTATATAAACTCTATATAAAGTTTTCTTAGTATTTAAAGTGAAGTAAGAAAAAGGTTTATTTTCAGATTGTGTTGCAAGATCCAAAGACATAAAAATTTTAGGAAAGATGCATACTTACGCTGGTAGTTGCACATAAAGCAGGCCTGTGCTGCAATCATCCACTCAGCTCTAGTCTCACAAAAGATAGCAATGTTAGTCTTTGGTTGCTGACCCAATACTGCTAAGCCATTTCCAAAATTAACAGCTTTAATGTATACATCTTCATATGAAAGCCAGGTGTACTTGCCAAGGATGACCTAATAAGAATAATAAACTCAATTTAGAAAACGAAAATCCTTAACACATCCTACTACATCTTCATCCTCATGAGGAAACTCCAGATGTTTGAAGGAATATTTACTTGAATTGTAACAGCGGTTTACTCAAGATAATGAGTAATATTCCTGCCAAAAACTACAGGGACTGTGGAAGTTCCAACACAAATACTGCAATATCTCCATGCATGTTATCACCTCAGTTTCTATTTTCACATTAGGAAAGCATTCCCACCATATTTCATAGCTTTAGAAGCCCTCTGAAAGGCTGTGGTTATCGGACCCATATGCCTTTAGTTTCTACAAAGGTCTGGGTTTTTTTAAGTGAAGGGTGACAAGCACTAGCTAGTACAATATATTCTCTATATTTGCCTTCTTGGATATTTGGGCTACAAGTGTCCTACACAAATATGATATTTAGGTGTTCATTCTTATTTAAAAGAAACAAAACCAAAAAATAGAAAAACTAGTCCAGAAAGCAGTATATCAATGCCTCCTCCATCAAAAATTGTGAAATCCCTTTCCCTTTCTTTGTTCCGAAACAAATGTCAGGGGGAAAGAAGAGGAATCTTTTTGTCCTTTTTTTACTGTTAAATGAAGGTGGGACAGAAGACTAGACTGGAAATTACTGGCAAATCTTAGTACTGAAACGTCACGTGGAAAACATTAAGCAATCTCACTTTTATACGGGAAAGCTGATGCACAGTAAAATTGGATTTGAATTTACAGGTCACTACCTATCATAGATTTCTACGTGCACATCTGCAGTACTATTTTCTCACTGAGTAATAGGATATTTCTTTGAGGATATCCTAGATATTTTCATATACAGATGTAGTATAAAGATGTTTTACACTGAAAATCCAGACTCTAAATTATTATATCTTACGCTTCTAGTTATACAAGCACCTTGACAATTTTGAAACATACAATTTTTATTAGTCAAGTATTTCAGACATTTTCTTTGACTACATAGCATTAGTAATAAATGTAAGCAAATACTAAAAAAGAAAAAAAGCTAGAAAAGCAAACCTCTTTCTCCCCTATTCTGTTTTCCGCATTTCATTTATTAACTTTAACTAAATTTCAAACTTGTGGGCTGTAAAATCTAACAACTTTTTGGCATGTAACTACATGTCTAACGAGTCTGTATTTCCACATCCACTACTTTAATAAAATGAATTTTAAAATCTCTCTCAACCTCTAATAGAAAAATAAAATCCAATAGATTTCTTTTATCAAAACACTTCTACAAACTACTGCAGTTTACTGTTGGGTAACTGAGTTATACCCACTACAGCCTTGCTGCACATTGCTCATTAACCTACTTGTTTAGCAGGACAAACCTTTCTTAACTCAGGACAGGTATACGTGCAGCTGCTTGGAAATTTCATAAATGTTTCATGAGAAAATACCATTTAAAAAAAAACAAAAAAACAATACTTGCCAACAATAGCAATAGTTAGCAATTTCACCAGAAAATAAACATTTCTCACACAAATAACTGCTCAGGTTTTCCTGTTTTATTCACAGAAACTCAGCTTCATTGGCAAACAGGCTATTTCAGAGCCAAAAACCTTACCGGAGAAGAAAGATCACATTGAACTTCTCTGCTGTAACTGGTGAGAGAATCACAGCAGAATTGCTGCCTGACCACATCTGCAGCACCACAAGGCAGAGGGCTCACACCACTACCAGCGCTCGCAGCTACAGCCCCCCAAGGAGAAAGACCTGGGAGTTCCTTTCGGTTTCAACACACCAAGATATTTCTGGCGTGGAAAACTTTTACGTGCTTCCAAAGGGAACATTGCACCTCTTCCTGTCCATCCAAATTTCAGTAATTTGGAATTTTAAATCCAATTTGGGACATTTTTCCCCCAAACTGAGTATTTTTGGCAGACTTGGAAATACACAACAAGCTCATCAGTTGAAAACAATTTATAGCAGTGAATCTGGCAACACCCTTTCCACCATTATACTCTACCTGCAGCATGGCCTCAAGGATACTGCTCTCAAACAATTAGGCCAAGAAATACAAGCAGATTCTTGTTACTGCTTCTGGTAAGTTTGCCAACCCATAAATGAACAGGTTTTGGTAATTTCCACCATTCACTATGCAACTCACTAAAGTTGGAATAATAAATCATTAAAGGGTCAAAAATGGATCTTTCTGAATAACACTTGTGATTCTGCTTTTTTTCCCTTTTTTAAATTGTCTTAAATAATCTATCCTCATTGCTTAAACACATTTGATATAAAGTAGTAAAAGAAGGCCTTATTGGTCCTCCCTTTGTTAAAAGGTTAGAAAATCCACAGAAAGGAAGTATAACACTGTTAGTTATAGTTATTTTTCTATATCTAGAAATATAGTTATATTTCTGAAGAACACTGATGTGTGAAAACAGATGAGAAGGCCTTTTTCAATGCAGCTGTTTTGAGTTTTACTTTTCCTACTGTCTTCAATATACTTAAATTCCCATGTTCCCTTCCTCCCCATGCCCAGTGTTTCTTCTGTATTCCTACAACATATTAATATACTGCCCCATCTGTATGTCCCTTTCTTCTGCATTTCCCTATATGCTTCTTTTGCAGGACACAAAGCAGGTTATGGTTTCTCTCATCCTTCCTTATATTTAAGTGTGTCTCCAAACCCATCTCCCTTCTTGGCCCTTCCTTCAGTAACTTTCGCTAATATTTTCCAATGTACAGTTTCTGCTGTAAACAGCTGTTAAGACTGACGTTAAATGCCATAATCTTTTAAATGTTCACACATTTAATTTTACAACTTTCCGAACTTATTTCTGCTGATAACTACTTACACATGGAAAGAAAGTAACCATCCAAGAGTTTGCAAAAGAATGGCCCAAGAAGTCAAGACTATTGAGAATTGATTAAACAGATACATAAAACCAAACACTGTATCAGAAAAGACAGCAGCTCTGCATGTTTACTTGGAAATACTACCTTAAATAGAAAAATACTGCCCCCTAGTGCACCAGCTTTTAAACGTACTTAAACTGCAAGTTATTAAAAACCTTTGTTAGATATCTATTTAATGCATTGGAAAATATTATTAAATATCAGTACTGTATTAATACTTGGAAGTCCAAAGTATAGAGACTAAATACTTATCGCACAGTGAACATTTCTTTAATCTGGATTTCAGGACGACCATATTCAAATTTTTAGTGTGAAGGTGTCATAAAATGTTCCCAAAAAAGCTGCAGGCCCATGTCGAGTCATTAAACGACCTGACCTCAGTTACCTTTCAAGGTTTTCCTAAACACAGCTTAAAAGGCTTGAAGAACCTTGACTACAATTTGGAAACCAGTGATCGCAAATTAAATACATTTTCTTGTAGAAAGTATATTAAAAATAATACAAAAGAGGTTATTTGAAATGTCCATTTTTGGCCTTTTTCCACATGAAAACATGGATTACAGCTGAACACTTCTGAAAAACCCCACCCTAAAATTTTATTTACATAGCACCCTATGTTTTTCAACATCATAAGGTACTCTTTTACTGCTCAATGACTTGGCATGGCAAGAACTTTCCTGCAACTTCACAGTAAGTTCCAGTATCAGCTACAGTGAGTAACATTCTGAATTCCCAAGTGCCTGCCCATGTGCTTACTGTTTCATGTAAGTCTCACAGGCTTTAGATGCATCAGTTTCCCCTACCAAAATAGTGTTTACTTTTCCCCACTATGACTTATTTATTACGTTTCCATTAATTTTGTTCTTGGTTACAAACCCTTTTCAAAACAGAACAAAACGAAGAAACAACCCCCCCGAACACCACCACCCCACCCCCCCCAAAAAAAAAGACAAAAGAACACACACAAAGAAAAACCCACATACCAACATATATAAAAGCAAGCACATGACCATAACACCTATAACTAAGTTGACATAAAATAATCAACCAGCAGAATAAAGTTCATCTTTTGGGCATCATAAAATTTAAGCTCTGCTTAAATTAATTAATTTTTCCAATTAATTACATCTTAATCTCTGAAGTAATTTCAACGTTATTTTATCCAGCCTTAAATACATATTTTATGAAATTAGTATTAGGTATGCTTTCCAATCCATGTATTAAAGGACACTACAGAAGGAAACAGAAAAACTAACTACATCTGAAATATAATAAAATGCAACAAAGTGAGCAGAAGCAAGTATTTGTATTTTATTAACATCCATCAATTTCTGCTACTTTGGCAACTACACAGAATAAATAATCTTTTGAACAATATCATATCATAAAAATTCAAGAAATTACAGATTATCTCAGGCATCATTGTTCTCAGAATAAATTAACGTAGTATCTGATCTTAAAGATGTTTAATATCTAGCTTTAAATAATTTTAGCTAGAAGCGTGAGCACACTTAGTTCTCCTAAGGATCAGAAACTTAATATTTTACCTTTTTGAGATATATATTTGACCCATTTGACCCATGAATCATTAATTAGGCCAATCTAGCCTATTGCAATTTGGAGACAGCCATCTTCTAATAAGTAATGCAACTCAGTACACAGACCCGTGATCTACATTAAGATCTGCCCTGACTTGCAGATGACCTCAGAAAAATGCACCGATCATTCCCAACACTGTGTTCAATTTCTGAAAGGGAAAAAATAATTAACAAGTTTTGTAACTCCTGTAAGGTATAGAAATTACACGCATTGTATCTAAGAATTAAAACTGTCATGCACCTTTTCGAAAAGCTGCACCAAATAAACCTCGACAAGTTGCCTTTACTAAAGGGAACCAGGCAATAAAAAGATGCACGGTATGAAAGACAAAAATCAAAGGAAAAGAACCCTGACATTTAGAATCAACAAGGTATCTTGTGAAATTTTCCTCACTTGCTAAAACATGTTATAAGGTATTAAGAAACACTGAATTTGTTAACGGAAAAAAAAAATTGAAAGTGGACTTACGTGATAATGCCACAACTTAGAACAAAGTAACATGAGGGCAAGCATGCCAAACAACCATAATGAACTGTTGTGTCAAGCTTAGACAAAATTACCTAACTTAGGTAATTTCTAAATCTAAATACTTAGAAACAAGTAATTTAAGTAGGTCAACACGAACATTCTTCAGCTTTACAATATTTAGAACACTTTGCTTGCATAATGGAAAAGGCTAAAACTCCTAAGTTCTTAAGCCTTATATTACTAATTATGTTCAAAAAAACAGAGCACAGATCACAGGCAGCCAAAATTCTCATTTGTGCTCAGAAGCCCACTTTGTACAACGTGAATATTCTGTTTCTTTACAGGGCAAAGAGGCAGTAAAACACGCATCAAGAAAGATTATATGTACCCGTTTCTCCCAGCATTTCCTTCATACTGAAAAATCAACTCCATAGCTGGGAGGAAGTTTCACTAACAATTAAAGTTTATATAAAGATTTTAACAGAACTAAACTTTGCCATGTGTTATGATACTAACCAAATTCTATTTTAAACATTATACTCCTGTATCAGAATTAAAACTAACAGTATTTAAGGAATCCTTTATCGTATGAAAAAATTTTTCTTCTGCAGGAAAACTAATCTTAATTAAAAGTTGTCTTTATAGCATGTGGTTAGCAACTTCTAATACAGAAGTGCAGACCTTTAACACATTTCCACACATATACACATATCCTGTTAATGGTACCTTGACTTGCTTCTTCAGGCAAGAATGCATTTTTAAATGCCTAAGTACAAAGCAGCAACTGACAAGACAGGCCTGAACTTAAAAGACTATAAAAAGTCAGTCACTTGAAACAAGAGAGTTTTATATTGAAATTACATCTCACACACACACCATGATTACAGATTAGCAGAGTAGTAGTTCACCATGAAGGAGATTGAAAGAAAAAGTTTAACAAAAAAAAAAACCCTCTTCCAATTAAAGTCTGTGCAATCCTTTTCCAAACAAAAATTTCATATAAGCTCTGAATTCACTGGGCAAAACAGTAAATCCTTAAGTTACAATTAAGTTTACTGGAAAGGCACATCTGAGTATAGGCATCTAGCAATTTTTCTGTATTTATCTGATTATAGTTCAGCATAAAACAAAGGAAGACTTTTTTTTTTTAATTCACCTAAAAGGAAAACTTTAAAGCCAGTTACATCATGAGCTGAATATAAAAACCAAATACCTAAAACACATTTGTGTTTTTTCTTTGGCTGAAACCACAAAACAAGGTACCTACTCAAGAATGCAAAACCAAGGTTTAGATTTGTTTTAAATGCTAAATAATGGAAGATTGGGAATTAGATAATTTAACTCTTTTCACAACTACTTAATCTAAGTAGAGAAACTTATTTTTTCCCCTGATTTGCTTTACTGGACTAGAAGTGTTGCAAAAGAAAGTAAACACACTTTGAAAAAATTCTTGAATGCAGACAGCAAAAAGACTTACCTTCTTAAAAACTTTTCCTGATGGCTGGATTTCATCTTCCTCTTTTAGGATTTCACGTGTTCCCAAGAGTTTTTTGTCCTTAAATTTAGTTTTAGCATATTTAAAAACTTTGTCGAGGGTATCACACCCAGGATATAAAACTGAAGCTAAGCAATGTAGACTGTTAACAGATCTGTACGCAGCCCCAGGCTTGTTATTCACAGGTTTAGCTTTAACCTGCTTGGCTTTTGCTATAGCCTGCCTTGACCCTGAAAATATGTACCACGGAACGTACGTTACAAAGGAGTACACCAAGATTATAAAGTTTATAAACTGTAGAAGAACAGGGTTGATGTTATGCTTCAACTTCATTTTGGCTGCTTGCGAAGGTTACAAGGAGGAGTTCGGAAGCATGGATCAATTAGACAGGGATCCAAAAAGATCTGAAAAGAGAAAAGAAAAGAAAAGGTTAGTAGTAAACTCTATAGCTGTTGGCAGGGGGATTATTTTCAAACATTTTATTACAATCCATATTCCAATAGGTCTTTTTATGCAGAAGTTAGGCTAGAAGTCTTAACCCCTAACACAAACAAAACAAGACACCGATACATGAGAAAAAACTTCCATTCCCATTTAACAGACTGCAGTATTTACTAATATTTTTATTTCTTTGGACACTACACAACACAAACACAGAACCTAAGGAATTCAGGACATGGGTTTTTAATTAAATGACATGTGAGTGGCATGTATGTACCCGAAAATGTTATATGATCATACGATTTAAAAGATTCTCTCCAACCACATCAGAATATCTACATGCATATCTTCACTAGCAATCTTTATGACCTTTGACCATAATCAACCTCCATACAAGCCCTAAGAATAACAAGTAATGCCACCACTCTGTACATGGGAATCCTGACCACTAAATACGTTGAAATGCTTTCCAATCATTATACAGACTGAGACACCTAAGAGAAAGAAACTGTAACCTTCCTTCATGAAGGCCCTGTATGCAACAGAACTTTGCTGGTTCTTTTATTCCTAGGGACTTTCCATCAGTCCCGCGATTTCAGCCTCAGTATCAGTATGCAACAGGCACAGTTGTTATATAAATAACCATGACAGTAAGTTAACTAAGATTAGGTAAATACTGGAAAATGGCTTAGAAACATCCCCAAAATCCTAGAAACAGCACTATGAAGAGATGTGTAACTTTTTCCAGGGTCCCTAATAATGTCAGGATATTCAATTTGACTTTTTTAAAGCAACATTTATCATATCTAAAGAACACAATCATGCAACTTCCTAATGTATTCTACTGTAAAGGCAAGAAATTATGCCATCTATCTAAAAGATTTAAAAAAAACAATCAACAGAATAATGAAAATCATTATGGAAAACAGGGAAACTTGTCATAATGGCTGAAGACTAATTTCTGCAATGGTGAATGAGCTACCAGTTATAAAAATCAGTGGTTTGCACATAAAAGCAAAATGAACTATAAATACACTTCACTCAGTTAACTTTTCAAATTTATTGATACAATGGTATTAAAAGCAGTATCATAAATAAAGCAACTAATAATGATATGTACCTAAAGATGCACAACCTTGATAATTCTTTCTAAATGAAGTAAATTTTCATTCCTAAGATACAGTGCCAATACCACATTATTCTTCACTGATGTTTTACATTCATTGACTCTTTGTTCATTGACTCTTTATAAACCATAATGAAAAGACATTTTAGTTGAAAAAGTAACGTTTAAATCACATAAGATCCTTCAGTAGTAATGGAAAGAAACCTTGCTTCATGAATATTATTAGATTTGTAAGTCCTGTTGGGAACAGATCAATCCAATATCCTTCATTTGTAGGATAAGTTAATTCCATCTTGCTCTAAACCATACAATTTCTTAAAATTCCAAGCAAAAAGATTTCACCATCAACTTCTTCCCTAACAAGCTGCTGTAACCTCATCATTAACACTGCATCGTTACGGGCAGCTTGAAGGAACCAAGCAACATCAAGGTCTATTCTGCAAACCACCCGGAGGCACATATTCAAATAAAGCATAGCAGCTCTTCACAGTAGGAACTTACTGTATCAAACAGCAGAGTGGGGAAAGGGATTGAAAACCTTAAAAAAACCCAAACAACAAAAAAAACCACAAAAACAAACCACACACAAACAAAAACCCCACCACGCTTAAATAGGCCAAAGGGCAACCTCAGTAATCGTTCAAAGAGACTTACGTTCTTAGGCTGTCACTGAAGGATACTTAATGGAAATAATCATGTGCCAGCCAATAAGCTACTGCAGTCCAGAAAAATTATGCTGTTGATAGCAGCATAGAATATAATGTTTTAAAGCTGAATCCAGAGTTCACGCAACAAAAGTTTACCCATTCTTCAAAAAGTTATACATTGTACTATAAGTTGTCTGGCCCAATTCAGGGGGGGGGCCACATTTTTTTTCTCCTTATAAAGCTGGAGAACTTCTCTGTGCCAACAAAGTAGAAACAGAATTTAACAAAACAGCTACAAGCAAAAATTAAGGCAACTGATTGAATACCTTTTGGAAAATTGTTCTCCAGAGAAACTCCCTGTCTGACAAACAGTTGAGCCTGTCCAAAAATATTCTCTTTGGGTTTCATAACTTTTCTCGGTTAGAGAGGCACTGAGCTCTTCTAGAATAGCAGCTTCCCATTTCATTTTGCAGTTATCCGAACAGCTTTATTCCTACCTCAGAAGGAGAGAAACCTTTTCCACCATTTCTAAAATAACCATGCCAAGGTCTCATGTCAAGCTCTCTCCTCTGGCTTACCTGAAGCCTTGCACATAATCCCCAAACCTGGAAATGTTTGCTTTGATTGGAAATCATAAATTGTGCTATGACCACCATTTCATAAAGGCTGCATCACAAGAAAGGTTCTATGGAGAACTCCAACAGGACAGACTAAGGGGAAATATTTTCGAATGTCACCCTGGTTCAGAAAAGTAAGCATCCAGCTCTAGAACTCTACTCTGATACACATCTGTTACCCTAAGTAAATTGCTAATTATTTCAGTTTCTCCTCCAGTAAAGTGAGGCTATTACAAGTAACCTATTTCACACAGTTTCTTTTAAAAATTAACACTTACAAAAATATTTTTTCCACTTACAATGTAATTTTTTAGGGATAAAAAAAACTATCTTTGCAAATATAGTTTCTTGCCTTAAAGGCCAAATAAGACTCCATTTTTCTTTCTTTAAAATCTTACAATTAGGAGACAGTAAAACTTTAGCAATAGAGAGTGCTCCTGTGCCAGTGTCCAACAATTTGACAATTGATTTCAGACTATGATATTTACAGAGCACCTATGCTTGTAACTGGGAGTGGGATTGTAATTGGGAGTGGGAAAAGTGCAGTCCCTTTTTGAACAAGGAAGAAAAATATATTCTAGTATTCTCATTAGAAGGATAAGTTCCAACATCTTTGTAGGGTGATGGTTCTAAAGAGGGCTGAGCCATGACACAAAGGAAGTTCCCTGGTGACAATGTAAAGGCTCCACCTCTTTCCTTGTATTAACTGAAGAACATAACATGCATTTTAACTCATCATTTCATTTATTTGTTTGCTATGCTGCTGAAGAGAAAAATTCCAGGTAAGCAAAGGAGATACAGTTTAAAATGCCTTCATCCAACAGATTTATCATTGCCATTCCCAGCAGAAGAACATCAAAGTCAGCTAAATGGATCACTAAGCATCCAATAAAAAAATTAATTTTGATGACAATGTAGAAGCAAAACTTATCCCTAACTTGAGACTGGAGTGCTAGGAGTTAAGACAACTATCTTTTACTGCAAGCAAAACCAATGCAGCTGAACATGACAGTATGGTTGGGGCGGGGGGGCAGGTGGCATTAAAAAAAGGTCATTTAACCTCCAAAAAAATACCCCAGTTTTAATGACACTGTAAAAGAAAAAGATTGTTTTCATTAAGATACAATGTTTGGATGTGCATTTTTCTCTATAACAATTGCTATTTTGAACCTTTAATTTATGGTATTTTAAAAACTCAATGTGAAAAGACATGATTAATAATCAAATTGCAGAACTAATCTGAAAATGAAAAGTTTTAGGGAAATTTTCAAGGTTATATCAAATTTGAAAGGCTTGAAAGGGATGCACTGTTTGCTGTTTAATATTCTGCCTTTAAAAAAGTACCAAACAAAAAAAAAAATCTCTGGAAGACTTAGTGAAATACTATTCTTGGACTTTAAAATTTCATTGAAATACAATTTGTGGTCACCTTGTTAATTTTGGAAGTATATGACTGGTTTTGATCATAAAAAGAGGGTAAGTAAACCCAACATTTTGGGGCAGGGAATGGAAAGCAGAGGACAACAGGATCCTAAGCAGTTTTCATAAGCATTAGTTAAGCAATGACACTGCGAGAAAGTCTGCTGCCTTTACAGTACTGGAATTTTCTTCTTGGGCAACTTGCTTAATCACTGAAAATAAAAATACACGACGTGAAAATATTTTAACTTAGTGGTTCGGTCTGCAGATTAGCTGTAAACATTCAGGCTCTTATAGAACATGCAACCATTCTGGTTTCACATAATCCTGCTGGGGTTTTTGAGTAATCAGTGTTCAAACCCTGACTAGTGATGCAGGAAAGGTTGGCAGGTTAAATCCTGGAGGAAAGACCTGCTAATTCATGCAGGAATACAACGTACAGAAAAACTGTGCAAGCACATATTTCTGCATACACATAATAGCTGTTCAGTTTTATCATGACACAGTCACCAAATGGGAAAGAATAAGACCACAAGTAAAAAGTTATACACTTTTTTCAACAGCAAAGAGAAGAAGCAACCAGCATACTCATGAATGAGTCAGGAGAAGTAAACTGGCAGTTTTCAGGACTGATCCTGCTTAATACATAATCAGTGATTTGGCCTGGTATACTATTTATACTAATGCTGTTATACCCTTTAGTTTTAGAAGAAAACTTTTGTTAAATGAGAAAAAAAATCCTTAAAGGAATGTGTTTACTAATTGACCTGCTTATAATAATTATACTACAATAAAAGCATGAATTAACAAGAAAAAGAAACCTTATGCAACTTCTCATCGTGGCAGGTACAGGTACAACAGCCGATACAAGATGTTCCCGTCTCGGTTTACTCAACAGGAGCTGTCACAGGCAGCTGCATGAAATCTAAAAATGGAAAATCCCCATTAAATATGGCAATTATAAAACACACCCTCCGTTCTTTCACTTGTCTTTTATAATAAATAAATAAAACCTTTTGCTCATCTAACACTGCACCGTATCACCTTGGAGAGTCTAGGCCCATTACATCTAAGCTAAAATAAAGCCAGCTGTTAACACACAACATAGTTAGTTATGGTTCATACTCAAGTCCAGTAAAATCAAGGTAGCTGGAAGAGCATTAGTTAAATTCAGTAGCTCATACTACTTGCCTCCCTGACAAACTCTAACTCCCCAAGGTCTTTCAGTGTAACACTGTTTCTACCATTTGGAGTGGAAAAAATGTACCTATCTTTGCGTATCTATCTACACAGAGAATACGTTTCAGTCTAAGTAATAAATACTCCTGTGCACCTTAGTCTTACTTAAAAACCTGTGTCAGCAATTCACATTTAAAATATGCAGCAAATATAAACATTTTGTACCTACTACCTGTCTGCAAAAGTTATTATTTACACAGCCATTCAGTTCTTACACAGATAATCTTTTCCAGAAAACAGTTTCAGTGGACTATTTGCTACTTGAGGCAAGTACCCAGGGTGCTCACTGCTCCATTTCTTGACTTCCATGTTTTCACACATACTAATTAAACAAAACCAAACTCAAACCCAGAGATTCCAAAATACCCTTGCAAAAAAAAAAAAAACATTTCCGTCAACAATTTATAGTCACAGGAACACACATTAGATTTCTCTTATCAGCAAATCTTGCAAAAAGAAACTGATTTGTTAACATTCGTGGAAAAGATAAAAAGGTTATTTACAGGGTTAGGCTTTATTGGACAAAATAAATAACTGAGTATCTTCATTAGAAAAACTAACAATCTGAGTACTGAAGACAATATAACAAAGCCCATAATACAGAATTTTAACTGTATCAGAAATTAGCCTCTACCAGTTTACATCTGGACTTAAAAAGAAACATTAACAACCCTAAGGAAGCAGGTTTTTTAATATAGCTACTACTATTAGAGCTGCCAGTGAAAACATTTCTTCGCTAGCATTCAGCAAGTGAGCTTTTCTTTTACAAAAATAAGATATCTATAAAAACAAGTTACTGTTATTCATTTATAAATACTCATGTACTCCTCTATACAAAAGTAGAAAAGAAAACTAAATGTAAACAGAAGCAACAGCCTATGCTTCACAAGGAAACTCCCTTCACTATGAAGTGAGGTAGAGCCTGAGGTAATGAATGGTGCTGAGGAAAGAATCCTAAACGTATACCCATCTAAACGGAAGATCCGTTTTGCAATATGGATTTAAGACATAGTTATATCTGGAAACAGATGTTCCTCACAGCTACAGCAAAAGTGTTTTCACACATTTCTTGAAAGAGAGAGGACAGAAATCCCAACAAGCCCTAGAGAATGGTGGAAACGGATACCTTGAGTCCCAGGGAAGAGTTGGTGCTCAGCACATTTCCCCAAATTTGCAGTGACAGCAAAGTGAGCACAAGGACCCACCACAGCTCCCCGACTCACCCCCCCTGCTGCTCCCCACAGCAAGCTTCTCCTCCCCACCACCTCCCACATCCCCAGAGAGCTGCTGCCCTGGGACTGCTCACAGGACCCATGTCGCTCCCCAGGGTCCACCTCCCTCCAAGCCATCCTGGTGGTCCCTTCTCTCCCAGGCCCAGTGATTTCCACGCGAGTGCAAACACTGTCCTTGTCCCCTGCTTGCTTATTTTCCAGCCTCCCTGCCCCTCCATGCTACCCTTCCCTAGGCTGCTGCCTGTGCCTCAGCATCACTCCTAGAGCAGAGGAGACCTTCCACACACACCTCAAACATCCTCAGACCCCTTCACTAGGCAGACCTGAAATGCTGTTCCAAAATGGACTGCCTCTATTGAGTCAAGTTGAGAACAGATCCACAGCTCTGTCCAAAAGGACATCTGCTTGCAACAGGGAGGAAAAAAAATGCTTGGTGCACCAACCTGTCAGTTAACCTAGCAGCAGTACCTTCCTCAACCTACCTGACCATGCAGGGCTTGTTACAGTTATTAAATAGCCTTTGCTAAACAAAGATAGAGGAGAATAGGATTGCATGGCTGTAACAGTCTTGTTATCAATTAATATGTATATGATTGAAATAACCAGGCAGCTGCTAAAGTCCTGTGTACAGCCATCATCAATTAATATTTAAAATAGGGAAACAATAACTAGACATGATTTAGGGTTTAGAACTAACTACTAGACAACGGGGCTTTACATTTATGTCAGAAAAGGTTATGGACTGTGGTCTGGTCAATAAACCTTGAAGAACCGCTTGGAACTACCAAGATTAGGGAAGAAGTAGGTAAAAGGTAATTCCTACAGGGGAAGATTGTGACCACCATTGACCACCTACTCAACTGATACCACCTACTAAAAAGACAATGAGGGAAGAAGACAGAGTCTGTGCACTAATTTACCTGAGGGGCAAAGAAGAAAGAACAAATCATTAAGGAAAATAACAGTGAATATGTATTAGTTAAGTATATAAATGTGAGGATTTTTGAAACAACCATGTGCTGTCTTGAGACAGGCACCCATTCATGCGCGTCAGTGAAATTAGTTTGAAAATACCTCGACTCTGGGTTATTGGCTTGCACACCGGGTAAATGTACCCCATTTGGGGGACAACAGTCTGACCTACACTCAGCCGGAGGTTTTCATGAAACTTTTTGAGGCAGGCAGACCCAGAATGAAATTAATTCCCACATCAACTCCAATCGTTGATTTCTCACTCCAAGTCCTGAGCAAGAGATAATCTGTCTCTCCCTGGACTTTGCCCTCCTCGCTGCTACACGTTGTGAACTGCTATTAGCTTGCACAGAAAGAGGTATAGTGGGATACCAAAATTACTACTGATTACGGCTGTTCTCTCAAAAGGACACAGATTTTCTGGACATGGAGAGAGTAACTACTCTCTGCAAGCACATCTAGGGTAATTTTGAGCTACCTTGTTCAGATCACCCTGTAGCCTCCAGCTGTGACCAACATCTTGCACAACCCTGGGTGAATGAATACTCAGGCTCTTTAAATGCTTCCAGTTGCTCTGCTGGGGATCGTAAACACACACAGGCAGATTGCCCGAGCCACCTCAGCACTCCCAGTCCTGCTCACACAACTCACCCGCCACAAGGCTTCAGCATAAGCAAATCCACAACTGAACTCCAGTTCTGACGGCAAGTCGGGCACTTCTGTGCATGAGTGTGTTTCTGAAAAGTATACAAGGGCACACGCAGACCATCAGGAAAGACACATCATGACATGGAACAAACCAGTTTCCAAGGTAAGCATTTAACAGACTGCTGGAGCAGCCAAGGCTGCTCATGAATTGCGTGGCCTGAGGGTATGGTTTCAGTTTGGCTCAAGCAGATTTAATGCTGGGCTGCTCAAAAACGTAATCCAGCTCTTGCCCTCCATTGTACCAACACACAAGTGCCTGTGTGGCTAGGAATGAGTCAGATTAGCTTGCTGATCCACTTTAAACCCTCTGCTTCTCAGGACAGAAGGGTGGATTTTCCTTTGTATCAACTTTGGTACTTACTTGAGCCTAGGGTGAGTCATTGGAGGCACCTAAATCAACAGAAAATTAGCACTACAAAAGAAGTTATTCTTCTGCTACCTCAAATTGGGTAACCATGAATAGACAGGCATTAATGCCATGGCAAAGAGGGAACACAGAGCTGGAGGAGGAGAGGGAGGGAGCCTGGCAGTCATGCTCTAAATCAAGCCTCCACTTTTGGCTGTAGGAGAACCAAGATCAGCACAGACCCATATGCAAAATGCCTTGTGACTTGTCATCACCAGTACACTGTGGGATCAGAGAAGAGCTGTGGTCTGGAGGATTAACCTTCTGCTTTCACTACTTTCTTTTTTTGGAGCTCCCCCTTGGTGGTTTCAAGTGCAACAGCCTAAACACCTTTAAACTTTGGATGTAGGCTGCTAAACATTCCTATAAATACAAAGGAGTTTAATTTATGTCATTCACACCTTAATGCTACATTTGTAAAATGATACTCCTATTTCCTTAGGAGGCAGCCTAGGTACCTAGGTAATAACAGAAGGTATGTTATTAGGATAAATACATTATTATGTGCTTGTTAGACACCAAGATACTCTAACAATAGGAACTACATGAATGGCAGAAGTCCTTTACTCTAAGGAGAGACATTCCACAATATTAACTAAACCTTCAGACAGAGGAAATAGTTTTATTATCTAGAAAAGTTTGCAAAGCATTAACATTTTCTTTTCCTCTTGGTAGGCCCATTTACACTAGTGGGGGGCGGGGGGAAACACACCTAGCAGTGGCAGACAACAGGGAGACACACGTGGTAGCACAGAACTAAATTAGAAGCAGTTGACATTTCTTGAGGACAAAGACCTGTGCTTTCTCTTATGTGGATCCTTGGTATATCCAGTTATTTCTAAAAAGGTAATGGTAAGTGGGTGTTAAAAATGTCCATTTGCCATCAATCTCTTCTACAGACTTCCATGCCTGGTTTGTATGAAATATCACTGCGTGTTGCAGGAGAGGCTCAGGTTCGTCAATCTACCCTCTCCTTTGTAATGAAACAAAGACAGTAATATTTATGAGGACCTGAAAGCTAAAGTGACAATCACAAGTAGACAAACAGCTTTATTTTTCCAAAAAAACTATGGGACTTTCAATGCACAGTCTGACTGCACGGGCTACAAACTGAAGTTTAAACCTTTGTTACAGGTGAAAAGTAAAACTAAATCAAAATGAGTTCAGCACTAATTCAGGAGCAACACTTAAGACAGGCACTCCTACCATTACCTATGATACAAATACCCTTCCAAGACACTAAAATCAGCTGAAAACACAAACCCCATTGCAATTCTGTATCTTAGAAATTTACCTATTCAAAACATTTTAAAACTTACTTTCCTTAAATAAGTTAATTTTTTAACTTATACAAGACAGATTAAATATTTAACGGATTGATGAATTCATCTTCTATTAGTAGGAGTAATAAAACACAGTTCTAAGGTAACAATTGTTGTCAGCTAACCTGAAAGCACTTCCCAAGAAGTTAACATCACTGTTACTACTAATACAGAGAAGAAAACATTGTGATAAAAACATTTATTTAAAGCCATTCAATAAAGTAATAGCTATGCCACTGCTGCTTCATCTTTTTCTCCTTTTCTTCCCACTACACAATACTGCTTCATGGCAAACAAGTGTCTTACTCCTTTTGGGCACTTTGATTTAGCAGATATTGTCAATACATTGCTTCCATTCCTTCTCATAAGCAGTTATTAGAGCATTTAAGAGATGCCTAACGCCAAAGTAAATTAAATGTTTTCAAATTTGTTTCAGAGAAGCAAAGGAATTAATGGATGGATAAAGTACCTTACTCCTGGAGAAGACCTGAGTAACTTTGATATCTGAAAATTAACTGTCGAAAAGAGACAAAACCACCGATTTCCCAAGTGTACTGCTACATTTTTAAACCACAGATACAAATTAAACACTGAAGAGCACTTAAACAAGAACACCAATACCACTGCATATACAGTATGAAAAAAAGTCTGCATAAAAAAACAACTAGAAGCTTCATCATTACCCCCGACCTTTGGCTACTGTAGAAATGGAGTAACAGTCCAGTTATTGCTGCCAGTTTATCACTCGCCAAATTCCTACAATCATCTTCCAATTGTTTAAGACAATCCTCCTAAGTACTTCCACTGGGAGGCAGACTCTGCTTTCCACCTGAATTGAAGGGACCAACCAGGATGGTTTGATATGCCATTTTCTACAAAATACAGCCTTAGATCAGTTCTCTAACTTATGGGAAATCTGAAATGCTAAGGAGTGAACAGGTCTGCTTTGTTTGTTTCTTAAAAATCAAAACAGAAATAGATGTTCTGTTGCTGTATATTCAATCTCGTTGTATGTAGTATTCTAGTCATGTATTCGTCAGATCAGAACAAAAATCTAACATAACGATACCAGAGGTTTTTAGCAGTAAAGGTCCTTCTGTTTCTTCCTCTAGAAAAAGCTATACATGCATAAAAATGTTCTCATTTACTTTTAGATGAATTGGAGTTTGTGTAGTGTGACAGTAAAAATTATTACCCATTATTCTATATTCATTTTTTAAAAAGTATCAGGTGGCCAGCTCCAAAATCTGGTAAGCCCATGTATTTATATTGTCTTTGCCTTCTTTCTGTAACATTTCTTCCTTATTTGATGGGCTTTTGTTAGGGATAACCTTAAGCCAGGACCTCTTTAAAGAACAAGCAGCAGATGAATACACTCAAAGCAAATCTGAGAGCGCAAAATGATGATATAGGCTTCAGAAGAAAAAGTGAAGGCTTTATTCCATGTCTTTAAAAGAAGTTCCTCACAAGAAAAACATCAGCCAGATGAACAATACTTTCAAGAGGTACTTTACAATATATTTCAAAGGAATAAGGACATCCACAGCATAATCAAAGCTTTCAAAGTGATAAAATAGGATGTTTCACCACTTAATTTGAGAGGCTGAGCTGTTGATGTTTTCAATACACATTCTCTTTTGAAGGCTAAATACATTTTCACATTCCACTTGCTTGGGTTTTTGTGTGTTTTTGTTGTTTTTTTTTTTAACAATGTCGCTGTGTCCAGTCATCTACAGGGATTTACTACCAAAAAAAAATTTAATTAACAAGTTCCCACAGGAACATCTGCTTTTCTCCCTGCCACTTCCCATTGTGGTGTCTACAGCTCCAGAACAGGAGCAATCCCTCTCCTCTGGCCAGCAATGGAAGTCAGAAGTCCCTCAGAAGGGACCACTACCTTTTCAGGGAAAGACTACTACTCCCAAGCCCATGTGCACGCTCCAAGCTGTGTATTGTAACATTCACTCTCCATGTAACGAAGAGATCCCCCCCAAGCCACAGAGCAGAAAAGCAATAGGAACGCAATTTATAAAAATCACAGACCCAGGAAATGCTGCCTCAAGCCAACACTTGCACAAGACTCACTGGGTGTTTCATACCTCATGAAGTGAACCTCTCCACAATGACTAAGCAAGACATACCAAAAGCAGCACTTCAGTGACTATATAAATGCAGAAAATAACTTGTGGAGCTTCTCCTGAGCACAAACAGAAAGGGAGAAATGAAATTTGCTCAAAGTTCTGTGAACATGCAATTCAAGTACACTTTTAGTAATCTTACCTCTGCCACAAGTTATAAACCTATTCTCAAAAAGAGTCTTCTGTTTCTTAGACTGCTTACATTAGTATCTCTGAAATCCCACCTCCTAAACACACAGAGATTTACCTTTTTGATTACAGTTGACTCCCAAGTTGTTTTAACAGAAACACTTCAATATTAGTTCTGTTTGAACACATACCCCAACTGTGCTGCAATGCACAGAAACTGCCTTTCTCCTAGTATTTTTCAGAACCTAATGCTAAAAAATTACTTGGATTATTTAACTCCAGATTCAAAAGGCTTTTTTACCACAAAGCACTTTATAAGGTTTTTACTTCTTTTGGCTGCTCTGAAATTCTAGGGACAGTGGGGAATACAATATTACAAAAGAAAGAAAAGAAATAGCAAAGGAAAAATAAAATATTTCAAATTCAGTGTTTTCCTAAAGAGCTATTTTATCTAGGTTTTATTTCTATACTACTTGGGGGAAATGACTCCTTTGTTCAAAATCCAGCACTGGAATTTATTTAAGTACAGCAAAAGGATGCCTACCCTGCTCATTTGAGATATCCTATTTTCTAACCTTAGAAGTAAGAGAGTATCAGGACAACCTCTCTCCTCCACCACACTGGAATGAATATCCTTTTCTCTCTTATTATTCTCTCTCTTTTTTGGAAGCAAAGCAGGGCAGGATCAGTTACGAACATGCCCAACAATTGCATTACATGAAACAAATGCAAAACAAGGACTCCTTAAATTAGAGACCATTTTATTCTACGTCAAGAAGCATTACAGAAGCATGGTTCTCAGCTCCAAGTCCTTAGGTGTCACCCTTAAAAATAAAACTCATGAACACAGGTGTTGAAAATCAGAGGACAACATTCAGTGCCCACAGATACGGACTGGAGGGGATGAAGGTGAGGAGGTAACTAAGTCCTCACAGGAGATAATTCAAGTCAGTAGTTCACAATCAGCATACAAACACTATGTAGATAGATGGAGGTTTTGGCAGAAGGGAATCCTGTTTTTCTATTCAGGGAAAACAAACACACCCTTAGACTCTGATTATGTAAACATGACCAAATTGTTGAAGTACCTGGCTGGGTAAAGCCTTCACTGCTAAGTTTTTAAAACAAGAACATTGACCTTTTTAAAAAGGAAAGGTGTCATAGTACCAACAGCATTTGCAGGAATTTTGTTAATATTTTCAGGCAAAATTATTTTTCCCATGTTATACACATGGTGAGATTAATTAATACAAGTTGACAAGTTGGGAGTCCAGAATAAACTATTAAATATTTCTAGAAGAATATAAATAAAATATTTCCTCTGTTTCATGAGCCACTAACATTTCAAAAACCAAAAGAATTATGTCTTACTCTGCAAAAGAATCATGAAAGATTAAGCTAATGATGTAATTAAAATATATACAATTTCAATCACTGTACTCTTAGACTTTGTTATCTTAGATGTATACACAACTACAGATGCACAGAAAAATAATTCAGGCTAGCAGATCTCCCCATTCTTTCACACCCTGGACCTGGCCACAACTGCATGAGTAAATGCATAACACAGGATGTGGACAGGCTGCTTGTTTTGGTTTTGGATTTTTTAAATAAAACTTATTTTATTGGTAAATGACTGACTTTTGAAAACAAAAGTTGTCACAAGTTTCTTTATGAATGTCTATTTAAGTTAGCATTCCTGATCAAAAATCCTCACATCACCTTCTAACGTCCACTAACAGCCTTGGCTTTGTGGCTGGGACACTCACACACTGGCTCACAGCCCTGCTACCCCGACTGGGAAGTGGATTTGTGCCTTGTTCTTGAAAGTATTGGATGTTACCAGGTTAAGCTATTTGTGTAGATTATAAGAGAACTAGATAAAAATCTCTGTAAGCATCTTCCCCCAACTCCAGCCCCTTGAGGCTGGGGGGACAAGGGGATGGAACACGAAATCTACACAGTTACTAGCACTGCAGAACTGGAAAATATTTTCTAGGCATCTCAAAGTTGTCCATTAGGAAAATCATTTCTCTATTCACAGCTTCCCTAGAACAATATAGCACAGCAATACTTCATCAGAACAATTAAACTGCAGCTATGAATGACCGACAAGCCCTGACTGACAAGACAGAGCTTTCCAAGTAGTCTGTGGACTTACTGCTGCAGAACAGACTGAAGCCACATTTTGCCACGTAGACAATCAAGCTCCCTGCCCAAGCATTACCAGGACCACTGTCTCCCTCCTATGCCTGTTGCCTTACCTCTCTCCTCTTCAGCACTCACCGAACACAAATCCTTACAAAATCTGCAGACAAAAAAAGCAGATGCATCTCTCTACATAACTACTTAAATCCTCCTGCTTCTCCCATTCCCTTCTGCCCTTCTCCATACCCACATACTTAAAACACAGACTACAGACATCCTCTTTACCAAACACAAATTAGACACACATCTAACTTTTAAAAACTAACCACAGATGCTCCACTTTCCACATTTTTCATAGGTTCTCACAGAATGAGCCCATAAACTTTGATTTTAATAATGGCTTGGTGAAACAACTGCAGACCATGCTCCACTGTTATATTCTGATACCATCTTAAAACTTTGGTTGGTAGAAATCATACTGTATGTCTGATGCAATAAACCTTATGTCATCGTACACACTGATGTATGATACTGCACTAATTGCTCTGAAGTCTTCTGGTCAAGAAGCAAAGAACCCATGCAAAACCTTCCTGCACACGATCAAGGTTTCTTGCATGTCTCGGTAATCAACCTGAACAAAATGAGGCACGTTCCATACCCTGTCCTGGATAGCAGTAAGGGAAAGGCAGAAAAAGTCTTTCCTCTAAAAATGCCGAAAAAATTTTATATAGTTTTTGGGTCACAGTATCCTTATGAGTTTATCACAGGAGAAGAGAATGTTCTATACGGACAGTAACGTAACACAGCAACTAGATGGGGAACTGGATCTGGCAAGTGCAGTACTACTGCTATTCTGCTGCTTAATGTTCAGCAAGTCACTTCTAATCTTTATTATCTATTTTCCCCTTCCAGGTCTCATAGTGGTTTCACCTAGCAGATACAAGCATACAGGGTAAGGATGATATTTACACAGTACCTAAAAAACCAAAGCACTAGGTTTCCAATTTTTAAGTGAAATGGGAAAAGGTTTGCAGTTTGTTATTGTTGTTTTCCACTATCAACAGTGAAAATCCCTAAGTCAGTAACTTTCAATAATCCTATCCTCCCTGCTTTCCAGGAAACTCATACAACTGAAGCCAGCTTGTCCCACTTCAGATACTGTAATTAACTAGCACATCTTTGTAATTAACAAGACTGATGGAGGGAAACATGACTTCCCAATGCACGTGTGTTGACAAACTGCCACCACCTCCTCCTCCTATGGGATTACAGACACTAAATCAGCACCTTGACTTCCCGTGAGCTGCAGGTTCACTTAAGGAACAAGAAGACACATGTAAGTAATTCCTTCCCAAGGATCAGTAGACTGTTGCAAGTTTTGAAATGGGCTAAGTCTAAAACCATTCTGAACTTTGAACAACTTTCCTGCTAATTGATTTAGAAAGTAATACAGAATAAGACTTGAGCTTCCTTCAGAGAGCTGTACTTTTTTTTCCCCCTGTAGTCCTGGATTTAGTAATAGCCATTCAGGAGGTGTGATTAGGATATGGCCTTGTCCAGGTGATTTCCTTCAACACCCTCAAAATCATTAGATCCCAAACTGTATCTTGAAGCAGAGTACTAAAACCTTTGAGAGCCCTTCAGGCCTTTACTACATGGCAAACCCTGCTGTAGATCAGCATCTCAGGATGAAGAGCAGTTCCTCCAACTCTAACTGCATAATTAAACAAAGTCCTGCCATTTGAGAGCTGCTTGAGTGCTTGCTATACCTCCAAGTGTTATGAGTAAACCTGCACTGCCAGACCACATGCAGTCCTAAATAAGCTGGCTCAGAAACTTCCACTGTGACTGCTCTGTGGGCAGAAACTAGAGCCATGGGATAATTCAGGTGGGAAAGCACCTCAGAGGGCCTCCAGTTCAACCTCCAGCTCAAAGGAGGGTCACCCATGAGATCATACCTGCTTTCTCAGGGCTTTATCCAGCTGGATTTTGAAAACCTCCATGGAAGGAGACTGCACAACCTCTCTAGGCAGCAAGTCCCACTGCTTGACTGACCTCACAGTGAAAAATGACTTATAGACATAGACCTCTCTGACTTCAGTTCACACCTTCCGTCTCTTGTCCTCTCACCATGCAGCACTGCGAAGAACCTGGCTTCGCACTCTTGAAAACCTCCCCGCAGGTGCTGAAAGGGCACTGCCAAGCCTTCTCTTCTCCAGGCTCAACAACAGGAACAGTTCCTCTGCCTCTCCTCACAAGGCAAAAGCTCACACCTCAAGACAATCTTGGTAGCTCTCCACTGAACTCATCCCAGTTTATCAACACCTCCCTTGTCCTGGGGAGCAGTACAACTGGATGCTATATTCTGGATGCGGTCTAACGAGTGCTGAGTGGTAGGGGATAATCGCTTCACTTGACCTAGTGGCTGTGCTCCTGTTAATACAACACACAGAGCTGCCCCATGCTTAGCCTGCTGCCCAGCAAGACCCCCAGGGCCTTCTCAGCAGAGCTGCTCCCCAGCCAGACTGTCCCAGGCTGTGCTGGTCCAAGGGGTGACTCCTGCCAGGAAACAAAGCCAGGAAGCCCCACCCTTAAACAGCTGTTTAAATGGCAAATTTGCTTAGTAATCACCAGCAGATGAAATGGATAGAAATTGAAGCCAAGTCTTCTTAGTGTTAATACACCTTACTTAGTAGTACTAAGTCGCATCTTAGGGCCATATTCAGATGGCCTAAATTCCACATAAATCCTTCTGCCTCCTATTTCTTATTAGCTGGCTTTCAGGAAGCTCCCCATCCAGCATCTTACATAAATTCTCTGAATTGCTCTCCAAAACCACCTAGATTTCTCCATTGACTGAGAAAAGGGGCTTGAGTGGAATTCAGGCCACCTGAACTTAGTCTTCAATGTCTGGTAACATTGCAGCATCAGACTGCATTATTCCTTTGGTTTTGTCACTGTGGCAGTAAGTAGCAGCTTGTTTGTCAGGATACGTTTTAGTTTAGTTACTCTTCCACTGGAACATGTATTTTTAAAGGAAATGTAGATTTGTAAACAATTCAGGATTCAGTTCTTCCTGCTACCTTCTGGAAATTTACTCCATAGCTGGATCTCCTTGAACAAGAATTCTTTATCCATAGGTTTCTCGCATTTTGTCCCGAGCTATGTGTGCTGCTTTGTTCCAAATGTCTTGATGATTCACTGATAAAAATTTGGTCTTTAGTCTGATTGTGGCTCAAACCATTCACTGGTCTACAGAAAGGAGGCGTAAAAGCCCTACACTGGCACTAAATGTGGGCTAGGGGAATCAATGGCTTAAATGCTCACCAGTTCAGCAAGAGCACACCATGCTTTAAGTCAAGCATGAAGACATTTCCTCTAGTTCTTCAAAGATTATCAGTTCTCCAATAAATACCATTCTGATTTTCTTAGGCTTCAGGCTGAACCAGATCTCTTGGTTTGAGAAGTTATTTCTCATAGGCATTATGGTTTTATAACCGTGTCGTAAATTGAAAAGTTACACATGCCAGCATAGTCAGCCCAACATGCTCTACTCAGTGGTCTTACATAATCAGGATCCTCCACATAAGAGAGACGGGGCAGGGAAGATGGGAACTACCCATAGCACAACCAGATTCAACACACCACAGTCCCGACACCTCGCTTCAGGACATTAACAGTGCTTTTGTCAAAGCCCTGGAGCACTCCAGATGCACAGGTATGGACAGCCTACCCTTGTCTGCAGCTCTAAGTTAGACCTCTCTCAAAATATCACAGTACGCCAACACATACACGACTGAAATATACAGAATACTGAGGCTGAGGTTTACTATCTTAACAATTACTTTGAGAAGAATGGGACTCTCGGAGATAGCACAGCTCTCAGAACTAAGCGACAACTTATTGAGGATCAAACAGGCTATTTTAGAAGAAATTAGGTAGGTTTGCTTCTCTCTAAGGGATTCTGTTTCCATTAGTAAGAAGCTTGCTTTCCTGACCAGCCAATAGGGACTGAACATGTTACGTGTTTCAGAAGTCTAGACCACACAGATCAGCAGATCCATCAGATTGACTCGAGTTTGTCAGCCAGCCATCAAAACTGAACATACAAAGCATGAAATTTGGACCTACCTCCTGTTTCAGGGACTGATAATACAAGCATGCTGAACAACTACAAAGAAAATCAAGTCTTTCAGTCAGGATGTTTAGCTTCAACCATTCCTGAAGCATAAATCCACAGGACAAGGAGGAATTACCAGGCTTAATGATGTCTTTCCTTAATTTTTCAAAGCACACAGGACAGGCAAATACTAGGAGATGTGCTTACTCTCTCAGTGGTGCAGATGGTTAGGAGTATAAAGTCTTATGAGTGCACCCAGATGATTATCTTTCTCTTAGGACATAATTAAGACCTGATAACGCATCTACCATTTCTGACTTTTACTTTTTACCCCCAGGAAAAAAAAAAGTCATATGCCACAGTGAATTTTGCACAATGAGATACTATGTTCACTCTGGAGAAAGACTATTTCTACCGCAGAAAATAACCAGACAAAAATCGCATTAAGTCTTTTTGGTTTCATCTTCTCCTTTTTCTTTACATGATGCTTAGAACAATATAATAAAAAAGTTTTGCATCAACTCAAATATTCCTGAAGACTTCTACAATACTCTAAAATATTTTGAGTAAAAATTAGTGCCCTTACCCTCAACAGACTTTTAAAAGTACTCAAAATTATTTATCATTGGTTTTGTTCTTTTTCACAAACTCTGCACTGATAGCAGCACTTTTAAAGTTAGTGAGTGAGGCTATTTAAATACAAGAATTTCACACATGGTGTCATCAAATCCATGTCACAGGCCAAAAAAAGCCATGTTCTAGAATGTGATACTCCTAAACAAAATGCAGTACTTCTCATTTAAAAAAAACTATATACCAGTTGTCGTACATAATTATTACATGTTTTGGGGGGGTTACTTCACCCGCAAGTTAAAAAAAAAAAATCTATCAGTGCTCATAAACTACCTCACAACTACAACTTTATTCAAGTCACCGTCTAAATTTTTCTGAAGGCTACTGTTTGCTTATTTCCCAAAGATTTTGTATGAGTCCCACAGACCGAACCTCACGCTGTTTATAGAGCTACCTGAAATAATCTTTTAACGCCTGCTCCTCTCCCATACGCTTCCGAGCAAAGAATGTTCCTCCGCTATCTTTCCTGAGCAAGTCCACGAAGGGAACGTACCTCAGCGCTAAATCTAGCATCAAGCCCCTAGAAATCGCAATGAAAACAGTAAAATACGACTGGAAACTCCGATGCGCGCCTCCTTCAGCTGTTCCGGTTTCACGCTACATGCGCTCACGGACCACAAGCCGCGCGTCGAGAGCGAAGACCACGCGCGCCGCACCTCCGGTACCAAACCCCAGGTTCGGGCATTCCAGTTAAGCGGCGGGGACGCGGCGTCCCCCCACGCTGCACCGGCGGGCCGCCACCTGCCGGGCGGGCCGAGGCGGGCAGCCCTCTCCCCACGGCCGCGGCCGGCTCGGTGACTCACGGCGTGCTTTCTCCACCTCCTCGTACGTAAGAGCCGAAACACAAAGAAAAGCACAAGAAAAGAGCGCCTGTTACGGCCTGTTATTTCACTCGTTAGCCGGCAAGCCGCTCCCGTGCGCTCCGGCGCCCGGCGAGGCCGGTAACCGCTCCACAGCGGCATGGAGGCCGACCGGCCGCCGCAGGGGGACCCGGCGGCGCAGCAGCCGAGCCGGGCCGCCCCTCACCGCCAGCCGGGCCGAGGGCGGCTCTCGCCGCCCCCCCACCCCGCCGGGCCGCTTCAGCACCACCGCGGCCCGGATGGCCGCCGCGCCCGCGTTCGCCCTCGCGGAGGCGGCGGGAGGCCGCCCCGCCCGGGGTTGCGGCCCCGGCAGGCCCGGCGGGGCGCCGCCCGCTCCGGCGGCCCCGCACCAACGGCGCGGCCGGGCGCGGTCCCGGCAGCGCGGGGCCACGCAGCCACCCCCGCGCAGGCCTCCCCGCGCCCCGCAAGCCCCGCACTCACCGGGCCCCGGCCCAGAGGACGCCCGCACGCCGCCGGCCGCCTCTACCCGCCCCGGCGCGGCCGCCTCCTGCCGCCGCGGCCCGAGTGCGCGCCCCCGGCCGCGCCGCGCCAGTGGCTGGGCTCAGCGGCGGCTCGGCAGCCCGCCGCCGCCGGGCGCCCTCATTCCGTATGCGGCACGGCGCCGCCTGATTGGCCGCAGCAGGGTGGCGCGCGGGGCCGGGCTCCCGAGGAAGGGGGGGGGGGGAAAGCACCCGGGCCGCACGGGGGTTACTACAGGTCATCCGCGGCGGTGGGCGGGGCGAGGGTGCGGGGCCGACCGTTGGCGACGGGAGGGGCGGGGACGAGCCCTCCCCGCCCCCGTGGCGTGCCGCGCGCGTCATGTCTTGTCAGCCGCCGCACCCTTCCGCGCTTGCGCCTCACTGCGCCTGCGCGCCGTCCGCCCCGCTCGCCCGCCGCTCTGAGGCGCGGGGCCGCAGCTCGCGGGGCGGCTGTGGCCGTGGGGCGGCCTGCGGGGCTGGGCACGGCGAGCGCGGGGCGGGGCTGCCGCGGTCACGGCGATTAGAAGTCACCCGGTCTCCTCCTGCCTGAATCCGGGTGTCTGTCTTCCCTGTTAAAACGCCTGTTAATTACATCTAGCCCGCCGTTAATTCCCTTGCTTTGACAGGAGCCCCCGCAGCGCCGGGTAGCTGCGGAAACGCGCGGGCCATGCGAAGTGTTAACTTCGCCCTGGGCGCCGGAGTGCGCGCTGTTCCCTGCGTCGGGCTGGAGCCCCGGTGCGCGGCCATACACCTTTCTCTGGCAAGCCTCCTGGTCAAAGCAGCTCGTGCCGAGCGTTGAACTTGCAGCGCTCCTTCCCGAGAGTCAGTCAGAAGGGCAGCGGCGGCAGCGGGCCGGAGGCGTGCGCCTGGCCCGGGCCGGGCCGGGCCGCGCCGGAGGACGCAGGCCTGGGCCGAGGCCGAGGCCGAGCCGGGCCCTCCCCCTGCGTGCTGGGGAGCCGTCCTCCTCCGCCTGGCTAGCTGGTCGGGTCGTTGTTTTAAACTGCTGCGAGTACTTCAGGGTTCGAGGTTGCCGTTAAGATTCTACCGAGTTTGAGGTTTTAAATGGAGGTGTCATTAGCGGCAGCTGCTGCAGCAGTTTGTTGTTGGATCTCCGCTGACAGAACTGAACAAAGACCGCTCGTTTCACACCGACTGTCACCAAAGTTGGCGTCGCTTGGAGCAAGTTTTTGGTTAGTGCTCCTTAAGGCTAGGTTCCCTTTGAACAATTACCGAGGACCTCTTCTATCAATACGGACTCATCCAGACCCTGCAAATATGCCTTCAGAATTAACAGTTTTAATTTAACCGGCGTAATACAATACAGAAAGACAAAATAAATGAGCACCTGCCAAAGATAAGGAAAATGAAAACAATAAATGGGAAGAAGGTTTCAAAGCCCAGGAGAAAGATGTAGTTACAGCAGGTTGTGTGGTTGTGTCTGCAGTGGTGGCAGCCGCCATTGCTGCCAGGGTTAGGTTTGTTTTCCTCCATTTGTGCCGGTCAAGTGCTCCTGTCACACAGCCCTTGGGGCCGAACAGCACAGTGATCTGAGTGGCACAGCACAAGGAAGGGGAGAGTAGGGTTGCAATGCTAAGGGCAGTAGTCTGAACATACCCTTACCTACAGATTATCAGGCAGTGAGTTACTTTGTACCATTTATAAACTGTGCAGCTGACCACTGCACCTGGCGTATGTCCCACAAATAGTCCTTCCTCCTTTCCCCTCACAGATAATGATGTTTCAGAGGAAGAAGCGCTGTTTGCATCTACAGTCGTCTGCAGAGTCCTCGGGTGGCAGGGAATATACTGACTTACTAAAAGCAAATTAACAGGGTACGTATTTCCAATCCAAAGTCAGTCACCTCAGTTACTGGAAAAAACGCTTCCAAGTGTTTAGAACTGGGACAGAAGAGATGGCCATTGACAGTGCTGAAAAGCAGGAAAACATCATCCACAGGAGTTATCTGAGCTACCCAAGCAAAAGTGATGCTAACTGAAATGTAGGTAGGAGTATGGAGAGGTTATATTTAAAACAGTTTCACACTCGCTGGAAAAAGTGAAAAAGGATAAACAGACCTGGAAGGAGAAGAAACTTATTTTTTAAAGCCGGAAAATGTGGGCTTTTCTGCAACAGAGGAGCATTCAGGTGGCTTTCTGCCAAAGGATTCACTTACATCAGTGGAGACAGAGTAAACTTAATAAATACAATGTGAACATTGGCACAAGGAAAGGAATCCTAGATTTGTGTCATGCAACCTTTCACATTTCATTCAAGGCAAGGAAGTTTCAGGATAAAACTAGAAGCAATTTTACATAAAGGAAGATGGGAGATAAAGCACTGGACAGCTCAGAGCTCATCTGCTTAGTGTCAGATCTCTTGTTGAACTCCCTATTTCTCTTGTTTGCTCCCAGGTAATCACCAGCAACGGAGCGGTAAAATACCTTGGCAAAAGCCTCACTTTCAGAAATGCATGGAATCCACGACTTGAAATTAAATGTGACCCTTAATAAACTGATGGATCTGAATACTATCAAGTTTTATGAGCAGGAGATTCCAAAGAAACTTTAACTCCAAATATGGATTTCTTGTAAACGTTGTATTTCAGCCTTACCTTTATTACAGGGTGCATCAATGTGCATGTTTTAAGTTTGCCTGAACTTTTGAGTTCCTTGAAATCCAAAAGCTAACTGTGTAACTAGCTATATTTATTCCAGATAGACATAGCTATTGGCTGTATCCCTAATAGTTGTCAGGATAAATGAGGAGTTCATGATGACATACCACCCCAGCAAGACATTTTTTGAAGAATTGTAAGGCCTTTGCATGTTGATGTCCCCCAGTTCTTACTGACTTTGTCTGGAATGAGATAACGGCTCCGTTAACCAAACTAGTATTCCATGCCTGTTACTGAGGAGCTTGCAGGCTTGTTACAGACACCAAAACAGCTGAAGTACTTTAATTGCCCTGCAAATACCAGCCATCCAAGCCCATCAGGATCTTCCTGTGTGCTGGTTGGCAAGTCAGACACTCAGAGCACTTGTTATGTCTCAAAAAAGCTATTCAGTGCATTCCATATCTTAAGATAATTTAGATAAGAGTAAACTATTTAAATAACTACAAAAATACTGAGAACTAATAAATCCTAACAGGTTTTGAAGCTTTCATTCCTTAGTGTTTAAACCAATTTCTAAGGAATTATGATTAAAAAGACTAAACTAAACAATCCATTAGTCTACAATGACATTTATTAAATTTTCCCTTGTACCCTTTGGTGCTGGCGGCTGCTGGAGACAGCACCCCAGGCTGGATAGCCTGGTCCCTGGCAGTCCCTGTGGCTCCTAATTCAGCTCAGCATCTGAGGTAAAAGATTATCTGCAGCCCACTCTGATTAAGCAACTTCCAATTTAGAGACACCTAAGGTTTAAAAACATATACATATGTACACAAAAAACAACATACTGATTTAAAGAGATTCCTACATGTATTCAGTATTTTCTTGAGCTTCTTCATAGATTCCTGACATTACATATAGCATAGGCAAAGCTTTTCATGATATCAGGGATTTTTACCACATCTTTTTGCTTAAATGTAGTTTTTTTACAGAGCAGGGCTTTGGAAGATACTGGTGTAATGCGTCATTTACACTGTAACACTTTTCTTGTATGAGTCTCTGCTGAGTATCCCGTAAGGAAACCAATGGATTTGGGGATTTATAGTAGACACAACAGCCACCTATAAAATGATTGATAACCTATGTTTATAATTGGAAATTTAAACTGCACAAGACACATACTGTGGGAGACAGTGACCTTTCCTATACAAGTTATGCACAATGATAGGAAATGACAAGTTAAAATAGTAGCTGATTTATATTTTAAATAAAAGGCACAATAGCACAATTAAAGGCAGGAAAGAAGTTCTTGTATCACCCTAGAGCATTCAGGCGGGGAAGGACTATCTGTGAAAACATTCATGGCTCCTACTAACCACATTCATGTATTCACAAATGTTTGTTTATTGGGTTTTTAATTTCCAGAAGGAAAAGCTCATTAACTATTCTCACCTTCCCTTTTAAAAAGTTTCAGGCATCCAGTCAAGGGGGAAAAACCCACTGCCCAAGGGGGAAAAAACCACTCCCATATGTTTTGATAAGCAACAGATAATGAATAGCAAGTAGTGAATAGCAGGGAAGATTGCAAGTGATCTTATGAAAATACTGATTTGGAAGTACAGTCAACTGACTCAGCAGGAAAGAAAACAGAAAGCCAATGTTATATTTGGCCAATTCTAACTAATATCCAGGGGGAATTAATAAAAACAAAATCATGAGCCACACTGAAAGAGGAGAGTCTATGAATGGGCAAATATGTGTGGAAGGTTGGCATTAATATTTGATGAGCAAGCTGCTGCCTACTCACACTCAGGAAGAAGCTAGAGGGGGAAGAACCAACAGTGTCACAGATACAACAGATGTGAGAGCTTTTAGCTAAAAATCCCTGGAGGGACACAGACAAAATTAAGTGCTTCAGGAAGGTACATATGGTTAAACTAAAACCAAATTGACTTCTTATGTGAAATAAGAGAGACAATTAAAGAAGGGCTTAGGTAGGACAAAGCTCATGGTTTGCATAGAATATATTTCATTGTAGCCTTCAAACTTGGGAAAAATAAATGACTCTATAATTAGCAAACTTTCTCCATGACTCATTAAATAATTGAACACTACAATTTAATACATTTTTACTCTAAATTAAATGAATTTTAACTAAAAAGAAGATAACATTTTTAAACTATTTGCTTAGAACTTATTTTGCTTTAGCTACAAACAATAACCGATTCAACAAAGGCTCTTATACCCCTGGACATTTTTAATGAAGCACCCAAACTGGCATTGTAATATTCTATTTCTAAAGATATCCTGGTAGTGTGGCATTTTGAGTGCCCTCTTAAAACGTGGAGAAGGCTGAGCTAATAATGATGGGGCAGGGAGAGCCAGCTGGGATGCAGGTTCTGGCAGCAGAAACAGATTGTGTTCCCAAAGTGATCATTCCCAGAACTGTTAATTTTGGGGTGTTGTTTTAAAAGATGGAAAAACATTTCTAGAGCAAGCAGCATGAGGTTTCAATGCTAGATAGTCTTCATGTACATATCAGTACATTTGACTCATTTTTATCCCTGAAGCTTTTTGTTTCCAAATAAAGGAACAAATGAGTATGTTGCTAAGATTAAATTGAAAAGCGGTGAACTGGCAACATGCTCCAAATGATTAATTATTTGGTAGAACATTTGGTAATATGGGCATGCCCAGAGTCACTTTTCACAGAGAGAGATTGATGACATTAATAATAAGGTGATCAAGGGTATAATGTAAAATTTATCACCACTTGACACAGTTCAGCTTTGTTAAGGCTTGAGTACTTCTTTAAATTCCTCGCTTGTATTTTCTCATACCACAGATGCGTTGCCAACCTACTGCAATAAATCAGAGTGCCATTCAGGTATTAATGGTATGATAACCCCCAAAACTGAAATTTCCAACTGGGGGAAAGGATTTAAATGGGTTAGGATCTGTAAAACAAGCTGCAAGGCGCACTCTGCAACACCGCCACACCCTGGAACTGCCATGCTATGAGAAATTGTGTCACCCACGGAAAATCAGAGGCAGGATTAAAAATAGAATTTATTTCTGCTCTTGAACTTCCTTGCTCAAAAGCCGCCTGTCATTTTCTAGGCCAACAAAACATTACAGTGGAGCTGACAGCGTCATAGGCAGCCAAGAGGAATCAAAAGCATCAAACAATGAACAGTGACTCAAGCCTGCAGAGAAAAGGTGATCCCTATGGGTCCCAAAGACAGTGATGTCCTGAGCGACCAGTGTCTTACAAGACAATTTAATAATCAAATAGGCCATAAAAACTTCCAAGCCCAGGTCCAAGTCCATGTCTGAGCCCTCCACACTGGCAACCACCTAAACTGGGCCCCCAGCACCTTGCTGTGTCCCCAGGTGTTACTCCGTGGGCATGGAAGCTTTGGGTGTGCTGCAGCTCAGTCCACCAACACCCCTTCCAGCCTTGGATCTCCTGGGGACAGCACAGATTTAAGGCTGTTTCTTCATTAAAGCAGCACTGGACACAGTGCCCATTTGCTTTTTAGACCGCCATACTAAGACTCACCAGGTTCGTCTGGATTACCCTGTGTCCACCTGATATTCGAGAAGGAAGAAGGAAAAAAGCCACTTCCCAGGACAAATTGCTTTCTTCTGTAATTCTGAATAAACACACACAGTAAAGAAGTACTGCTACAGATAGAGCCAGTAGTTATAAACCCTATAATGTGATAGTGAGTGGCTAAAACAATGTAAGAGCTCTTTTGTGCTGTAGCAGGTGAAGGCTGTAAAGGCTTCTGATAGTTTGCTTTTATTTAATGGGTTTTGTTAAGTCAACTACTGTGCAATGTTTTCATAAAACAAAACCATTTTACTGTGTAAGACTTCAACCAGGAAACAAACGTGGCCAAGGGTTTCCATATCAGAAGCTTTAATTCAGGCTCTTGTGCAAGTTGGATGTTTGGGGTTATTTGAGAAATCTGAGGTAAGTTACCGAGTATTTGGCAGCTTGTGAAACACCATGACTTACTTAGGTGCCCAAATGTACCCAAGACGCATTCTGGGAAAACATGCCCCATTTATCCTGTCTCCTGTGCAAACTGCATTCATGGTGGAACTTCCCCCTCACATTTACAATGTGCTTTTTTGTCTTGAGAGGGTCTTAGTCTGTTTAACAATTTCATTAAATAAGTCACTACTACTCCATTATATTTGTATAACATTACTTCCAATATTTAAATCTGAGAATCCTAACCAGCAGGAAGAGTTCCAAGCTGAGAAGCAGAAAGAGGGTCAATGAATGCATTTTCTTTCTCTGGGATATTAGGTGGAGATAAATAACAAAGATGCTTCAGAGCAGACCAGATTTCAGACACAAAGTTGAGACTAAGTATAACAGTACTGTACTAATATATACTGAACTTGGTTATACTGGAAATTAATACAGAAATATAAAAGTTAGGAGTGAAAGGATTTAGTGTCCTGCCTAAACTATGAAGAAAGCTGTGAAATTGTTCAAGCAATGGATGCATGCACTGCAGGTTCATCAGAAGATGAACCTCTAACTATAGACAAGTTATTCCAAGAAAAACAAAGGTGAATTCTGTTCACAAACAGCCAGTTGGGATGTGTAAGAGCCAAAACTGTAGTATACATTTTGAAAAAGAAAGCTATTGCACTAAATCCCAGGTCTGGTGTGTAAAAATCAAGTGTTTTGCAAGTCACAGACACCAAGCTGCTGTTGATCAATACAGTAAGAGATTAATTATTCAAACTGCATTATGCATTCATACATGAAATTGATTTTGAATCCAGAATTTTTTGAATCCTAACACCTGCATCTGATTTCATTTTGGCGTAACAAATCAATCATTTTAACACCCGTGAACTTTAGTCAGCAAAACTTAAGTTCATTGAATACACTTGCATTTCCTTTGTAGTGCAGTACAGCAATGCTTCAATAAAATTGTGAAACTTCAAAAGAATGGCTTTTAGCGTGCTTTGTATAGGAGGGAACAAGTCCTTTCCCCCTGCCAGAGATATGGAAACGAAGCCATCCCACTGATTTCACTAAGTTCAACTAGGGAATCCTTCAAAAAGTTAGGGATATGGCAGAGGTATCCAATTTTGCAGGCCATGCTGATCACTGCCAGGTTGTCTGCTGCTTGACACCTGCAAGGCAATAGTTTGTTGTATTTAGTGTAATTTGTGCGTCAGACTTCTGTAGAGCACTTTGGAGACACTGCAGCGACACAGCAGCGGAGTAGTAGACCTGAGACATGCTGGTAGCAGATGGGAGGGAAAAAAAGTTAGCTATTTCCTTAAAGCCTCATTTATGACATTTGTACATGTGTAAAAACAGGGATTATTCAGGGGCTTATATGTCCACGGGTTCTTCTGGGCAATGCTGACCAGAATGTCAGATCTGCTCAATTATACATTTACAGCGTTCCTTACTGATTGCATCAGACAACCCATACAACCTACTGCTTAAGGGAACCTTCGCTCTTCACGTTACTCCTCAGTAATGATAAGGGGAGGTTTATTTAAGTTTTGACTGATGGACATACTCCTTTGCTTCACAGCTATTACTTAATGACTGAAAATCTGGTATTTACAGAAACAACAGACAATGAAGTAGAACTTCTCTAGCAGCTAGGTTTTATATGCTAAATAAAGTAATTGCAAAATTCAATAAATTTCAAGGCTATCCCACTGCAATACTAGAGAAGGGGATCACTGGTTAAAAAACACAAAGAAATAAACTCTAAATCAAATACTAATATGCTTACATACACTAACAGTCCATTTTATACTATAAAAGCATATTAGAAAACATATTAGAAAGCATATAGGACTGAGCACTCACAGTAACAAGTAAAATCAGAAAATATACAGAGAATAAAAAGAAAATATGCAGAGAATAAAGGCAGGAGGATTTAAGAGAAAGGTTTAATTCAAGAACTCATAGCTGAAGGTGCAGTAATGAAAGTATGATTTTATAATCCTCCTACGTCTTGGCATCATTCTGAAGTAAATCTATGAAGGCATAAACAACTGAAAACAGTGTGATCTCTTTGATGATTGAAGTGATACAACACTCTGAGTTCAGATGTAGGGTGGTCTGGGTTTAGGGAAAATAGGCCAGTGATATCTGGGAGCACATGGAGCATTCATCCTCACCTGACACAGGAAAGGTCTAAGAATTAGAAGGATTAAGATTAAGGAAGACAGTTCATGCGTGAGGAAGATACAACTACTCTTGCTTAACAGCACACACAGAGGACATCTGCATACCATGATCTGCATCATTGCAAAATGTTTGCTTCATCAGCTAATGGATCATATGCGTGTTCTTCAAAACACTGCATTCTGTACCGCTTCACTCCTCTGATATTTCAAAGACATGAGCATTTCTAAGAAATGAAAGTAGAATACATGCAAATGTGTATAAACATTAGAAACAACAAATACTTTGTGTGTGCAGTGAATATTTTTAAGGGGTTGTCCCCCTGAATCTTTCCCGTATGAGACCAAAACTCTATTACATTTGCAGGAGAACACCATAATTCAAGGAAGTCTTAGGTCCTGAAAGGGTGGTCCAGCTCAAACATGAGTAGTATTTCCTTCTGAATACTGTATGCTGGACCCCTCTGGAGACAACCCATGCCAAGAAGTTCGAACCCCAGTCCAGATATCCATTACCGTTGGCAAGAAGACAACGAACATGAATTTTTCCTCTCAAACTACAAATCACTCACAAAATACACTTGGGGCTGGTCTTTGCTAGCCACTTAAGTTACTGAGCCAATATGCTCAGTACTCAGTGAGGACAAGGACCATTGCATTCCTGTGCAGCCAGCTGTCAGCCGACAACACCACAGTACAGGTATTCACAGAGACCTCCTATAAACAAAAAAAAATGTGTGTTTTTAATACATTAAGCTTTCATCCTTATGCCAGCTTGGGAAAACTTGAACATACTTTAGCTAGTGATCACCTAGTTACTCACTGTAAAATTTTTGAATTGTATCTGCACTTTGTTTGGTGTTATTTGGGTTGTTTTTAAAGGCATTTTGTCTCATCTATTTCTCTAGTTGAGACAAAAGCCTGGAATTTTAAATCATAGTCATTAGCACAGTTCACCAAGGTCATGTTCTCACATAACTTGTTTTGCTCCTGGGAGACAGTTCTAAGAGCTCAATTGCATGTACTGAGTCAGATCCTTTTCTTCCAGAATAGGATGTTAACACAGGCAACAGTATTATTTTTGCTTGTAGCAAGGTATTGCTGTTTACTATGGGAGGGTTTGGCAATAACTGCTTCTTATGTAAACAAGTAGAAATGAACGATATTTTCTGGAGGCCTAAATAAAAGTCTTATTAATTTCTTGAAAATATGCATGGGTGCAAAATCTTGGACTTGATAAATATTAAGTCACTATACACTTAAAGTTCTATTTCTTCTCTTATGTTGAAGTAATAAGAGCAATTAGTTTTGTAGTATGCTGACGTGTTAGAAATGTCTGCAAACTATAGGGCTGGTTTAGTGTACAGTATTCTTGGAATAAATTAGAGCACAGTTTTTTCAAGATTTAAATCTGTAATAGACAACCAGACTACTCTAGTTATACTGTAATTAACAGTGATGTAAATGTAACAGTGAATAATGAATGTAGTTACTGAAATTGTGGAATATCTAATCAATGTGTGAAATCTGGATGCCTTTAGGTATGATCAGCTAGTAGAAATGCTATTAGGTGTCATTTGCTTTGTTCCTGCCAAGGCAAAGAAAGCATGATACAAACCATTGAGAACTAATATTTATTAAGAAAGTTATTTTAAAAAGCTTTAAACTCTCCTTATTACCCCCTTATTTTTCTTGTGCAAGAGATACCAGATTTTATAGCAATATTAAGTTTCCTCTGACTATCTCAAAGAACAAAACTCCTGGAAAAAACCCTGATACATCTTTATTTCTATCTTTAACAGTTTGCAACACCAATTCATGAAGCCCATTATACTTTTTTACTACTCCATCCACCTCCTTCTCTGTACGGAGCACGGAAGGCAATGATCAACATCATAGTCATTATGCCATGAAAAGAGCAGTTCTTTTTTAAGCAAGAAAAAAATCCAGCTTGCAGTTTGGTTTTAGAAATTGATTAGTACTATTCTTCAAATATACAAAGAATCATGCAGCATGGAACAGATTACACCCCATCACACTTATTTAATAGTTTGATATTATATTTAGCAATGTCTTTTGCCTGAAAGAATACTGAATAGCCACAGTCTTAATTCTAAGGCACCAAATGATCTCCCAACCTGCTGAAAAGCAGCACTCCCAAAGTGCTTCTAGCCCTCACAGTCAGCCTGTGGTTTTCCCACATTTCATTTACCAGAGTCAAGTACAAAAGAAAAACTAGTCTTCATCTAAAAAAAACCCAGCAAATAAGACATCAGTGCTTGTGTAAACAAAGCTTGAAATCTTGACAGGCTCTGAATCCAGAATGCAAAGGATGCAATCTTAGATTTGCTATTAACATTTTTTAGATTTTCTGCGGTGCAAGTAAAGAGTTTTTAAAGAAATTTGCGCTTACAATGTGGCTTTTGAGAGACACTTATTCCCTACAGAACATGGTCTTGATTTAGGAAATACATATATGCTATGATATCATGGGACTTGGCTAACATAAGTCCCAAAGAAGTCATGTTTGAAGAGCCAGGTGCGGAGCAGCCCAGCTGTGCCCAGCTGGAAATGCAGGCAGGAGAGCTGCCACTAGCATTTCAAGAGGAAGGTGTTATATTTCAATGACAGCAGTTTTAAAAGAGCACAACAAAACTGGTGCCAGGGAAGAAGAGGCCAACACGCAGGTCATCCTCCTGTTGAACTAAACTTTTGGGTCCCCTGAAAATTCTAATTTTTCCCTTCCTGCAACATCTGTAGTCCTCACGTACAACTTTATCTGGAGCAGGCTGTTCCCAGGACATAACTCACATGCTCCGACTCAGCTGCTGTAACCCCTGCTCTGCATCACCTTTGCCCTTTTTCTCCATCTTTACCGCTTGTGGTACATGGAACACAGCCCTTGATCCTACAGCAGTTGCACTAGACTAGGATCAAAGTTTAGAGGCTGGCAAATTAGCATGGGAGACTCCAGCCACAAGGAAAAGGCCTTTTCATACTTGAAAAACAACATGCATACTTCTGCTGCCATGTAACTAAAAACATAGTTATGGTTAGACACATGATGATGAGTAACAAGGATACAGATTACTAGCTCTTGAGCGCATGGAGATGTGTTCACGCCATCTGAAATGCTGACAGTACCAGGATTCATCGCTTGCTTTTAGTGACACCTCCCCCTACGTGCTTTTATTTTTCCATCACAAGCTGAAATTTCAAAATGTGACAGTAAGAGCTAGTTATAGATGTCCTGAACTGACAAACAAGTGGTTATCCGCAGAAAGCCAGATATATTTAAAAAACAGTGGGAAGTTCATGCATCTGAATCCATCTCCTCGGCACTAGTTGTGGTAATAGCCCCTCTTCATGACAGGTTTAACGATCACCTCTCAAAGCCTGCATTCCCTGCCCCTTAGCTTGGCTAACCGGTGGCTGACCACTTGTGCTGAAATGACACGGGGAGGGGAGTTAAAACCGAGTCCGGTTCTCCAGGTCTTGGTGGCTCAGAGCAGCTCTTGCTGTTGATTTTCATTCAGTCCTTCAATGGGTGACGGAAACGATGGGATAGTGGGCCTTTGATGCCATTCTCAGTGGTAATTCTGGCACCTGCAGACAGTGTTGGCAGGAGGACACTGCTCACTGGGATCAGCGGAGGCACTGCTGCTCCCCAAAGCCAGTTATTTTAAGTCCCATCTAAACAAGGAATTATCAGCTTAAGATCAGCCTTTCTCCCCTGCAGCAGGTTCAATTAGATGCAGTACTTGGTAACTAAAAAGCAAAATTACATCCCTCTCACTTGAGCCAGACTCCTGTTGGCTTTGGTGGGTGTTGGCTCCTGCTGACCCGAAGAATTCACAGCCTGGCCATAGGTATGGGGGCAAATACCTGGGAGGGTGACGTGCCCCGTGCGCCTGTTTGCATAGCTGGATACCAGCCACGGAGGCACAGCAACCTCACTGCAGACACTACTCTGTGTGCTAATTACTGACTTCCTCGCCTGCAGGAGGGTAGGTGACTTCGCACCATTTCTTCTACCACCTGCCTGACACAACCTTGCTTTCTGGTGGTAGTTATTTGCCTTCTCTCTAGTTCATCCCCTGAGCAAAAATAAACAAACGCACCACCAAAACCTATCACTGAACGTTTTATGCTTCACAGCTTGCCCCATGCACGCTCATTTCCCTCCTTGCTGTCCATACCCTGCATTTTCAGTGGGTATTTGCTGCTCCAGCCATTGCATATTTAGAGCCAGTGTATCTGCACCAGTGGTCTGCATCAGGTACACTGCTATAATCCAAGCAGAGGCTATAAGCCCATTGCAGGCAAGGTCTTAGAAACGTGAAGAGGCTTGCAGTAAGGAAAACAAAACAAAACAAAAATGCTCTTAGCACATCTGTGGGTTTTTTTCTATGAAGCTATTTCATGGGTTTTTTTGAAATCCATCAGTAGGTCACCTATAGAGCATTATTGCCCATTAAATAAGAAGATTTATGTACCAAAACAAAAAGATGTATTGTATTTGCTTACAACCAAAGCATCTTTATTTTATCCCAACATCTTTATTTTTGCCAGGCCCAGCTCAGGAAACCTCTTGCTGGGCTGAACGACTGAGCACCAACCAGGGCCCCTAACAGACATTTCTATTGTCGATACCACCGGATGGTGACAGCCAGCTCCAAATAGTGAAGCTAGGCCCTCCTTCTCTCACCGCTGAATTAAAAAAAAAGCATGGGTAAACCCCCTTCCCCCACAAGTCAGAGCTTTTCTATTAACTTTTCTATTAACACCAGTTGGGTGAAGACTTCACTCTATATCCAAATACCTCTGGAGTTCAGGCAGGTGCAGGTCCAGGGGTGACACTCATGTCTTACTGACATCCATGGTAGCGCTCCTCAGCTTCCTTGCAGCTTTACCGGCCCACATCTGAGGCCGCGGCTCCACCGAGCATCTCCTCCAGCAAGGGACGCTCAGCCCGAGCCCCCCTCTCAGCTGCTGTGCCCTCAGCCCCGGTGAACCCCCTCAGCTCCTCCAGCTCACTCTGGGTATGTCCGTCTTCTCCGCCAGATTTCTGAAATGATTCAGTTTAGGAAATAAAGAAAATGGAGGTCCCCCCCCGGGGAGAGGCATGAGCAACAGGTGAGCGCAAGAATACCAGCAACCTGCCGTCACAGCCTAAGACTATTACCTTACATTGCATGTAATTAAGGCCACGATTTAGCCTTGCTGAATTAATTTGTTCAGTCCTCATTCACTTGCTTTTATTTGAGGGGAATGATCTGAAAGCAGCTGAAATCACGGCATTGGATCACCGCATTCAACTACACGTGGGCTTCAGCCGTGAAGTCAGGTTCCAGATTTGCACTCTTCAAACTGAAAAACCAGAAAACTCCCGCCCAGACTCCTCTCTAGTTCTTTGTGCCAATTTCTTTAGTTGCAAAGATTTGTTTGAAATTGATGATGAACAAGGAAACTTCTGAAGAATCTGACCAGAACAGGTGAATTTTGTATATATATACATTTTGAAAGATTTCACTTAATTTCATCAATATTGCTGTACTAAGCACAATACTTTTGAGAATTCAGGTATGCACTTCATGTAAAAAGGTGGAACAAGCCTAGGACTGATGATGAGAGTGCTTATGGAACTAATGCACATTTAAAACACAAAACCCTTCCCTTCACTATTAATTTGATCTGGGGTATAGTAGAGCAATGACAACCCTCAGATTGCTTTATACACCAGTGAGTTAGACTTCAAGTGCTTTACAAGAGAACTAAGAAAGCTCATGAAAAGAAAAGCCATCACTCAAAATTTCTAAGAGGGGTGGAAATTAGCTACAGAAAGTTCTACCATTTTATTACATACATGCACACATATGTATAGAAGTACATGTATGTGGAACTGCTTATTTACTCATTAATTAACTTTTTACATCTCCCATCCATTGTAGCTCCTTTGCTGCGAGCCCCTAACCAAAACTTAGGGGTGGCTGCAAAGCCCTTTTCAAACCTTAACAGGACCTGGACACTAGGTTCTAATTCTTTTTATTTCAAATGTTTATAAATTATTAAAATAGAAGATCTAGCTAACTGTGCTGTAGGGAAATCATGTTTTACCTAAGCTCAGCCTGCTTTTTTAACAATACCATTTATTTCAATACCTGATAAATTCAAATGTATTGGCAATGAACACACAATGGAAAGCTATTTTTCTGTTGAAAATTTAATTGAAAGTTATCCCAAGTAATAATGAAAAACCATAGCAGCATTGGCGTTACACCAAACGTCAGTCCTGGTGCATTAAAAATGTACCTCTGTACCGTTCGCGATCAGAGGAAAGATCAAACAATACAGAGGGTCGGCTGGTGGGTTTTTAATAAGTTCTGGCAACTGAGTTACAGCTCTGGGCAGTGGCCAAGAGTGCAGTTTTCACGTGCAATCAAGGCTACAGCTTAAAGCGGAGAAGGAATCAAATCCGCCTGTGCAGTCAGGGCTGGAGAGGGAACAAGCCAGCAGGTAGTCATGGTGGAGCCCAGGAACTGGAGCTGGGGCCGGCTGTACCTTACACTCCAATTCATTTTCATATATTGTTTTAATGCAAGCAATTAAAACCACAGCTGTCCACCTGCACGCCCCGATGACAGCTGGTTTTGCCTTCTCACAGATTAAGTAAAGCCAATCAGTCTCCGTAACCCATTGCGACCACTGCCCATTGATGTCAGTGCCTGGTTCAGCCCTGTTCTCACTCCACCCGTTGACTGTGAGCACAGGTGACTTCAGTGGGACACCACCATCGCAAGTGCGATCTAGATGCCTTTGTAGATAGGCCAAGCTGGGGAGGCTGTGCCTGGCTGCTTCTCAGCCACCACAGGGCACAGCAGCTCTCCTGTTGCGTAGATAGGGTCAGGAGCAGCATCAAGCTGAGCAGGAATTGTGAATGAAGCTGAAAACATCGTACCCAACAGCCTCACCTTGGAGGAGCATCTTAAATCTCAGCACACAGCTAAAATTACGCCCTTTTACAAATACCACTTTGCCTTAAGCAAAGAAGCTGCATTTGTATCAGAAGGTGTCACAAGGGCCCTGCAATACAAACCTTCATTGGAAGCAGAATCAGATGGTTTTTGATGCAACTGTGCAAAAAGTACAATGGCATGCGATTAGCAATTGTACATGGAAAGAGCCAATTTCAGGCTCTTCTCTATTTTTTCTACTTCTTACCACCTTGCACTGTGAAATCCTACACAGCAAACGTAGCAATATAGTCAAGCAATATTAGAAGAATATCCTTCCAATACTGAAAAGGATACATCACGTACGATGTTAGCAAAATTGGTAGGAATACCATATAAATATTGAGTATGTCAACAGTACAGCTGCTGCTGTGAAGGACTACAGACAAATAGTGTAACAAACATTTCTTAAACTGGGGATTTCTATGCAGGTATCCAAACCAGTAACCTTTTTCCCAAAGGTTTAGAGTGCCAGGCTATCGTCATACAAAATCAGGTGAAGAGATTCTTGTAGAAACAAGACATGGGGTTTAGGATTCCAGTTCGTAAAAGAATTAGTTGAACTTCAAAGTAATTTTATGTTGTTACATTCATACTTTTGGTTTTGTTCATTCAAGTGAGGATCATTTTCTTATGTACTTTGTTTTTTACTAATGGTTTCACTATAAATAATGTGTCCATTTCATTTTCCCATCTCTTATAGAAAAGATCAATTATGGAGTTTATACCAGCTTTTAAAACAAAAATTATTGTCTAAAGGAGGAATCTAGGAACTGTCTCTTCTGCGAAGGTAAACTTCAATGCTTAAAAAAGAAGACCCAAGTTGGTGACAATATCACTTACTAGTTTTACCTCCACTGACAGCATTCCCAGACCGATAAAAATCAGAGCTTTTCACACCCACAGTGGCTTTCTTCAGAGGGAGATGAGCTTCTGAAGATACTCTTGCTAGGGCTACTCACCTTGCAGTGAGGGGCAGGTTTTCAGCACTGGATTTTGAGACACAAGGAAATTTAGCGTTTGCTGAGATCAGGCCACTAAAGTACCTTATTCTCTTCTACTCTTTATACCAGTGTTTGTACAGATTGGTTATTAGAAGTGGGGGTCCCAGGTGCCGCAGGGGGAGCCGCCTGTGACACAGCCGTACCCTCCAGTGAGTGCCAGCAGGCTTTGGTAACTAGCTACGCTTTAGCAGTTTGCAGCAGTAGACACCTGGGAAGCAGTAATGATGCTGTGGCCAAAGAGGTAAACCGAGGCACAGAGGACGAGGGCCCAGTCTGAATCCCACGGCAATCAATTGATGAACTCTGATTTGTTTGTTACAAAACGGTCAGCCCTTTGTGAACCCGTTCCCTGTTTGCCAACCCACTGTCCTGACTTGTGGACCACATTCAGACTACTGGATAAGACCCCCTTTTACCTGGTTGAAAGGACTAAGAAGCCAGCAGAAGATCAATTTTCCCATTTGAATTTGGTTTTAAATGCATGAAGGAAGTTGTTGCACTGTCAGTACCTATAAGTGGAATCCTCTTGAGCTGATTATCCATTGGCACAAGTAACTTCTCCCAAGGTTACTATGAGTTTTCAAGACTGAACTAGGACTCTCTGAAGTGCTTCATTCCCATAGGATTTGTGGTGTAGCACTGAAGCCCATCGTACCTAAGGTATCTGTTTACTTCAGCAGTATGCATTTTCTCAACGGTTCCTAAGACATCTGGAGTAGTATGGGAGTATCTGGGTGATGAGAAAACTTCAAGTGCTTTGCTCTGAAACATCCAGTCTCCGAAGACAACACTTCCTGAGAGGCAAAAAGGTCTTGAGAACACATTCCTGTGAGGCTTGCAAGAGGGCCCTGAGTCTGCAAGTCAAACAAACAAGAAACCCATGTGGTCTATGAGGCAGACTGGATCAGCCTTTTTCCTTAAGCCCTACAAATTTCAGATGACCTGCTGGGGACTCGTCACTTTTGCCTCATGTACAACTGAAACAAGCTTCACACATAAGACCCAGAATAACACGCTGTCTACTGGGGGAGTGAAATCTTCTCAAGTTTTCCTGCTGACTTCAAGACCTTTTCCCTGGCACTGTATGTTTTCACAGAAAGAGAAAATGCTACAGGAAAATGCAATTCAGCCTTCCCTGTTGTTCGTCTGATTCAAAGCAGATCTGAATTAGCTGCATCAGATATGTTTAAGAGTTGCAGTACACCAGTGAAAAGACACGTTGCTTTGGACTTATTTCTGTAGTGTTTCTCAGGATGGATGCCTTAAAGGCTACAGATGCTTGGTCACAGCAGAATCCAGAACCTGAGAGTAGCAGCTGGGGGAGATTATTGACACGTCTACACAAGCATTTTAGTTCAGCTTAGGGATGCGCATTGAACTGAATCTCCCAAGCATAACAGTAAGAATTAGTTAAAGGTATGATTTGTGATGAGTAAACAATGTAAAACTGGAGGAGTAAATCCCTAGGTAGAGCTTCACTTCTCACCTGGGAATAACACCTAACATAGGACTGGAAATGGAGCCATTTCTTCCACAGTTGTGTGGATTCAGTGAGAGCTGTGGATACCAGTGCCCATACTGCCTTTTCAAGACATGTGTAAGATATTCAGCATATCTTGACTCCTCAAAAAATGACAATGGCTATTTCAGCTTGGCTGTGTGCACTTTCTCTCTCCTTCTCACTGTTTGCGGCTGAAACTTCAGCTTCATTTTCTTCTCCCCAACTTCCCACCGTGCTGTTCCCACCTTACGGAGGCTCCGCACCACAATATACAGGACATGCTGCAATTCGAAGGCCAAAAGTTGCTAAAGCGCTTATGCAAGTTAATTACTGTGCCTGTTTAATCCCACGTAATGCAGATTAGCGCTGTCAGCTACTGTTCGGAGAGCAGTTGATGTAACAGGCTGGCCCGTTAGCCGGGAAACCGCTCTCTTCAAGAGCAGCAGAGTTGCTTCCAGCGAGGAAACGCTGACCAGCACTGGGAACAGGAACCTCTCATGCTGTTCCCCGGTTGCTGTCAGGATGTAGGAGGCAGACGCAAAAGCTAAATATGACAAATAGGCAGGTTTAAAGAAGGTATCACACCCCTCATTTCAAGGGAAAATTGTCAGCTTTGACCCCGTGCAAGTTCAGATGAAAAACCTGTAAGTTTAAGAGAACAGTCCCACAAAAGACATCCTTACGTCAAGCCACTAACCACAGTGAAGTCAAGCCACTAGCCACTATTTTTATATCAAACTAAAAAACCTAATATAGGTTTCCATGAAAATGAATACCAATAGGCCAAAGAAAGCCGTCCAGTTTGAAGGGCCAGGCATCCCTATGGACAGGAGAAGGTGGAAAGCTGGAGGGCTTCCTGGGAACTTCAGCTTCTCACAACTTGAGTCCAATCTAATTGGATTAATTTACAATCGTTACTTGGGTAAAATGCCCTTTGGCAGCAACGTATGTTTACATAGGGCCTGCTTATTCCCCAAAAGAGTGCAAATACAACGTGTTCAGATGGCTCATTCCAGAAATGAATGGCATGTAGTATTTCAGGATTGCCAACAATGCTTTTCCTGTTCTGGAGGGGTAAATAATACCGGTTATCTTGATCTGTAAGTGGTAGCCAGGACTGCAGCATTTCATATGACACCATTGGTAACTGAGCTACAGTAATAATGCCCATTTCCTCCACCCATGCATTATACGAGAGTTAAGCAAATATTTTCCACCTCAGCAGATTTTATGGTCAAATTACAGACTTTTCTCACTCTGGTTCACCGCTGATAAAACTTTGTTTGATGGAGGTAATAATGACAGAATATGTGATAAGGCAGTCTACCGCGGGCTGAGAGTCAAGGCACGGGATACTATACTTCCACGTTTCTAACAGCCTTTCTTATTCCACGTGACTTATAGATGCAGTAAAATGGAATCATTATTAAAAAAAAAAAAGGATAATTAAATATAAATCACATCAATACTTTTTTTACATTTAGAAATCTAAGTCTTTCATATTCTAAGAAATGAGATTTTGCAAGCAAAAGAGACGTGAGATTAAAAGATGAACAAGTGTCTAGAAATTTTAACCTCACACTCAGCGTGCTTCGGCTGTTAGCCCCAATGCCTGAGGATGGACAGAAGTTTCTCTTAAACTTGCAGCCATCTACCTCGAGCTGAAGCTGGTTCCCTTAAAATCTGCCAGCAGGATGCCCCCGTGTGTGGCATCGCAGTGACGCTCTCCGGGGATGATGCTCACAGGTGAATAAGCATGAGTCTCGGTGGCAGCCAGGGACGTTCCTGCCCACACCTGCCTCTTCCAGTTGCTTGCCAGCCTGAGTTTCAATGAAGGCTTGAGGTAAGATGCCAGGCTGAGATGTGGACACACATCTTGTCCTACCAGCTCTGCTAAGGGAGTGCTGACATCTGTCAGGGAGATGGGGCAGGCAGCAGAGGGGTGACGTCTCAACCACCACGGCAAGACCAGCAGCAGGTCAGGTACCAGACACCCCTCTTCTCTCTGCTTGTCCCCAAGGACAGTGGGTATCCAAACAAAGAGGGGGACTACCTCTGACTTCACAGGAAGGGCAGGCAGGCAAACATATCGGTCAATCATTAGCCAAATCACTCACTTCACACGGCACAGGAACAGAAAGATGCAAATGAGGAAGGCAAGAGCATCCCGCAGAGGCAATGTGGCAAGTACAGGACAGCAGAGTGGGGGTTGGGAGAGAGGCTCAAAAGTATGAACACACCGAAAAATAAACCCTGATAAACAAGTTTCCAGATTGAGAATATTAAATATTTTTTCACGGGGTCTTTTTTTTTGCTGAAGATCAAAAAGTGATGATACATTTCAAAGAGCTTCCAGAGCAGCAACAGTTGTGTTACCTTTTCTTTGCCCTCCTTCCTCCTCCCAGCCACAGGACTAAAAATGTCAAGCTACAAAGTCACATAGAGTGAGAAATCTTTCAGGCAAAACACTGAGCCAGAAGGAAAAAAAGATGGAAGAAGATGAGCTAGTAGCAGGGAATGAAGGCATTAGAGCAGCAGCACCTTCCTCAGCACAGGAACAGAAACATGCGAAGTCCCAAGCCCTCCAGAGGCAGTCAGTGCATTTAACTCTATAAAGCTTGAGCAAGCATCAGCCCCATAGCTCGCCCAAGCAGGATGAGCAAGACCAACTCGCTTCCTCCCCTGTTCCCTTTCATCCCAGCTGCCTTGGCTTCCTGCCCTGGAAGCGAGGAGAACAGGGAGTCACCCCGCAGCCACGCAGCGCAGCCCACGCGGGTGCGGCGTGGCCCAGAGCCCCGCCGCGGCACCGTTCCGTCCGGCTTCAGAAGCGTGAGCCAGTACGGGCCTAGATCGTGGTACCCAGGGGCAGAAACCCAGGAGTATCCCACCCTCTCCTGTCCCTTGGCACCGAGGACCGGCCGTTGGCTAGTCTCAGCACCCCAGAGTACCTATTTGTGACTCTAGCGACCAGGTTAAAACCAAAATTCAGCACCGTTTTGAAAATTTGTTCGCTGGCGTCGGAGAAACCACCAAGCTGGGCTCTTAGGAGAAGCCTGACTACTAGGTCTTTATCTCCACAGGTTCCGAGGAGTCGCACGTTACGCTGGCTTCACCTGGAGCTCGCTGCAGCGAGCACTTCTGAAAACCCGCCCGGCGCGCTCCGCTAAAAGCACCCGCCGGCGGCAGGCGGGCGAGCGGCAGACCGCGCACAGGGCCGGGTAAGGGCAGCACCTTAATCCTCCCGCCGCGGCCTCAGCCTTGCCTTTCGGCCAAAGAACCCACCTCCCGGCGAGCTTCTGGTTGCCTGCGTCGGGCCGTGCACCTACAGTTAGTTGCGCGAAGGGTTTTTCCGTCCGCAAAATCCACGGCCGCGACGCGCGCTGCAAGTTGTTAGAGGCGCGGGCGTGCGAGCGTCGCGCTTTCCCGCGGCGCGCCCGGCGTTACGGGCCCTTCGCTGTGACTTGCCGCCGGCGGCAGGGGCCGCCGCTGCCCGCACGCCTCCGGGCGGCCTCCACAAGCCGGCGGACAGCGGGGCTGATGCCCCCCGGAGCGGGCTGCGAGCTGCCCCCCCGACCCGCCACCGGCCGCGGCGCGGCGGCGCCACCTGGCGGCTCGGCCGGGCGGCGCCCGCGCTGCCCCCGCGCAGCCCCGGCGGCCGCGGGCTCCGGCGTCGTCCCCCGGCGGCCGCGGGCTCCGGTGTGTCCCCCTCCCGCCGCGGGCTCCGGCGTCGTCCCCCTCCCGCCGCGGGCTCCGGTGTGTCCCCCTCCCGCCGCGGGCTCCGGTGTGTCCCCCTCCCGCCGCGGGCTCCGGTGTGTCCCCCTCCCGCCGCGGGCTGTCGCCGCCGAGCCCGCGCAGACGCCGCGGGAACCGGCGGGCCCTTAGCGAGCCGTCGGGGCAGCTCCTTCCCTGGCTGCCAAGGGTTTCCTACCTTTCCTGAAACTGCTAAAAAGAGCCAGGACTACGTGACTTACCAAAAAAGCTACTTTTAAACGGTAAAGCCTCAGGCCTTTGTCTAGCAATACACGTGCCTCGAGTTTATCGATCAAAACACGCACGCGGTGGCAGGTGAGGTTCGCCATGTGCCCGCCGTCAAGCTGAGCCCTCTCCTGCAGGCCGGCACCCAGGTGCTCGGCACCGGTTACCGACACCGTGGCCACTGGCTTCCCCTCGGGGTCAAGCCCCTGGGGTAGTGAGTGACATCCTCACCTGAAACGTGTTTTTCCAGAGCTGAACCGAGGTCACGCCTAAGTAGCTGCGCAAGCAAACAGGCATGGTTCAGCCCAGCCTACCTCCTCTTCTGCAAGAAGTACGGCGCTACAGAGTACGCGGGCTGCCCTGTTTTGACTGGACTCTTTGTTTAAATAGGCTCTACTGGGCAGGAGTCATTTGCGAAAAGTAATGGAAAAAAATGCTTCATTTAAATAGAAAAAATGGGGTTCACTTTGTACATAGGCAGCAAACAAATTTAGAGAAACAGCACAAATTTTAGCAACAAATAAAACTCCTCCGTTCTGTTTTAATGTGGACTTCTACTTCAATGCCTTTTAAAGCACGTATATGTCTGTATTATTATGTCTAAAAATTAGTCCTAAGCAATTTCCCCAGGAAAACACTATAATTCATGTCTCTACAGGACAGTCTCTGCTCTACAAATGGTCAGAGAGGATGTGTTTTCAGTCAACAAACATATTATATATATTTAAATACTGCTTGCTGACTGCAGAAGGAAAAGATTAGACCACTGCTGATTCACATTAGCCAAGAAAAGCTCACAGCCAATGTGCCAGGCTCGCTCTTTCTCTGGTTATTAAATTTCATCATAGCTGTTCAAAAAGCAATGGGGCTCCATTCATGTCAATAGGAAATTTAACGAAATAAATTGCACAAACAGATGTCATTTGGCAAACAGCTGTAATTTTACCACTGTCCAAGATGGAAAAGAACCCACATTAGATGTTGGCCAAACCAAACATACAAAGGCCACAAGTATTTCTTGATCCTAGCACGCTTTAAGGGAACCTCTTCCCCATTGTCCTGGTTTCGGCTGGGATAGAGTTAATTTTCTTTCCAGTAGCTGGTATAGTGTTATGTTTTGGATTTAGTATGAGAATAAAGTTGATAACACACTAATGTTTTCAGTTGTTGCTAAGTAGTGTTTAGACTAAAATCAAGGATTTTTCAGCTTCTCATGCCCAGCCAGCAAGAAGGCTGGAGGGGCACAAGAAGTTGGGAGGGGACACAGCCAGGACAGCTGACCCAAACTGGCCAAAGGGGTATTCCATACCATGGGATGTCCCATCTAGTATAGGAACTGGGGGGAGTGGGGGTGGGAGGATCACCGCTTGGGAACTAACTGGGCATCAGTCGGTGGGTGGTGAGCAACTGCATTGTGTATCACTTGTTTTGCATATTCCAATCCTTTTATTATTATTGTAATTTTTTTATTGTTATTATTATTAGTTTCTTCCTTTCTGTCCTATTAAACTGTTCTTATCTCAACCCAAGAGTTTTACTTTTTTTTTTTCCCCCCCGATTCTCTCCCCCATCCCACTGGAAGGGGAAGTGAGTGAGCAGCCGCGTGGTGCTTAGTTGCTGGCTGGGGTTAAACCAGGACATCTATGCACTGCAAAAGGCTCTTGCCAAGCTTCTGCTATTTGTGAAACTTGCTGTTGGGGTATAGAAGGCAACCATAAGTGATATCGTTCCTCACTTTCTTTTAGCTACTTTTTTAGATGGATGTATTTCTCCAGCATACGAATATACTAAGGAAACAAATTTCCTCCTTTTTCTCTTCTCCTCTTCCTTTTCTACAGCTCTATTCTATCTGTTAAACTGAGAAAAGAGGAGGGACTGATGGGATCTGCAATACAGGCACTGCCTCAGCACTTCAGCTGACATGAAATTGGTATCAGCTTTAAGAAACATCAGCTGAAAAGCTGTCTACATCCTTCAGTCCACCCAATTCCCTTCAGAGTCAACTACCTGGGTACAGAGGTAACATCACTTACCTATCACAAGCAGCTGTGATCAGGATTAGTGTTGCTGCAGCACTTCAAGAAGCATGAAGATTCAGTTGCTCTCCATTCCTCATTTTTCTCCATTTCTTGCTTTACGGGTATAACTTGCTTCTTTTTAGTATTTCAGCAAAACCAAGATGTGATGTTGATCCATTGATAAACCATGAAACACCTCCCATTTACACACACATGGGTATAATGAGACTATTTCAAAGCAATCCAAGGCCACTTTACTTTTTACCCATTTTTCCCCTTTGTACTATAGTGAGATGCAAGGTGGGATTGCTCCATGAAGAAAGTATTAGAACAGTAACAAAACACAATTAGCCTTTCCCAGGCTTGGGAATTCGTACTTGTCACTGCAGCTGTTAGTATAAACATTGCCATACTTTAAAAAAAACCCTCAAGTACATCAGTGTTCTAAGGTGGCTGGTTTTTCTCTTCCCAACAGACAAATGCAACACTTTTTTACTCCAAGCAGCTCTTTAGTTCCCTGGTTCCTAGAGTTAAGCAGAGCCTCTGCAGGGTTTGTTCTTCTTTCTAGGGTACAGATCTTAAGACTTGGACTCCTTGATGCAAGTTTCACTTAAAATTCAAAACCTTATCCTTAAACTTCAGTTGAATTCAACTCCAAAAGCTATTATTGCATCAGTTCCTCAGAGGAGTTGCCCACCGTCCCGTGCTCCAGCTTCCCTGCTGTGCCCTGTTGGCACTGTGGTCCTGGTTGTGGGCTGCTGCAGCCCAGCCCTTCCCTGCCACGGATCACTTCTTCCTCAGACCCTTAGGGACTGCCAGCGGGAACCTGGCTTCACGTCATCCCTCAGGAGACTGCAGCGAGCAATGCATCCATCTTCCCTGCCCCCCTGATTTCTGAGCATGTTATGACCATGGCCTTATAGCTAGTCTAATATGAGCTCTGGAGTTCAGTCAGGTTCCTAAGGTCCAAGGGGTGAAGCCCTTACCCAGTAGCAGCGACGCATATTTGAATTCCGGTCAACACAAGCACGCTTTGGTACAAACCTTTATTATCTCACACCTCCTTGCCGCAGCTATCATTGAAACAACTGACATTCATATTTTACAGGTACCATAAAAAGTTACAAAGTGTAAAATATTCTTTGTAGTCCACAAAGTAAAAATTCTTGAGGATTGACTTTCTGTCCCCACAAGGGAACAGGCAGGCATTGTCATCGTGAGCACATTGGAGAGGCAGTGTTTGTATGATATACAGGCAGAGCATCTACGTTGTTAAGAGATGACTAGCTTCCCTGGGATTACCTCTGTCATTAAAAGGCACAAAGAGAAACAGAGCACAAAGCAGGCCCCAGTAAGTGTGGACAAGTGTGGACATCCTACCAGAAATCTGAGCACCGCCTGATTCTGCTCATCACAGCTGGGGGAGGGGGCTATCACCATTCCTACTAGCTGCTTGCTTTTGCTTTGTCAAGCATGAACTGCAGCTGAAGACTTGTCTTGATACTCTAACAAACATGGGAAGCCTCCTCTTGGCTGCACCAGTGGTAGGATTAGTGCCTGCACCAGCCACAATGGGTCTACAGCTTCCAGGGCTCTTTAAGCTCAGTATTGCAGGGCTGTTTTACAAATCCACATACTAATACAGAGGTAAATATCTCAGGTGCCACCATGCCTATCAGGTTTAGAGACTGATATTCTATTTTAAAATAGTCCTAGATATGCTAGACAATTTGTTAATAAAAGGTAGTTTGGAAGGACCATCATAAGTAATATGCAGCAGTTACTGAGCAACAATATATATTTAAGCAGCTTGGAGATTTTGTTTTCTTTTTTCCTCCATCTTCCTGTGTTATAAAGCAATGAAAATTTCAGTAGTCAGAGTAACACAATCCCTATTTGTTCTAACTGTGCCAGTTATGGATGGTATTCAGAGCCCACAGATAATTTTCTCATGGAATTCAGAGGTAAGCCTGTTTGTAGGTTACCCTAAGGACCAGATATTGCCCCCATATCAGTATCCACATATTCCCTAGAAGTTTTGGCTAATTTGATCAACAACAATTCAGTGTTAGTTCCCATCCTCAGTCCAATGCTAATGCTTTTAAATTGATATCCTGAGCTTCTATATCATTAAGGTAATGGGAAAAGAGCAGACTGAGAAGGAGAGGAAATCTCTCATTAGAGCAGATGATCTAGGAGAGAACGGTCTGACACAAATACCTCTTTCATGAATAATCAGCACTACTCATCAGGGCAGGCAGCCAAAAAAACAAATCCAAAGGAAATTTCACACAGCTGGCTAAGCAAAAATGACTACTGTGATGGGTTAACCCTGGCTGGACACCAGGTGCCCACCAAAGCCGTTCTATCACTCCCCCTCCTCAGCTGGACAGGGGAGAGAAAATATAACAAAGACCTTGTGGGTCCAGATAAGGACAGGAGAGATCATTCACCAATTACTGTCACGGGCAAAACAGACTCAGTTTGGGGAAAATTAACTCAATTTATTACAAATCAACCAGAGTAAGGTAATGAGAAATAAAACCAAATCTCAGAACACCTTCCCTTCACCCCTCCCTTCTTCCCAGGCTCAACTTCACTCCCGGATTTCTCTACCAAACCCCCCCAGCAGCACAGGGGGACGGGGATGGGGTTTATGGTCATCACACATTGTTTTCTGCCACTTCATCCTCCTCAGGGGGAGGGTTCATCACACTCTTCCCCTGCTCCAGTGTGGGGTCCCTCCCACGGGAGACAGTCCTCCATGAACTTCTCCAACATGGGTCCTTCCCACGGGCTGCAGTTCTTCACAAACTGCTCCAGCATGGGTCCTTTCCACGGTGTGCAGTCCTTCAGGAGCACACTGCTCCAGTGTGGGTCCCCCACGGGGTCACAAGTCCTGACAGAAAACCTGCTCCATGGGCTCCTCTCTCCACAGATCCACAGGTCCTGCCAGGAGCCTGCTCCAGCGCGGGGTTCCCACAGGGTCACAGCCTCCTTTGGGAACCCACCTGCTCCGGCGTGGGGTCCTCCCTGGGCTGCAGGTGGATATCTGCTCCACCGTGGACCTCGCTGGGCTGCAGGGGGACAGCCTGCCTCAACATGATCTTCCCCAGAGGCTGCAGGGGAATCTCCACTCTGGTGCCTGGAGCATCTCCTCCCCCTCCTTCTTCACTGACCTTGGTGTCTGCAGGGTTGTTTCTCTCACACGTTCTCACTCCTCTCTCCGGCGGCTGTTTCTCCCCATCCCAACTCTTTTTCCTTCTTAAAAATGTTATCACAGAGGCGTTACCACTATCGCTGATTGGCTCGGCCTTGGCCAGCGGCAAGTCCGTCTTAGAACCAGCTGGTATTGGCTCTCTCGAACACAGGGGAAGCTTCCAGCAGCTTCTTACAGAAGCCACCCCTGTAACCCCACCCTGCTACCAAAACCTTGCCACACAAAACCAATACAACTACTCGGGGCTCATCGCCTACTATAATCCTTGGGACCCTACAGACCTCTTCCCAGGTATCAAACCAGCCATGTTTGACCTCCCTCGACACATGTCCTTCCAAGAGCTGAAAAAATCCTGACCATAAGCTCATGTTAAACATGCAAGTCACAGTGCTTCCTTTCTCAACCCCTGCTCCTAAGACCCATTTCTGCTGAACAATAAGCCACCACTCAATATTTTGTATGCATACACAGTCCTTCAGAGATCTTAACCCAGGGAAAGATGGACAGAGAGTGAGGAAGCAAGGTGTCTACACCACAGTGATCATCAGGCAGCAAAAGCATGGGAAGGGATGGCAAGCACACATGGTGTCAAGAAAGCTCAAGTAGAAGTGAATTGCGGCTACACTGACAGCAGTCTGTCAGGGAAAAGGGGGCTACTTCTTCAGGCATCACGAATTCCAGCCCTGGCTCCCAGAAAGACATCTGTCATCCTAGAGAAAGTGAGAGCAGGATTTACTGGCCCAGTGCTGGTCACCTCTGAATGACAGATAGGCACTAGAAGGCACAAGTCTCCTAAGAAAACCAACCTGTTGCTGGAGGGTTTTTTGGAGCACATCAGACCAACATACATCCGCTCTGTCTGGCAAATATTTACTTGGCTTTGGTTCATTAGGAGTCCACTCCATAGGAGTTGAGATATTTCCACTCTTTCCTTTAAAGACCTTCACCTTGTTAAAACTCTGGAAAGAAAAGATCTTAGCTTTTCCCCAAAGTCCCAACTGCGTTTCTTCTAAGGAGATTCCAGCCCAGCAAGCACACAATGTGTCCACTGCCTTTGTGGAACAGTGCTGCTGTTCCTGGAGCACCCTAGTGCGGAACTGACCCAGCAGCAGATGCCCCAGGCTGCCTAACAAGCCTGTGCATGTCCTGTCAGAGCACCTAAGTGACATAAAATTCAGGCACCAAAACTGCTTAAAGCAAACCAAACACTTCAATAAAACCAGATCTGCAAAGTCCATGTGCAGTCAGAAAACATTTACAAATACAAGGACTTACCTCGTAAAAAATTCAATAATATGCTCTAATTATCTTCACACACCATCAACTCCAAGACCTAGGCATTTTAACTGAAAAAGAGGTTAGCTAAGATTTTTTTTCTTTTCCTTTCTTAAATGGATATCCACATCTAGGATAAACCTTCTCTCCAATTTAGGCACCTGGTTTATATACAAAGCACCCTCTTAACCTGCTGCACCCTACAGCTATGCTCACACTGCCTTGGCAATTACAGCTGTGTCACACTGCAGCACAGCTTTCCACATACTTCCCCACATCTATTAGTGGGGAAGAAAAGGCATATATCAAGTACACTTTCCTTGGTGACGTTTCAGAACTAGACTGAACGAACAGAGCTCCCCTTCCTTCTGTGGAAGGGCTTGACATATGATCATTTTTAATTTGCAAAAGTTGTAGAGTTCACATGATTCCCACACTAGCTTCCTTGATACACTTCTCCTGTCCTGTGCCTGCCATGTCCTCCGAGGCTGGAACTACCAAACAAAGCTACTTCATCCTCCAAACTGATGATCCAAAGCACAGCTTGTCCAAAAAAGTCACACTATTCAGCGCTTTCCACCACCCAGCATATACATGCACACAGAGGACTCAACACGCTGTTCTCCTACAGAGGGTTTGCTCTGCTCGATAACTTGGACAAACCACTTTTGCTGATACCCTATTCAGGGCAGAAAGCTCCTATTTATTCTTGAATTCACATGTAAATGGCTTATAATAGCCATCTGCTAAAAACATACACCTCCATTTCTATGAAAGAGCAGCAGGGTTTTCCGGTATTCAGAGAACAACCTGATGTCATGTTTGATACATGCCAGTAAGTCTCTCAACTTCTAATCAAAGACTTCTCTGGGTTTATACTCTTCTTGCTTGTGATCTCATGCTGGGGTTAGGTACCACGGTGGTAAGAACATCTGTGTGGAGCCTCTCACTAGCATTTCAGGTACGGATGAACGTAAAAGGACAACTCAAAACAGCACTGGCTTCGAGGCTCACACCCTAAGGATCCCCCCCCCCCCAAGAGTAAGATAAAAATCAATAAATCATCTAATAATCCCTTCTTAAAATTATTCCTTACACAAGGATAATTGCAGATTGCAAAATACAGATTGCAAGAAAGACATCTTTCAGCATACACTGCTTTTTTTCCATGAGATTTGGAATTACAAATTGTAATTTGCTACTCGAAAATAAGAGATTTATGCTCAGGGATCCCATAATTTCTTTTGTGTTCTTCAAATAATTTTCTTAGTTTCTGTAAGTACAATGCATGTAGCTGTTCAATCTCTTCAGTGGTGGGGTTCAAGTTCCGTTTTACAGGGATAGGGCTTCCCACTGTAAATCAAACACAACAGTAGCATTACCTTCATTGATATCTCTTTTTAAGTAGAACTGCTTTCCCTCCTGTAACAGCTCCACCATAGCTCCCAACAAGGTGGCAGAATCACAGCACAATTCTCTTGCCCTAGGGCCTGATCCTGCCTTTCACAAACTTGAGCCCTGGGTCTGGTTCCTTCCTTCTGCTCAAGTTCAGATAAAATGAATTTAAAAACCCCATCATTTCAGTTTGGCAGCAAAAGAGCAAATGAGAAGGGGGATAAGCTCTACCTTGAAGGAGCAGTTTACACTTCAACATACAATTCCATAGGCTATGTGCTGTCTTGTCATTGGGGTAGTATACCCCAAGTTCAAAACAGCATTTAAAAAAAATGTACCTTCTCACCATCTTCTGTTCTGATTACTAAAGGTATCCAATGTGAGGGACATGCCTAAGAGGACAGTGGTGCCCTCAACCACACAGCCACATGAACAGGACTGAAGGAAATACAGGTATCTTCTGATTTATTCAAAACGGGTATCGCTGCACCAGTGCCAGAAATGTTGTTGGCTACCTCAGCCTAGAGAGTGGTAGCACGTAAAACCCCCAGACCTGTAAGGTGTCTCTGAACCATCCACTGCCCACGAATATCATTCCAACTGAAATGTTCTCCAGGCACTGTGCAAAGCCTGCTACCTGCTCTGTCGGAGTGAGAGTGAGAGCATGGGAGGTAATTCCACAGAAGTCCAGAAGGCAGCCTCTTCCTCTGCAAAAAGCTATGGCTAAAAAGCCTGCAATATGCTAAGAGAAGCTTCCCATGATCTCAGTCCTCCTTGTGTTGTTCAGTCACCACAGATTTTGACAGCTGTTCTTGCACTGGAGGCACTGAGAGCTTAATAGACCTGACCAAGACTACAGAGGAAGTCTGTAGAAAAGCAGAGAGTTAAAAACAACCCCCACGAGCTTTTACAAAGGCACCTGAAAATCCCTTTCAACAGACGTGGCCACTTCAACTTGGATGGTGTTGGATAAAGGGAAGGGAAGTCTAGCCAGAACCACGAAGGGGCTGATTCTGCATGCTCCTGCTGCAGCTTCAGCTGCCAACAGCTCTCAGGCCCTACACAGTGCTGAAATTCAGACTTTACATGGCTAGGGGTGGGAACCCAGCCCTGGATTGAGCAATACCTTAGGGGGAGTCAAATCAATATACATCCAATACAAGATTTCCAGAAGCATGACTGGAAACACCAAACAAACCCCCAGCCCTTCTGCAGCAGTCTCTTCTCCTAAAAATGGAGATTTCTTGTGGAATTGGAAACCATACTCATCTTTTTAATTTTCTGCGCAGCTTTAAGCAACCTACTTACTTGGATATTTTAGAGTTGATTCTATTTCTGAAAAGCAGTAACAATTTTCAGGAAAAACAAAAGTACTTCACTTGTCAAGCCCAAAATGCTCAGACTTCACAGACCTTGGTTTTGCTGAATTGCACCTTGTTGCTTTAGGAACCATGGCTTCTGAACCAGGAGGAAACTCATCGATACCCTGCCATGTTGTCAACATGTCTAACCAGCTTGGTTGGAGCTCAACATGACTCTGCAGCTTTCAGGGGGTGAGCTAACACTTTCAAAGCCACGTTGAGCCATACTGAGACCCTCTCCAAGAATGCAGAGACATGGTGATAGTTTCCAAACATGAGGAAACAGAGACACCAAAGGTAAGGGATTTCTTGAGATCATACAGCAAATTCTATTGCAAGACTCTGGTCTTGCTGATTTGAAGCACTCCTGTGCTTTAGCCATGGACCACCTCTGTCCTTGCAGTAAATATTACAATGATGAAGATTTGCCTCCAAGTAAAAGACTTTTTAAGCTTCAGAACAGTCTCAATGTCATCAGCCCAAAGAAAAACTGCAGGAAAATATGTTGCTTTCATTCCAATGCTTTGAAAACTTTTTGGCTTTAAAATAAGTGACATTTTTAGCCTGCCTGTGCACAATGTGGGCTTTAAAAATCCAATCTTTTCTAAAACATTTAACTATATGCACTGATAAGATACAGAGCTGCATGAAATTTAACATAAAAAGAGGTACATTTTTGTCTTAAACATTTTTATTTGATCTGTACTAAAATCAAATCATCCCTCCATTAAAGGGAGGGCCTTCTTAAATGTCCCTTGTGGAATACCAGAAAAGCTCAATTTACTTTTCTGTAGAAATAAGCTTCGTTAGTCCAGTTGGCTCAGAACCTATCTAAAAATTATTTATCCAAAATGTATAGACAGCCAGATATTCCCTTCGTGTGATGTCCAGCACAACTTTTTTTAAGGATGTGGCTGTCAATAGCACTAGTTAAAGCCATTAAAAATCATAAGACATTCAGTCCTACACTCCAGTGAGAGTAGATGACCAGGCATGAAAGCTTCTGGGGAAAAAACTCTTCTCCAAACTGCCTGTCAACATGGCATGCGTGCCCTCAATTAAACATGAATGGATCTTTCCATGGGGAAAAAAAAACCAAAAGGGAAGGAAACACCCTAGGGAGCTGCAATGCCATCTAAGCAGCAGCCTGCTGAAGGGCTGCCGTAGAGCTGCTGCAAGGCACCCTCTCCCTTCCCTCCTCCATCTCTCCCCTGTCCCAATGAGCACTAGGTCAGGACTGCACCAGCTCCTCCCAGTAGCCTTGCTCTGGAGCACCGCTGTCACGGCTGTGCATCAGCTGAAATACCCAACTGCTTCTTCTTTGCAGGACTAAGAAATTAAGGTGCCAGGCATCTTGCAAAATAACTGCAGCATCCAGAATCCACAGCAACAGCTGCAGAGCTGTTGCAGCCCTCTGGTAGAGATGGGACAGCCCCTTGGGTTTCCCTGAGGATTGCTGAGGATAGAAGCCTGTGAATCACTAAAGAGTAAGATTTGGCCTGGGACAGAAAGGGGAATGGGAGAAAAGAATCCCCTCATTTAATTGGGAGAGGACAGGCATTTTAAAAAAAAAATTAAACCTCACATATTTGCTTTAGATGCACGGTAACCAGTTGTTTCTCTTAGAACAGATTTATAAATTTACACAGATACTAGTAGCACACTTACGCATTTTTAAACATATGCAAAAGCATTAGAAAAGGCACAGGGAACTTACCAACAGTATGAATAGGTTGCCTGTAAGGTATTAAGCCAAAACTGTATTGAAATACTCCTCTAGCATGAAATAGCGGTAAAGCAAAGCCCATTATCTTTTGCAACTTCTCCTGTACATTTCTGAGCCATGAACCTTTGGGGTTTGCAACTTGCTTGAATAGTTCATTTTCACCAAAGGAAAACACCGGGACCAGATGAGCACTGTAAAACAATGAACACACTGAGAATCCCACATCAGCCTGCACTTGCACTGCGGTTCACATCAGCAGCATGGAAATGGTTTCACAATAACCAGCACAGAAAGCTTTGGCAGCTCTAGACTTCATCAGCAACAGGCATTCAACTCTTCTGATATGCAGCTGCTTTGAGGTTTTTGGGTTTGCAAAAAAAAAAAAAAAAAAAAAAAATTGGCATATAACTGACAACTAGCTTTGGGCAGTATTTAGCTGGTCGGTACCCATCGCAACTTTTTATGACTGCTCATCATCATAAAAAGGAATAATTGTATCTATCAAAATTATGATTATGATCTTATCCACCACTATTTCAGCAAGTCCACCCTTGTTCCACTGCATTTTCTCCCTTGGCAAACAAAGAAGCCTCATTGCTAACCTTATAATGCTCCCAGGTGGGCGGTGTCAAAACCAGATCTTGGCTTTCCTCTCCCTTTTGACCAGAGTAATGCACGCACTTGATTTCAGCACAAAAACCGTGATAAAAACCAGACATCCTTACAGACATGAGTACAATGCCAAATTCCTCTGCTGTCCAATTCCCAGTGAAATCCTGCTTCCTCCAGACTTCTTTGAAAACACTAGCCTTAATCTATTATTACCAGAGGTCAAATCCTACCCACAGAAATTACACTAACTCACTTTGGCTCCTGCACAGCCTAATGAATTCTTATTCAGTTCATGAATCGGCTTGGGAGGAAGGGCACTGACTAGCTCCTGGACAAACTACTTAGGCTAATGGAATCAGTGCAGTTGACTCCAGCTGGCAAAAATGCCACTATATTTAAAACCTTGACTGTAATATGCTTTTTGATTAATGCTTAGTTTCACTAAACAGTATTCTACACACTTTAAAGAAAAAAGACCAGGGTAATCCTAAGCAGTCTCTGAAGGATACGGAGGTGTTTTATTTGCTTTACTTAAGTCTTAGCTTCTATACCTTGGCTCCATTCAGCCCACACTATCTTTGAGAAAAACCTTACTGTAAAATAGCAGCATTGCTAGCTATAATATTGTCAGAATGAATTACTGTAGAGCTCTGAATGCCTGAGGAGGATGCACTAAGGACAGAGCTGGCTAGAAAGTACTGTGGACAATCAAAGCCCACCTGTATGGAAAAAACAACTGCTTCTACAGCTTCACAACCCTGAGGATCCCCAAAGAGTATCATTCCCACTCACTATTCTGACTGGTGTCTGCTCAATGGTTCTTTCTCAAATAGAGCATATATCACTCAGCCATCTGTAAAGGAAATATCAGAAAGCCTGGTACATACCGTGGCTGTGTAAATACTCTACTTCTTACTACAATACTAAGACAAACAGGAACATCTTGTGGTGCAATAGCACCCTGAGACTGTGGGATTTGTTTTAATCTGGTAAAGGCTCTTGCAAGATGCTCTGTAGGAGGTTCAGACAGAGAAATAAGTAACTTACGATTGTGAAACTAAAGATAAGTTAGCTGATTCATCATTTGTATCATGTCTTTAGGATTTCTTCACTTCATATCAGATATCTGTACTACCTCGGACTAAAATGTCTTTTCCAGAAGTGCAGAGGACTTCTGCTGACATGTTCAGACCACAATTGACAAGTTCCTAGCTGAGGAACCACAGCTTCTCTGTGCTGGCAGTACAGGAGCCAGGGCCAGAGAGCACAGGGCTCCACATTGCCCCTTCCTCTCTTAGTATTTGATGCTGTAGATCAAAAGCACCAGAAACATATGCAGGCACTGATAGCAGGTGGTTCTTCTCATCAGCCTCCTGCAAGCCTCTCTCGCCCTTTCATTTCTGCCTGAGTTGGAAGCTCATGTCACATTTTGTTAATTGTTAGAAACCAAATGTTAAAACCAGAAGCAATTACTGGATGCAGAGTCTTTGGACAAGAGCTCAGGACTGCTGACAGCGCTGCAAGAGCTGTAATGGCTAGAGTCATACTGTCCTACTGTCCCAAAGCCCTACTGTATAGAAATGAAGTCAGGATTCCTACGCTTCACGTAGAAGCAGTTTTTCTTGCCAGTGCTCAGATCCAGAATGACTTGCAGCCTGGTGGTTAAGGTGACCATGTGTGAGGTGTAGGTTTCAAGTCACTCAGGCAGAGACAGGCATTATCACCCTAGTGGAATGCTCCAGACAACTAAGCCTTTTTCTTAAAGAAGAGGACCATCATTTGAAACAAAGGACTTCATAAGGAAAGAAGTGGCCATTCCTGTGTTTTGTGTCCTGATCTTCTTGTTGTGTGTCGGGGATGCTTTTGAAATCAAGGCCATGAGAGGCACAGGTGTATCTGGTTTCTCAATCCAAATCAGTTTAGATGAGAAATAAACACCAATCTTTGATCTGACAGATCAGACATCTATGGACATGCTCAAAAAAAAGGCACCTAAACATTCTTCTAAACTTTATGGATAAAAAATAAAAGCTACTAATAGTGTTTAGGATCCCACTGGATTAATCAGCAGCTGAGCAGAAATTGAGTGAAGACTCATTTAGGCACTAAAGTCCTAATTTAAATAAGCAAGTGCTGTTTCTGGGTACAAATTAGACCAAAATGTTACTTTCTATTGGAGAACAGGTCCTTTATGAGACTCCTAGTGATATGTATAAGAAAGCCTCTTGGAATTTTGATGCAGAATAGTTTTTAGGAAAAATGGACCTTAGCATCCTGTGTGAAAACAGAGCGCTTCTTCTCAGAGACCACCTTTTTTCCAGTTAATAGCTTAAAAAACTCTTACAAATTTCTCAAGACAAATATTTTTTTCTCATTGCTTCGCATGTCAATATGTAATTGCGGGAACTGTTCAGAAAGCTTAGCAGGAACAAGTCACTGGTTCCAATATTTCTAGTATACAAGACATCTAGACCAGTCCAGAACAAACGCAATAGCTTATACTACGTAAATATCTCAAAAGATATTAATACCATCTCTGTTTAGTTACACACTGATGGCTGATAGTAAAAAAGTAAGCTAGTTTTTCTTGATATTTTCACCAAAAATTCCCAGAAACTTACTTTTGCAAATAACAATCTTCAAAAGAAAGTATTTAGAATAAAGGTGAAAACGAGTCTTCCTAGACCACAGTTTTCAGAGATTTAATAAAACAGGGCATAGCTTTCTCTCTTTTCTTTTTTTTTGTTTGCTTAAAATGATAAGAAAATTCTATCTTAATATAACTTAAATTTACAGAACAGAAAACAGAATGTCTGCTCCACTCAGCAGTAACAGCCAAGGTTTACTAATATTGTTTCATAATTCTTACTCTTTGCTAGTGCAAAAAACAACTGACACAAAACACCAAGATATGCTAATAACACCTACTCCTTATAAATTATGAAAGTCAAAGGGAGTTTGCAACACTCCCAGATTGGATCTGGGTGGACAGACTGGCTCCTATGCCAGACATCTGCACGTTCTTAGGCAAGTAACTCTTTCAAATTCTAATTATACGAGTTTACTATATAATATGAACTATATTTAAGAATCAATCTGTATTCAAAGCATGCTTACTACAGCAGCCCAGATGGGAAACCTACCCATGTTTCAAGGCCATTTTAATAAAGCCCTTCCTCTTGAGGATGTTCAAAGTTAAACTTCCAGGATGTGCATTCAGAGATTCCTCTGCTCCTCCGATCACAATGATGGATGCGTGGCCGCCTCCTTCTTTATTCAGCACGTACGAGACACTCTCCTTGGATGCAGAAACCATTCCTTCAGGAACAAACATTTTAAGAGTGACCACTGGATCTTCATGTGTAAGTACAGTGGAATTTAAGAAATATTTTTAAATATCTAAATGATGTTTCAAAATTATTACAGCACAGGACAGAGTTCAAAGATTTGGTTTCAACACCCTCACTCTGCAACTGATCTGGTCTTAGGTAAGTCCTTTGATTTCACTCTGATGAGCTAAATGCTGTTTGCCTATCACAGGGGTTTTGAGATCTTCAGGGAAGAGTGTGCTCTTCTGCCAGCTTAACTCCCCCTCAGTGAGATTCTGTGCCCGAGAACAGAAGAGTTGAATGGCAGCAGATACTGTTGAGAAGCAGCAGCTAAAGCCATACAGCAGGTGCATATAAACACAGGCACAGAGGGTTTAACAGAATGAATAGAGGACTTGTGAACTCAAACATGGATCTACAGTGCCAAGCTGATCCCCTTCTTTCTTTTCAAAGCTATAAAGCAGCAGCACCATCTAAGGCAATGGCATGACAGCAGCAAAGAAGAAGAAAAGGCTCACGTGTACCATTCCCAATGACTACATCAGCTCATTCTCTGGTAACCAGGACCTGGCACTCATCAGTCTATTTAGGCTAAAACAGCAGAATATATTAAGCTTTCCTGGTACTCCTAATACTTCTAATCAAAGGCACACTGCTGTACAAGCCTTTAACATCGACTTAGGCCTTGGCCTGAACTTGGCGCTTTGGAAAATCCCCTAACAGATATGCACCTGATCCCTCCAGAGTTCCTTTGTGCCCTAAGTTTTACTTCAAAGGCTGACAGTGGTCCCATTTACCCAGAAGCCATGTTTAATTACATTGTGTTGCATTAATATGGTCTAAATGACAATTCAGAGATCAAGTCTAGTCTGCGTTGTTGTTGGTTTTTACAGGGCTGGTATCAAAGCATGCTCTTTTGGATGCTAAGCAAAGACTTCATCTCCTGTTACCCGTCTGCTTTTTTTCCTATTAGGGACATTACAACATGGATTATGAAAATCTCACAAGAAAGGCAAGATGATTGTGATCTAGTTTTGACAGCTGGCCACCATGAGGAATTGCTTCCTACTGCAGCAAGTTCAGACCTCAGTAAAAAGCTACTTCCATTTGTCATGTATGTCTTCACAGTCACTGTTACTCTGAAAAACACAGCTGACCCGAGACTCACAAATAATTTGAGTGATGCTTGTTCACCCATCGGCATGCATTTTCTCTGGAAGAGAAAGCAAGAGCCACTGTCTTTCCCCAGGACAAATTTATCTCCCCACTGAAGCAGAGATGTCAGCCCACATGCAGGGCACTCTTCTGCGCTCACCACTCAGCAGCTCAGTAGCGCTGCAACTGCTCTTCCCAATGATGACAACTGCAGCCTGGCAGGCTTCGGAGACAGGAAGCAAAAGACTAGGAGATGAAGCAATGTGCTAGGAGCATGGCTTTCAGTAGATGGAAGATTTTGCAAGTGTTTTATGATTTGACTGATAACCTGCATTATACCAAAGGTCCCCTCTGGTTTATCAGCTACATACCTGTGAAAAATGAGCTACAATGCTGACTATTCTTTAGCATGCTTTTTACTCAAGTTGTTTCTCATCTAGCAGGTAAATATTTGTTCCTATGGGTCAAGACGCCAAAAACATGTAAACGTGACTTCCAGGCTAGGCAGTGTTTAAAACTGTCATCTTCCACCACTGCCAATTCCTTCACTTTACAAGCCTGAAAGAATCCCCTCAGAAATAATATTTGCATGGAAAGGCATTCTCTGGCATACTGAGTATACATGGATATGCAATTCTGATATTAACCTGAACAACATGCTAGGCATGTTTCTACGAATGCAGCAGTTGAATAGCTTATCTGAGATCACAGCATCTGTGGTGCAGTCAGGAATAAGAGCTAGATCTCTCTCTCAAACCTAGTCTTGTGCACCAGACCATACTTACTTAAATGCTCTAGTCTAATGAATTTAAGTAAAATAACTCCTGTATTAAACCACTGGGGGGGAACACTAGTCCTGATTTCGTTATACATTCTTCTGTTCCCCAAACTTTATTGCTTGTTATTTTTATCTTTTATTACTGCAGTACCAGTCATGAATATCACCTCTTTATGACAAGCACTACTCAGAAGAGATTAAAAAGGTTCCATCTTTAGAGTTTATATCTCTACTAAAATTACACAAATTTGCAACATGGGACCTCAGTCAGAAGTACGTAGTTAACTTCTGACTAGAAAGATATTTGTAATGAGTAGGACTTTAAGCCCTTCAGGTAAGAGATTATCCTCAATTTGTTTTACAAGTGTCTGTGCAATGACTTAATAACATTATAAATTAATATGTTCTTCTCGTAAATAACTGCTACTCAATACTGCTGTCTTGTAGGTCAAGGGAAAAACAGCAATATTTCTTCAGAAAGAAAAAAAGCTCAGTGATATAGTTTAACAAAACTATTAATAAAACCTTACAAATTGTTTTGCAACAACAGTTCATCATAAAACAGAGGTTTAATTTAGCACCAACATTGATCTTTCTGAAGTGAAAGTACTTACCATTTATAGGCACAGGAATAGACCCTACATTTGAAGCAGAAGCTATAATACAGAGCAACAGCTGAGACATTCTGCTTTTACCTCTTTTACCTACCAGCACTCATTATGTATTCTCTGAAGAAAGGACAGCCAAACCAGATGGGCATGATATGAAGATATGGAGTAAGCCCAGGAAATAAATTTTTGAAACTTGGACCGGTGCAAAAGTTTCCAAAGGCTCCAGCTACAAGGACCCCATGAGGGTGAAAACCAAGTAAGTAGTTGTGATTTGGATTCAGATCTGAAGTTTTTATAAGCTGAAAAATAGAGACAGTGGGGGACATTATGATACTTACCTCAGAAAGATTCTCAAAAAACAAGTATAGAGATTGCACATTGACAGGAGACAGAACTGATGACAATTCATGTCCTTCTGAGCACTTTAAACTACTGTCCTGTTTTACAGCTGAACAAAGTTTAAATAGATGTGTCTTAAGATACTGGGTCTAGCATTTACTGCGCTGAGGCATTATCTTGTGACACAAGAGTCCAAGCAGAAAATCAGCCCCTGCTCCTTTTTGTCACTAAATCTCAGACTTCCCATGTTTTAAGAAGTTCACCCTGGAGTAAGTATTAGAATTTTACAAAAGACGAGCCTTAGACATTTGTCCACGCTCATAGCTATTCAAGCTGTCTCTGTTCCAATGTTTATAGTTCTGTGAGAAAGCCTTTACTCACATGAATGGGAAAGTATTCCCTAAAGTACTTCCACACAGTCCAGTTTCTGACCCACTGGGACCGTCTGCCCCCTGTGCATGGTGTTTCCCAGTCGAGGTAGAGCCACAGCAGGTACAGAACAGCGAGGAACCAGAAGTTGCCCAGGATCAGGATCACGAAGAATCCACAGCAGAACTCTGCTACAAGAAACAAAAAAGGAAACCATAGCAAGCATTAATCACACCTGTCTCCTTTTAAGACCTTGAATTCCCAGCCCTGATAGTGTTATTACAGGTGCTACTCAAAATGCATACAAACTGAAGTTAGCTTATTCCACATTGTGTGAATGTTGTTACACTGAGAGTGAAACACCTACAAGGGTGTATCACCTCAGTTCGTATTTCTTACTCTACTGCACAACTGGATGAATAAGCCTAAGATGATGCTGGTTTACTTTAATAAAACAAAAGCATGAGCTGAGGACCAACACAGCTGTCTTCTCCCCGTGGTGAGAGTGAACACTAATGTTTGGTAGAGAGCATCTGGTTTACCTAAGGCAGAATAAAAGGAGACAGCAAGAGCTAACAGAGATGTGATGCTCCAGTGAGCGAGAAGGGAGGAGAGCTGGGGAAGGAAAGAGGTGAAAGGGGGGCACAGCAAGATCTCTTTTCTAATGAGAGTAGTGTCAGGCAACCATTTTCCCTTTGTGTTTCTTAACTTCTCTACCTATAAAATAGGGATGGTAGTTCTACTCCCTGTGAAAAGTGCTCTGTGACTGGCCAAGAAGATGCATTTGACAAGACCAAACCATCAAGAGGTTCACTTCAGCCTCTAAATGTGTCACTGTAAGTGGAAGCTCACCATTGCTATGGGAACACATTAAGTCCTGATACATTCAGACCCAGGTTAATAAGAATTGTATCATTACTGTAGTAAGATGTTACATAGGAAGTGTATTATACACAATTCACAGCCAAAAAAAGTTGTTTGATTAAACACAATGTGTTACTTTTGGGCTCAAGCCTGAAATAATTATTCAGAGAAACTCCCTATGGAAACTTGATCTTTCTAGGACTTGCAGAATTTTGCACTCTCGCTGCAACTCAAGCAGCTATGGATGGAGTTGGCTGAAGCACAGTACAGCGGTACCTGCTGCTCTCCACACTGTAGTACACCCTGCAGTACACCCTGCAGCAGCCTGCTCGCTAAGACATCTTGTGAACAAAATGCATCAGGCTCACAGATCAGAGTAATCCAGCAGATGCTGAATTCCAGGTTTGCAAGGGAGCCAGAGCTTTAACATCATATATTTATCTGTTGGCAAGCAAAACAGGACCCAGACCTTGTTGGAAGTCTCAACAGGCAGAGTTCTATGAAACAGGTGTTTTTCTGTGGTATTTCATATGTCCCACAATTGACTGGCTTTCATGAGGGCAATATCCTGTTACCTCCTAAAAGGAGTGTCGTGGTTTAACCCCAGCCAGCAACTAAGCACCACGCAGCTGCTCACTCACTCCCCCCATCCAGTGGGATGGACGAGAAAATCAGGAAAAAGAAGTAAAACTCATGGGTTGAGATAAGAACGGTTTAATAGAACAGAAAAGAAGAAACTAATAATGATAATGATAACACTAATAAAATGACAGCAGCAATAATAAAAGCATTGGAATGTACAAATGATGCGCAGTGCAATTGCTCACCACCTGCCGACCAACACCCAGCTAGTCCCCGGCGATTCCCTGCCCCCACTTCCCAGTTCCTACACTAGATGGGACGTCCCATGGTATGGAATAACCCGCTGGCCAGTTTGGGTCAGGTGCCCTGGCTGTGTCCTGTGCCAACTACTTGTGCCCCTCCAGCTTTCTGGCTGGCTGGGGATGAGAAGCTGAAAAATCCTTGACCTGAGACTAAACACTACTGAGCAACAACTGAAAACATCAGTGTTATCAACATTCTTTGCATACTGAACTCAAAACATAGCACTGTACCAGATACTGGGAAGGCAGTTAACTCCATCCCAGCTGAAACCAGGACAAAGAGTTACACCAGTGAAACACATTGAGCTAAATACGTAAGTAAATAACAGAAGTACATCAGGCAATAATTTGGCTAACACAACGTAAATATTACCAGAACTGATAACTTTGAAATAAGCAGATGGACCAACAGTAAAAACCATTCATCCTAGTTAAGATCAGCTTGATTCAAGAGAGAGATTATTTGGGCATTCAAAACTCAGAGCAGATTCCCTATACCAAGCAGGTTTCAAGCTGCTGAAATTCAGAGCTTAACTTGGTCTATGGGCGCTCTTGTGTTTCCTCCAACCCGAATACTTATTTTTTCTGAACTTCAGCTAACTTGCCCTTGTGCCTAGTTTGACTGTGCCTTAAGAGCAGAAATTGATACATTGTCATGGCATAACTGAGAACTACTGCAGAATCCGGTAGCAGACAGAGCAAGCAAAGCTGCTGGTTAGATTAAGTAGGAAAGAAAGGGATGAACATTCCCATTTCTGGCAGGGAAGGAGCAGAAAAAAAAGGAATTGCATTTGCTCCAAGGAAGAGAGAAGGGAACAACCATAAACAAAACCAGAAGCAGGATCAAATCTACTGTTTTGAAGGACAGTCCATTCTTCAGTACCATCAGTACAGAAGCTCATTGTTTCCTGCTTAAACAGGCAACCATGGTCTTGCACAGAGAAACACTTCAGTAAGAGCCCTAGAAAAATACCACAGCTAACTAACTGAGGCCCACAGACTTCCAAAGTCAATGTGGAAAACTCCCCAAAGCTGCAACAATGAGTTCTAGGGAACATTGTTATTGCAGCACGAGTAACACAGGTGAAAGATGACACTCAATTCCACTGCTTCAGAGGGAGAACTCACTGGGAATCCCACACCAGCAACACTTAAGATAGGGCACAGGAATATTTTAAGGAAAAGTCACTACTTGCTCTTTGAAGAAGAGATCCTGAAACTATAGACATTTCTAGGAATGCTAATCTGGACAGGATGCCAAGGTTCACGGTCCAAGTTTGAATGAGAAGGTTTTTTAATTGCCATAAATCTGTTAATTTCAAGTTGTTATGCAAAAGTTGCTAAGTATTTACACTTCCTACCCTCCCTTTCAGGACTTTTGTCTCAGTGCAGAATCACATGGTGTTTTACTATCAGTTTTCCTAGCCAAATGGCTGAAAGGTGCTTTGGATCAAAGCATCCTTGCTGTGAGAGCTAATTAAATCAGCAGTGAGAAGTGCCAGATAGCAGTATTTAATACTATGCAGGGAAACATCCACAAGATCGACAAGCTCACTGCTTTGCTTTAGCTAGAACACGTTCCTGTGTGCATGTAAGTTATGGGGAGGTAAGTACGCTGTCAGCACTTCCTAAGCGGAGCTCAGCATCTTGTAGGACAAAGCCGATTTATTATTGCATTCACAATGAGACATGCAAAGCAAATTCCTTTTACCATACCTCCTCATTATTTCAATGCATTAACAGCCTGCAAGATGAGTTAAACACTGATGACTCAAACCCAACGAACCTATAAACACAAGCCCAGATTTTTCTCCTTCAGAGAAGACAGCAAGTAAATAAATGACAACCACTTCACCTAAATTCATAAAAAAATTCCAGGCAAAGGGTGAATAACTTGGAATTTGTCACTTTACTATATCATTGCCTTTTTAGATGTAGTTCCAGTCTACATTGTAAGCATAATTTTTTGCTTCAACTTGAATTAAAGCTTTGAAAATATTTCTGTGGTGTATTGGAAGAGTGGGGGAAAAAGGAAATATGGATTGAAAGACAAATCCCTGCCATGGGACTCTGAACATCCTGTTTGCCAGCTAACATTGGTGAGTCTCTTTTCCTCCATTTCCCCATTCACCACATGTAGATAATCACCTGTTGCAAGAAATCGACGAAAAATATATATAATGTTAGCTAGCAGCACAGGCAGCCATCCTGCCCAATTATGTTTGAATACCTGATGCTTTACTCAATAAATAGGCTCTGAATTTGCAGCTCTAGGCACCAAATTCATAAAATAGTTAAATACCACAGAGATAGGAAGTAGGAAAACAGCACACTGGGTGAGGAAATACAGGTGATCCCAGCAACTGGAAGCTCCAAATGCATTTGCAGTTACTAAGGAGTCAGAAATGTTTGAATAATATCTGTTGTGAGGGCCACCAAATCTAAGACTCTCCACTAGAAGAAAAGCCTCCCATTACCCTCAGAGCAGTCACAGATCATGTCTGGCCAGTGCAGCGTATCCTAGGTGGCCAGGGTGCTTGTCTCAATCCAGCCAGCACTACAGGTGTATGTGTATACCATAAAGCCATGTACCCCACAAAGCCATGCAAACCAGTTTGCACTGAGACCTCCAGACTGCTCAGCAATTCAGGTCTGAACTATGAGCCAGTTCCTGCTGTTTCCCACATGCTCTTAGAAAAGCTTTCTCTAAGCATGTTGTGCTGCTATGTCTTAAATGAGCTGGAGACTTTGAGAGTTCAGCAATTTGAGCCTCATCCCACAAAGGACATGATAATCAGAACATCTTTATCACACTGGCTTTCTAGTGAATACACAGGTAGAAATGCTATTTTTAATATTTATACTTCTCTGGGCTTTATGAGTGCATGTGCATAACAATACACAAAGCAAGCTGAAAAGCTCATTTCTTACATCTGTTGCCGCAGGGGGGAAAAAAAGAAAGATGGCATATTCAACAACCACAGCGATGTACCTACAACAGAAGAGTCCTTTCCTCACCTGTAGTCTTCAGAGCAGCAATGCCTCTGAGCTGGGTGCCTGAGGAACAGAACATTGGAGGCAACACACAAGGAGAATTGCACAGCAATGTTTTCATCCCTAATGAACATTTGCTCCTCTCTATTATCCCTCAAGGTACCACTGATAAGTGGATTTTGGCATTAAAAAAATTATTTTCCCCTGCTTGGTGGATTCTTTCATTAGAATAAAAGAAAAAAATTAAAAATCAGCCTTAATTTCTGGAAATGCTTTCTAAATTATTTATAACTGGTAAAGAAAGGGATAGAAATTTAAATGAAATATAACACATACAGCAAATGGACTCCAAGTGTCCCACCAAAGGAACACCTGAGACAACAGGCAACACCTGAGAGGAGGCAACCTGCCAAGGCAACAGTAAGCAAGTTCATGCCTCTGCAGAGTATTGCTCTGCACCTTTTATGTAGAAAGTCTCTTTTTAAAAAATGGAGTCATAATGTTAGAACTATCCTGTTTAGACCCTACTAGTCTGTGCTATTCTGTCAATATACAGATTTCCACCAGAAGCACAGGAACTTACTGCCACTTCTCACCCATGGCAGATATGGACTCCCCAGCAAAGAATAAGCTAGGAATTTATTTAAACTAACTGGAAAACTGTTGAAGCCCACAGGAATTTGGTAGCCATCTTCAGGACTGAGGTGGTAAGGAGGTCAGCATTTGTTGAATACATATCAGTCTCCTGTAGAGGAGGTCCTATGTCAGTTTATTGGTCACAACTGGGAGCCCCAGTCACAAGGATATTTGAGCATTCCTATCAAGGGAGCTGTATTTCAACACTACTACAATAACAAATACAAACCCTCAGATGCCAAGGTTTGGAGGCTGGTTTAAAGGCTTGTTTACTCTGGAATTTGGTTCCGGTTCCCAAGCAAGCAGACCTTCCATTGGCAAATACTGATAAACTAGAGATACGGGGCATTAGGCTCTACTGACTTGTAGATAGGGTGGTCTGGATGCAGTAAATCCCCAAGTTACTAATTACCAAATCCTGAGACAGCATACCAAATTTAGGCTACATATTTCCTGTTTCTTTTATTTCTCCTTAGGCATCCACGACCAGTTACGCTCACATACAGGCTGCCAAGCCAGGGCCTCTGGCCTGACACAGCACAGCCATTTTTCTCTTCTTATTCTTGAGAGATACAAACAAATATACACGGAGACATGGTTAAATTCCCTCCCCAAGATGTACGTAACAGAGGTAGCATTCCTAGAAAAACTAGTCAGTCAAGCATCTGTAAGTACCCTGTTATTCTCTGTGATCACACATCAGTCCCTGCCCATGGGCCAGCAATAAGCTTCATGGATAAATGAATACAGACTGACAAAAACAAGTAGCAATCCCAGCCAGCTTGCTAGGAAGAGCTCATAGAGCTTAGCTGAGTTTTCTTAGGTATCAAAAGAATGTTTTTGAAAAATGGCTTTGAGGAAGAATGAGACAATTTTAGTTAGCCAGCTACAGCTGATGAATTAAATCAGCACCAGATAACAAAACATTATGACATATTTGGGGAAAAGGTTATTTTTTGCTTTAGCACATTACACTGACACCTGCTTTCTCAACACTTCTTGAGTCACTTATTACTCCGGCAGCAATATCTCACTCTGTGGCGAATGTTTCATCATTTCTATTATTTTGGGGAAGCCAGATCCACAACTCAAAACTGTCTCCAGCCAAGTTCAATTAACAGAGTGCTTCACCCTACATGCTACATGCACAGGAGTTTAATCACCAGAGAACAGGATGTACTTTAATACACACCAATGTCTTTAGCATATTATTTTGTGGCTTCACGCACATTAAAGTATACCTTTTATTATGTACTGATTTTGTATTATTAAGTATTTTGCAAATAAACACAGGGGTGCACGCACAACAGTCCCTTCCTAGGTCCCCAGTAAGGAGAAGACCAGCACGCCACTGCTGGACCTAGAAAGTGAACCATAGAAGATGCATCATTCTCCCTTACCACCACCCCGCCTCAAAACAAAATCCTGGTATCCTTTTCATAGGGTTAAACTCTCTTTCATTTCCATCTCTCACTGTCTGCACCAAGACACCATCACTCCATCCAAGTTACCTAGTTCTGCATTTGATTTTGTACATGCTCAAATTCCACTGTCCCTTTTCACATCAAATGCACAGAAGCTGGCAGGGGAGAAGCTCACCAACTCACCATCTAGTTTTATTTTCTCCAAAATGCTGTCCTTTGATTTGCACAGATTAGAGAGGAAGAAAAACAAAAGGCTAAAGCACCTGCAAAGCAGCACTTAAACTGAATCTCATTGATTTTTCCTTGTTTAAATTGTTTTGGCTTAAAATGAGCCCTTTGATCTACCTCCTGCCTAGGTACTGATCACCTCCCAATACAAACTGAACTGCACTCACAGATGTGCAGTACCGAGGCATGCAGCTCACCCCTGCAGCATGCTTATATACCAAGGGTAAACCGCTGCTCAATTACTGTGCGAGAAACAGAAAACCTACACTGGTTTCTAACAGGGGGATATCAGACATACTACTAACTGCAGCAAAATTAATTCAAAGTTCTTAAGACAACAAAGATTTCATGCTAAACACCAGTGACACCTGTTGCATTCATTGACAGTCCCAATTTCTTTTGGGTATATGTACCATAAAACCTACAGTACAAAAACCGGAGTGATGTAACCTCTTTGCTCTTGCCTCCAGTCGGTCTAGCAGCACTTACAAGCTTGGAGATTACCTTTCTCCAGGTGACTTTCTGCCTGGGGTTGGCCTGGACAAGGGCACAGAGAAATCACAAGCAGGTTATCAGTACACGGCTTCATGGGCAGACACAATATGGGTGCTGCACAAGCCTGGAACAGGGCCAGACCTGCCCCCAGACTGTCAGCCCCGGCCAAGCCGCTGAACCTCTAATAACAGTCATTACAGGCATAAAACTACATCTACCAATATTTTCTGTTTCAGCTTTTTTTCTGAAGTAGGTACTCTGAAATTGCAAAACTTCATATATTCGCTGTTTCAGCAGCAAAATGCTAATGACTTGAAATTATGCTTCAGCCTAAAGCTGTTTTGGATTTCTGCTTAATATGGCAAGAAACAGCATCATTTTAGCATTTCCTGTTTTTCAGTTTTCATAGCTTTATTCTTCTAGACTCCAGCCCAACACCACTCTTCTTTTAAAAGAAGGAAGCCTATTTAAAACACTTGCCTTTTTCATGGGACTTTACCTAAACTATTTTAGCCTGCTGCACTTAGAGCACATGAGATGGGAAACCATACAGCAGTTTCAGCTGGCACATGGTGGGAAACTGTTAAATGGGCATCTCTCTTGTCTAATCCAGAAGCTCTTAGATACGGATCACAGTGTTTCAGAACTTATTTTTGCTTCTGCTGTCACACCCCTGGATAACTAGCAGAAGAACCACTGCTACAACGAAAACTTGGCTTTTCTGCTTGAGGGCAAACTTTGGCAGCTTGCAGAACAGAGCAGGGAAGCACAGGAACTTACACCCAGAATTTTAAAGAGGTTCCTTTTGTATGTAATGAAATTCTGTGCACATCTGTACAGCTTTTTTTGAGGCAGAGACATGTTTATTCTGCCTACCCTCTACAGAAAAAGCAATGTATCTGAGTGCAGACCTAGCCCATGCCAGCATGCTGTGCAAAGAAGCAGAACCTTCTTGTTTGCACCGTGCTACTGCAGCTATTTTTTCAGTATTCGTTGACCGATTCGTTTTTTCTACAAGTGGCAGTGAGATTCACAGTCTACAACAACTATTGCATATTATATGTATTTCAGGGCAACTTGTGAGTAACCTCTAGTCACGCAAGCAAGAGGGCATTTTCAATCATGAATTCCACGGTCTCAGAAAACCACACCGCAATATGACAAAGCAACCCTGGAGAGCAAGGGGCAAAGACCACCACAATGTCCTTTTTACATTAAATTCAGCTACTCTTAAGGATCTCAGCCAGGAAGATAAAACCAATGCTTAATTTTCAGTCTTCTATCCAAGTCACATTATGGATTCTAAGTTGTAATAGACTCACGTTTCCCCTTACTGCTTACTCAGTGTGCCAAATCATGTTTTCATGTGTCACTTCCCAGATTTAAAGGATATCATTACCCAATTCAGCTTTTGTCTTTCAGGGCACTGCTTTTTAGAATTATCTTACTTTATCTGTTAGTCCTATTGGTCCATTTTATTAAGCTATGGCATCTCACCATATACCTAGATGGGCAACTTTAGGAACTGAGCCAGTACCCTATTTATTCACTGCTATAAACAGAATCCCTATATCTATAATAATGAAACATTAGTTATCATATGGTGTTATCTGTTCATGTTTTCACTTGCAGATATTTTTACCTAAGAAAGACTGAATCTACAGAAGATCTTGCTTGGTATAAACTAGTTCCAGCCATATACCAACTCCCAAACAACACCTACACCTCCAGCCTATCCTGTGATGAACTGACAACAATATTTCACTTGCACTGGGGCATGCCCTGCATAATTTCGAAGTGTCACTTCAGAGCTCAAGAGCTTACAAACAAACGATGTTTCCATACTTTGCTCAGCAGACCAAAAAAAGGCTGAAAAATCCAAACATAATGGCAATCCAGAATGTCAGAAACCAATCCATTTTTAACTACTTCAAGTCATTTAGGATTCAGCCATCTGAATTTTCCTGGCGTTAAGTGAAACTTTTTGGCCAGATCACTCCGACTGTCCTATGACTGAAAGGGTACGCCTACAAAATGACAAGGTCACCTTGGATAGCTCTAAAGATAAACATCCCCATGAAAGCACAAGCAGATGATTATTATTAGAATCAATTTGTCCACGAAAATTCAAGCACTCTTGCAAACAGATTTTTTTCATGATCATGTACACTCACTATATTCAACGTAACCAGCCATAAGACCAGTTCCTTGTTGATTTTCCTTGACATTTATTCCCAGGCAGTGCCAGCTGCAGAAGACAGCTGCCTACTTCTCCCACTGAACTCCAACAAGAGTGGATTTTCTGCAGCCCAATCACTTCTAGTAAGCACAGAAGGATGTGATTTTCTGCAGCAGCATTGTTACCAACCAGGCTAGGATAAAAAAATTGTTTCCTTCCATTGCCACTGAACTTCTACTGCATTATCATTAGACTGGAATAATGGCACATGCCAAGACCTAACTCAATAACAGAAAATTAAAAGCACAGGCTATTTACAACATAGCCACAAACATGAACTGTTTATAGTCCAACCACATATAATTTGGAGGTAACAAAACAGCCAAGTGCTAGGGATAAATCTGTGAAGGTGCTTCACACTCTCCATGCTTCCCCCACATACCCAAATCTTTCAGGTGTGGGCTAACAACCTAAAAAATTGTCTGAAAGACATCAGACCACCATCTGAATGGTACTGTATTTGCAAGATATACAAGAAATGCACACATTCCTTTCCTCCTTGTAAGTCCTAAAGCATAGATGATTGTAAAGCATTCCAACGTTCCCAGTAATGCACAGGTAGTCAGTTGCTCTATACCTCAGAACAGTTTTGTTCCATTCTGTTCAATAATCGCTTCCATTGATCTGGTCCCAGAGAGTTAAGGCTTAGCTTACCTTATCCAGTGACTCATTTTATCAAGTTCAACATAACCACCCATGAGAATAAGATTTGCTGCTGTGAACAGGTGTTTAGTGATAGGAGTCTATTAAGAAATTAGGAAAATTCACTACAGAGGAATAATCAGAGGAAAAAGCTTACCAAGTAAAATTGTTAAGAACACTTTCTTAAAGCACGTGAAGACACCTTTCATAAACGTAAGGAAGTGGCTGCATTTAAGCCAGTTCACTGTCAATCCTTATTAATTTTCGTCACCTAGTTAAATGAGAATTTTATTGAACTGCAGCATATAAAGTTACTTTACAAAATCGATACTGAAAACAGCATTACTCATGTACCAGCCTTTATGCTCACATTCAGTAAAAAGTTGTTAGTTGTCAGAAACCTACCGGGCATCTCAACGAGAATACGCAGTCACTAGCTTTTTAAGATCGTATTTGAAAAAGAACCCATAGAAAGAAATAGATCCCCCAAAAGAGAAAAAGCCATCCAGAGCTTCCAGGGAAGAGAAAGCCCAAGCCCAGAAGTGTGCTGCTCTCGCCCGCCCAGGCACAGCCAGGGAGCCGCTCGCCACCTGGGCACCTTTCCTCCCACGTGGAGTGACATAGACCGATGCCCACGGGTGACGCTCGTTAAGGAAAAAGCCGATTCTTTCCCTTTTCTCTCTGGGGCAAGGGCAGGAAGGAGGAAGGCTGTTACCCAGCAGGAGGAAGGAGAAGATCCACTGCAGCACGGCGATTGTCTGGATCCTCCTCTTTAGGGGGATGTTGATGGGGGCAAACTCGACCTTCATGCTGACGGCGGGAGAGCAGCGCGGAGAAGCACACCCCCGCCGGCTCCAGCCCCAGCCCCAGCCCGCCGCACCTGCCCGCCGCCGCACCGCTCTGCCGCCGGCAGCGGCGGCCCCGGCTTGCGGCGCAGGGACGCGCCCCCGCCCGCCGCCGGCGCTGCCCACGGCCCCGGGCCCCTGGCGCGGCCCCGGCAGGCGGGGACGGGGAGGCGGCCGCCCCGGCGCAGCCCGCCCCGGCCGCAGGAAACCAGATCCCGAAGCAGGAGCGGGCCGAGCGCCGGCGAGGACGGCGGCCAGGCGAGCGCCGCTACCCGCCCTCGCCCGCCCTTGTCACAGAAACGTCCGAGGCCCCGGCCCCGGCGCCGCGCCTGCCCCCCGCTCAAATAAACGACACCGGGCAACGGGGGCGGAGGCGCCCGCGGCTTTATTAGTCCGAGCCGCGAGCCCGAGGAGCCAGGTTGCGCGAGGGGAGCCCTCCTCAGGCGGAACCGCCCGCGCTACGCGGAGCGTTGGCGCGTTTTTCTCCTCAGCGCGGCCAACGCCGCTCCCGCCTCACTCCCAGCGCACCTCCGCGCTTAAAGCTCTTACAATTAAGGAGTTTATGGACGCTGACCAAGAACTTAAGGCTCCTGTAGTATTTGGGTTTAACGCTCTCGTTTCTAATTAATCCAGCACGTGCACAACCTCCTCCCACCCCCGGCGCTTAACCCGGGGCGTCAGTGACAGGCATCGACCAAAAAAAAAAAAAAAAAAAAAATCCAGCATGAAAAATCCCACCCCAAAACTTGCAAAAGCGCTGTCCCGGTCGCGCCCACGCCCCGCTCGGGACAGCGGGAACGCCGCAGCTCGCCGTCCAGCGCGGGCTGGTCCCGCCGCGGCCGGGCGACCCCTCTCGCCGCTTGCGCCGGCCGCCTCACGCCAGAGGACGCCGCTGACGGGCGCGGCGGCTCCCGGCCAGCAGGGCTGATGCGACCGCCGTAGCTGCCCGCCGCGCTGCCGGCGCTCGGCGCGCTGCCCGCCTCCTCCCTGGGCGCAGGAGTCCGGCCGACCCGCTCCGAGGGCGCCCGGCCGGGCTGCCTCCGCGCCGTCGCGCCGGGGAGCGAGGGGGGCGGCGGGCGCGGGCCAGAGGAAGGGCGGGCGGCCTTCAGGCAGCGCGGCGGAAGGCGCGGCGCCGGGCGGGGGGGGCCTGGCGGGCCGTCGCGCAGGCGCGGGGCGGGGGAGCCGGGTGCCGCCATGCCGACCGTCAGCGTGAAGCGGGACCTGCTCTTCCAGGCGCTGGGCAGGACTTACAGTGAGTGGCGCGGGCGGGCCGGGGGCTGCGCGGGGCCGCGGCTCGCCTCACGCCGCCTCCCGGGCGGCCGGCCGGGGCGGCCCGTGCCCGCGGGGCGGCGGGCGGCGGCCGAGGCTGAGGCGGCGCGGTGCGGCCGCCCGCAGCGCATCCTGGCTGAAGCGTCCCGGGGATCCTCCGGTTGTGCTCCAGGAGGCGTCCGCCGCCCTGCCGGGCGGCTCCCTCCGGTCACCGCGGCCGCTGGGCTGCGATCGGCCGCGGCGCCTTCCGCCGGCTGCCCGCCCCGGGCAAACCCCTGACGGGCGGCGGAGATGGGGCAGCTCATCCGTCCACCGGCAGCACCCCTTTGCTCCTTGCTTATCCCGTGCCCACGGAGCTGAGCCAGCCCTCGGGGAAAGCCCGGGCTTCAGAGCGGCAGGGGTGGCCGCATCAGGGGTGGTCCCCGGCCGCCGGCTCTTCGCAAGCCCACGGCGTGCCAGACAAAGCCGTGTATTCTCCCTGGACCCTTCAGCCTTTTTGCCCGGGAAATCAGAACCATGCCTTTCCAAATCGCGGTTTCCCGATTCCAATCGTGGTTGGAGTTTCCCTGCCTATTTTAGGAACCGGTTAAATCAAAAAGGAGAGGGAGGAGGTCGGAGCAGGCAAAGCAAACACTTAATACCGTGTTTTCACTCAGTCCTTCTTCCCTGGCTCCTTAGAAATGTGGCTGAAGAACTGTTTGTTTGGCTGAAGGGGCGCTTGGGGACATGCAGCAGTTTATCTAGCCCACACTGCTGTTCGTAAGCTCTTAAGACCCATGGGTGCAAATCTCAATTTTCAGATCAGGGTTGTATTACTCACATGTCATAACGCAGTTGATGCAAACTCTGTATGACAAGCTGACTGATTAAAAACCATAGCTGTTGGCAGAAGCTGTCCAGTTACTCCCTCCTGTTTTCATTATCTGTTCAGGCCAGAGTGACTCTGACAAACTTGGCAGAGGAGCTGATAGCAAAGCTAGGCTCCGAGGCTCAGAAGCCCTCGCTGTGACTGTGAGAATAACATGTCAATAAACACAATCTGTACTGAAGAAACTGCTACTGAGATGCAAATATAAGAAAATTCTTTAAATTACTTTTACCCTTTTTTTTAAAAATAGCATTTGTTATCTTGTTTGAAAACATTCAAAACAAACCCAGGTCTGCTTATTAACTAAAATTCACCTTCTTTCTTCACAGCTGATGAAGAATTTAATGACCTTTGCTTTGAGTTTGGTTTGGAGCTTGATGAAATTGTAAGTAACATTTTTATTTGTTACTTTTTCAGTAGATGTAGTGTACTGACAGCATTTATATTTGGTAAGCGTTTGTACTGCATTATTTCCAGCATATTCCCTGGTACAGTGTTGGCCGATGCCCTTTATCATGTAACAAGGAAATGTTTAGGCAAGGTTTGAAGGATACCATGCCCCAGGTATCCTCAAAAAACAGCGTGGACAAGACTTGAAGGTCCCCTTGACCTGTACAATCTTTCAGCAGTACTGCAGCAGGCTTTTCATCCTGAAACATCCTCATGTATCTCCGTACCACAGGGCAGAACACGTAACACATACCTTTAGCTTCTCGTTATAAAATAATTTTGTAATAGACTGTATTAACACAGGTGGTTTGAATCTGAAAAAAACCCCAGACATACAAAAATTACCGTCTTGGAAGTAAGAGACCCCAAGATGGCATATTCCTATACTTCTCAGAGGTCAGCAGTCTGTGCTACTTGATCTTCAGTCTCTCACGCCATTTTATTTAGCAGCTTATGCTAAATACGGCTACAGACCATGTATTGAACATACTTTACAAGATCTGTTTGGCTTTGTTTTGTATGCATTCTTCTGTGCAATATCCACAAAAATATATTTGTCCTGGACATTGTTACCTAAGTTGTAACTAGTTTATATTTAAAGTTTCAGTTTAGATTCTGTACTTGTGAAAATTTGCTAGCCCTGTTAACTGTATCCATGTAAATCTTGTTCAAGTAGGCCTGTTTCGGTTTTGCTTTTTAATTTGAATTAATTGATCTTTTAATGATGTTTATCAAAAGACATCTGAACATCATATGTTATGCTTCATTTCAGAACAGACTTGATAAGACAAGTCATTCGCCAATCTATTGCCAAAACTAAGGTCTCCTTTCTCTACTGGGATCTGCTAGCCTGGCGACTCTTGCTGCTGTCGTCTCTTTTTTCAGAATTCAAATTCTAACAGTGAATTTTTCTTTTGGTATACTGCATTATAATCTCTGAATCTGAGAAAGGTTTAGATTTTATGTTATTTCTGGTATTTAGTGTGTCCGTTTGCTGTATAAATCCAAATTACACCGTTAGATTTTTAATTAATACAATTTTTCCTATTATATTATCTCACTATCATACTCCTGTCAATGCTAAGATATTTCAGGTTAAAAACACATTTTTGCTTAATTTCAGACATCTGAGAAAGACATTATAAGTAAAGAAAAAGGCGAAGAAAAGGCAAAGGGTGCATCTGATACTGTTCTCTATAAAATTGATGTTCCTGCCAACCGTTATGACCTTCTTTGCCTTGAAGGGTTGGTCCGAGGACTGCAGGTCTTCAAAGAAAGGTAATGCAAAGTTGTGAGATTTTTTTGTTGTTGTTTGTTTAAATATGAGTCCATTTCTGGTCAATAAACAAACTTGCCACTTGCTTGGGTTTTGAGTACGATCTTATGTGTAGACCAGATTTGTCAGATGTTCCTTTGGAGTGGATCTGTTGTATATTTTTAAAAGGCTAGACTAGAATGTTACTGGGGTTTGGATCTGTTCTAAAGATTTTTCAGCTGCTGTTCCATTTGAGACACCCTCTGTAAAGAACTCCTGCAGAGGAACTTCCTTGTGATCCTCTGTAATAAATACCAAAACAAATAATTTATTTCACTTTTCTGCTATGAGTTTATCTTCTTGAGTCCTTCCTTTCTAGTTCAGTAACCTGTTTACCATCCCATAGAAAACAAGTTTTAAACAGTTAGCTAATTTACATGCCAAGAAATGTTACTAAGAAAGTTTTCTATATGTGATTTTTGCCACATTTCTAAAGTTTCTTGCATTTGGGGAACTTTCTTTCTTTCAATTACAGACTTATTTCTGGTTTTATTCTAGGATAAATCTCCCTAGGTACGAAAAGATAATACCAGCTCAGGGTGAAGGTCAGAGGCTGATTATCACTGAAGAGGTAAAAGTGTTTACTGCACCTTTGCAAATTTATTGAGAGTTTCTGAACCAGCAAGATAGGTATCAGTACCAATTTTATAAGAACAGTGAGACTGGAAATCTTATTTGCAGAACAAGAGCTAAAGAAATTGAAATATCTCTACTCATTGTGATTTATTTTTAGGGAAGGGGATGAGCAGGAACAATACACAAATTATTTTGGGTGAATCTAGTAGCAGATCAAATCAAAGTTTCAGATGCTCACATTGCATTGACCTTCTGGGCCATTACACAGTATATTGGAAACCTCCTTGTCTCTACCAGACCTGGAGTGGGTTTGTTTGGGGGTTTTTTTTTCCCCTTTGAGATTCTGATGTCTTCCCATGAATTTTCCTTTTGAATACTACTTTACAAAAGAGGATTTTATGAAAAAAAGTGCACATTTAATCAGTTTTAGTTTTGTATATTCTGTGTACTTGAAATTTACAATGTGTTGCTGTTGTAAATTGCAGACTGTCCAAGTCCGTCCTCATGCTGTAGCTGCAGTCCTTCGTAATATAAATTTTACCAAGGAACGTTATGATAGTTTCATTGACCTCCAAGAAAAACTACACCAAAATATTTGCAGGTTAGTGCTAAAATTTAAAGCAGTGTATAGTGTCTACATATATGATTTTATCACATGTTAAGACTGCATATCCCTATTGCAGAGAGACATTATATTTATATTTATGCTAAGGAAAAATCTTTTGTAGCAGCTCTCAATCCTTCTCATTTCCTTGCCTGTTTCTGCCTATTCTTAATATTTTTCAACATAAATAGCTGTTAGAGCTCCTACAACATTTGAGAAAGAAGCGTTTCACAACAGGCCCATTAGATTTGCCTTTGACTGTTGCATTGTTAACATTTGTTAAAATGTTATTTGTGAAAATAGTTTTGAGGCTTCTAAAAATTGCCCTTCTACTTTTTCAGTAAGTTCTATGAATGCATAGGTGTATAAAGCATCATGATATACTATCTCAAAAGAACTCCAAGTATTACTAGTAAAATCATTATTTTGCCTTCTTTCTTTCTAGGAGAAGAGCATTAGTAGCAATAGGTACCCATGACTTGGACACCATCTCTGGTCCATTTACTTTTACAGCCAAAGCACCTTCTGAAATTAAATTCAAGCCCTTGAATCAATCCCAGGAGTACACAGCTTCACAAATTATGGATCTGTATAGGGTAAGTGGGACTCTTCAAGCTTGTTGCATTAAATGCAGGAAAATAAATTTCCAAGGGTTAACATCTCTCATATCCTTGTTATTAAGAGTTGTTCTTACAAATAAAACACAGTTATCTTCTGTAGCTGCAGCCAGTGAACATTCCACATTTTGCTTATTCATGAGAAATGCATGGTAATATTTTATTGCCCATGAAAGATACATCATGGTGTTTTGTGGCTAAGCACAACTCTTAGAATAGTGGGTTTGATATGAACCCTTTGATTTATCAACAGGAAGACTGCTTTTCATGATGTTTTTAATAATACTGTAAAAGGCTTTTATATTTATCTATCTACACTGGTAAGATACTCAGTGTACAAAGCTGAGAAAATCTTGGGGTAAATAATATCAGATTTGTTAATGTTACTTTAGTTTGGCCAAATTTCTTGGGGAAGATATTGAATTATTTACCCAACTACATGTTAGGCAAGTGTAGCTGTGTAAAAGGCTCAGCTTAAGTCTGACACTGCTCTTGGCCCAGCATCCTGATGAAACCAGGTAAATGTTAGGAAAAGATTCTATCAGGTCTAATTTTACAATGTTTATATGAGCCACTTTAAATGTCAGCATTTGAAAACGATGCTATTATCACCAGCATTACAATATACAGCCTTGCTGGAGCACAGATACCGGTCATAGAGATAAATAAATTCTTAAAGATCTCTGACTAAAGATGAGTAAGAGAGCTAGGAAACAAGTGATATCAGAGAGACTAAAAGTAAATGATGTTTTTGGTACAGCATATACCTATGTCATTGGAACAGATACACATTTTGAATCAAGTTTAAGCATAAATGTGTCAGTATTCAGCAATTTATAATTAAAAGTATTGTAGTGCTAATTTTTATCACTTCTAAGGAAAGTTCCTATAAACTAAGGATGTGTGCCCGTGGGTTTGGCTATGAAAGGTCTGCTGTGATGAACAAGAGCATTATTTGGACAGCATGGCCTATGCATCTTTGAGAGAATCCTTAAAGAAATAATTTTTAACACTTCTGAAGAAAGCCAAAAATCCAGTTCTCTCATTTCAAAGTTTTCTTGCTTCTGAGAGCAAACAGCTTTTGCTAGTGAAGTACCTAGCTCTAAGCCCAATCCTTCCCCCTTTCAAAATTCTCGTTAATGTCTCAGCAAAGGATTATGGCACTATGGAAGTTCACTAGTGAGCTGATGTGAAATGTAGGTTGTGCTTTGTTTCTCCAGACTGACAGCCACCTTCGGCACTATTTACACCTAATTGAAAACAAGCCACTTTATCCTGTCATTTATGACAGCAACGGTGTTGTTCTGTCCATGCCACCAATCATCAATGGTAAGATTACTTATGACTAGTTTATACTGTCGCTGCTATTTTGTGTGTTAGTCAGATTGTCTAACAGAAACATTGATGTGTAATAAGGATTATTCTGTTTTCTTAAAATTGTTTCACTTATAATTTTATAGTCTTCTTCCCTTCTTTCAGCTTAAATGCAGCCAAATTTTTTGCTACTTCCCTAGGCTGCTAGTGTTCCTCTTTTCTTATCCTCACCAAGAGGATGTAAAAGTCCCACTGCAAACCTCTGCATTTAGCTTTTCATACCCTTCTAGAACTCAAGAAAAGTTCTTTGTGTCAGGAACCTTCGTTAGGAAAGCATTTTGTTTGCATACATAAATATTGTTCATCAGACATTTAGCTAAAATAAGCATGTAAGAAATTATTTGGTAAACTGGTAACTGCTGTCAGATAACAGTCTGCTTTGTACTCAATTTTATGTGGTCACAGTAGGGAACTTTTCACCTAGGTCTTAAGCCCAGTGTATTTAACAGCAGTGTGAACCAGTTCTTTTGGATCCTTTTGCCATCACACAAGTGATTCCAGAAGACTTTAATGGTTTAAGAAGAATAAATTGGTCTAGACTTTTTTGCGTTGTTTCTAACATGGGTTTCCTCTGAATGCAAAAGAAACTATGGGTGACTTTTGAGAACCATGTTTACTGAAGCCAATTAATGACATGGCAAGAATTACTTCTTTAACAAAGATATTTCAGTATACCTATATATTTAGGTCAAGAATCAGTAACTTTCCCTACACTGACCAATAAAATTTGCAGGGTAATCTCTTTGGATGTATTTTTCCTAATTGACCTTATCCGTATCTTAGACAGCTAATCCAGATCTTAAAAGGCAGCTCAAACTCTGTGGCAGGGACTGCTAAGAACAACTGTTCTAAATTGAAGGTGGTGTCAACCACTGTGTCTGATTCTTCTTTGTTAGGCTTACTCCAACTTTGGAGTGTTCCATGTATAAACATTGCATATTGTTTACATTTTATCTATTTAAAAGGTTGAGCTATATTTAATACCTGTCTCTATTATAAAAAACAGTATTTGAGAGAAGTTTCCGGGGTAAAGGTACTTTTTAAACAGATAATGAAATGTAAACATCTGTATTGGTTTTTTTTGGATTATCTACAAGCACTTAAGTGAAAGGTTATATTTGCTCTGAAGTGAGTCCAGAAATGCTGAATACATTCCTTCTGCAAAGAGGTACAGCACAGCATCAAAGGGAAGGGCATACAACATCCCTCAGTCTTAAGACCTTTCAGTCTAGCTGTGACCTAGTTTCTCAGGTAGGAAACTAAAACACAGAATCTGAATTACTTGCTCAGGGTCAAACAAAGGAAGCGAGAATGCCCATTTGTATCCAAGTGTGTGGTTCCCTTTGCCTCCTGTGGGGTGCCTCTGCATTAGTTAATGGTGCAGTGAAAGGCGAGAGGGACAAAGAGGTTGGATTTGGCACATTCCCATACAATTCTAGGACTGTGTATGTCTGTGCTGCACAGTTATCAGCAATGAAATTCATTCAAGGTATGCACTGCACATCTATACCTAACAGGCAATACGAGGCAGATTTCTGTACAGCTGCTCTAGATTGCTTGTGGCTTACTAACAGAACCCCACTTTTGTAGGGAACCAGCTACTGGGGTACTTTGCATCCAGTTTGCAAGAGAGACACTTCAGGTGATACCCCTAAGTGTATGTTCTACTTTGCTTCTTCCAGATGAGAAACAGGTTTGAGTGCATCAGTGACCTGCTTGAGTGCACACTTCATGACTCCCAGTACAGACACAAAGCAAGTTCATGCCTAGATGGAACCCATACTAGGACCTGAGTCACTAATATAGACAAACTCATAGTGTATCAGCAGATGGTGTCAAGATATCTCGCTTATTCACAGAAGTAGCTATGGATATTCATCGGTCTAAATCACTTTTTAAAAACCATTTTATACATTCCTGTCCAAGGATGCTTTCTTAGGCACATCACACATCAAATCCAAATGTCTTACTAAAGCCAGGAGAGAAGATGCTCTGGAAGTGCAGAACCACTTCGCAACCAGCAGATGGCCACTATTCTGCTAGTTTGCTTCTTCAGCTGGATACTGAGATACCTGTAGATTTGTGTCTTTCCATGTAAAGCATAACCTGGTCAGTGAGCCTGGTCTGTCTTTTTCCTCTTTTTGATTCATATATTTAAAAATAATAAGAGCTGCTATTCTGGTAAGAATTGTGAATGTTGATGCAGTAGACAGTGGCTTTTTAAGCTGCAGAAGATGACAATGATCTTTCTGAATCACAAAAGAAGTCAGTATCAGTGTCATTGCAAGAAAAATAACAACATTTCTTAACATGTTTTTGTCTTCACATGTTTTAGGAGATCATACAAAAATAAGTGTAAACACCAGAAATGTGTTTGTTGAATGTACAGGCACAGATATTACAAAGGTAAATTAATCTTTCCTGCTTTTGATATGCTGTGATATCATTGTTTTCCCTTTGGGTGATAGGGCTCCAGTACAAAGGCCTACAATAGCCAGGCATTTACTTTATGGAGCCAACCTCCCATTTCAAAAGGACAGGATAAGTTGTAGGGCTATGTGGAATTCCCTCAACACAGTTTTAGGCTTGCTCTATAGACAGTGTTGTATTTCCATTGGATTTTGGTTTTACTCTGTCTTTACATTGACACTAAGTGTTCAGTTTGTACGAGAAAGTAATTTAAGCATATTAGGGGCTTTTTTGCTGTTGAGCATTTTTTTTAAATCTGAAAGGCTTCAAAAAGAGTGAAATTCACTAAGACTGCCTATTTTGCCAGAATACTCTTTGTAAAGAATCATTTTGTCTCCTACTTAAAGTTTGGGCTGAGGGAATGAAGACAACATTTTTTCTTCTTAGTTATCTTTTTCAAGCAGGGATGCTGTGCAAATAGTTGTCAAATCGAAGTCTTTCCATATGCAAATTCTGTAACTCAAAGCCAAAGCATGAAAGCCTAGCAGTTATAATTGCCTGTTCTTACATATAGGTTGTGCATTCATTGATAGTTTCCCTGAAGTGTGTATCTTGACAATTAAAGAGCAAAAACACTTTTAACTTACCCTACTACACAATGACATGTTAACAACACAAATAAATTTGCACATTGGGGAGTGGCTTCTAAGCAAACTAATAAATAACTGCTTCTTGCTACTGCTTGCCTTGATAGTAAAAATAAAGACAGTGCTGTTCTGTTTACATGAAGGAAATTATACTGTGAGGCATCAAAAAACCAACCCTTGTAGATTAAGAAGTTGATCTGAATCTTATGATTATGTTCTGTTATACTAATCTCTTAAAATATTAACTGTAAAACAAAAGATTTTGCAGATCAGGTTATTTGGTAATGTATTACTAAACAATGCACCATCCTTCAGCCTGTACATTTTCAGTTGGACTTCAGTGAAATGACTAATTAGACTGAAGGTTGGGAAGACCCAGTTCCAACTGGTAATAAAGACCCTGTGTATCTTCAGAAAAGAGTTTAGCAAACATATACAAATGCTTCAGAACCTTGAAAACCAAAGATTTCAAGTTTTTGCATAAATGTCTCTGCAGCAGAAGAAAAAAGATTTTTTTAAATTAAATCTAGTGGTCTAGACTGCAAGGATTTTGGTTGTTAAGATACTAAATAGAATAGAATGAAGAGACTATAACACAAGATTTTTTTCCCCTTTTTTTGTTAAGATATTTTGTCTACTTCAGCACAAGTAGATGACAGATTTCAATGTGCTTATTATCTTTATTTTGTAGGCAAAAATTGTTCTTGATATTATAGTCACGATGTTTAGTGAATATTGTGAGAAGCCATTCAGGTGAGTATAAATCTCCAGTCAGAGAGACATTACATTTAGGCCATGTGTTAAAAACATTTTTACTTCTGTTTTTCTTTCTCTCTAAGTGTTGAAGCAGCAGAAGTAGTTTATCCTAATGGGAAGACCCACATCTATCCGGTAAGCATAGTGATATGATATCTCAGTATCCTTGGGGAAAGGATTTTATTTACAGAAAGTCTGGTAAGAGTGTCATTGTCTTCTTTGTCTGCAGACACAGTATACACAGGTTCTGAGGTATAGTGTAAAAGCTCAGCTTGGCACTATCTGTATATTAGTGAGTCAGGGCTTTCTCTAGCCCCACAAAAAATAATTTATGATAAGGCTAAAATACAGTCTCACTGACATAGCCCGATACTCCAAAAAGAAGGGTAGGGTTTAGAGTTACAAGTGATAACCACTATTGTGGTTTAGAGTTCACGTGATATGAACTTTTTCAGGAACAAGTAAAGATTGTAATCAAAGGTCATAATCAGTGTCTAAAGCCTTTAAAACCTACGTGTTCCAAATCAGGAAAAATGAATGCCAGGAAGAGGTCCTTCAGACTTAAACCAGTGGACAACTGAAATCAGCCTCAGCATAACTTACTTATCAGATCTGGAAGCTTTAATGCCCTTCAGTTAAAGTAACCTTGTAACGCTGGATTTTTCAGTCTTTCACTTTATAGATTCCCAACTAAATAAAGGTCTATAAGGCAGGATGTTGACTTCAAGTGCAGGTTTGCCTGCATTCAGAGTCCCAGGCAGACTTCTTTGCAGTAGTGGAGTCTTACTCTTTTGTTCTCTTAATAAGTATAAAGAAAGCAATTCTTCCTGTTTCCTGAAAGTAACTGAAGACAAACAGAGATCTGGTTGAGTTCATAAAATCAGATGTATCAAGCAAGTACAAACTGTTTAGAGGGAAAGAAACTTATTTTAATGAGGGTTTTTCTAGTGTATTTTAGCTTTTTCTTTTAGCCATGTCAGCTTTAATTAGCAGAGGAAGGACCTAGAATCTTGAAGAGAGATCCAACAAAACAGAAATCTCTGCAGTAACCAATGTAGCTCCCTAGATAAAATAGAGCAAAAAGTCCCTAAAGTTTTAGATGCTAAGGTTTTTAAGGATTTGTATATCTAAGTAAATCCATACAAAATAACTTTCTTAAATATGTTGCAAACTTTCTAAGTAAAATACCCGTAGATATTTCTGTGCCAATACAGAAACAGAAAGTTTTCTTTTCCTCCTAAAAGTCATTTGATCTGTACTAGACCATGAGATCTCATGCATGACCATTCACTGCTTTAGGGCTTTGACTTAGGATGAACTGGTGACTAGAAACTTTCAGCAACTTTGTTACTTGCATGTATCAGAAATTATCAGAAGTTTCAATAACAGGGATTTCATGCTGCATTCAGCCTTCTAACCAAGAACAGCTTTTGCATCACATGCTATAATATGTTTTCAAGAATCCTGTTACCTTAATATTTTAAGTTTAGCCTAATACTCCACAGTTGTCTTCTGTGGATGTCATTTCAGTATTATAAATAGAAGAAGCTAGATTACTAAGATGTCAAAATTGAATCCTCTTAGGTAGAAATGGCAGGCATTTTGTACACTGAAAAGCTTTGTCTTTCTTTTTAGGAACTGGCTTACCGAAAAGAGAAGGTGAAACCTGAGCTCATTAACAAGAAAATAGGAATCAGGTGTGTTACTGCAAATGAAAACATAGTTTCCATTAATTACAAAAAACGTACTAGAAAACATTGATTATTGCATTGTTTTAAAAATGTTTACATCATGTGATTTATTTTTTTTTAATTTATCAAGAATTCAGGAGTTATCTTGGGTAATTAGATCCACTCTGTAAGACTTCTGTTTTCAAGGAAAGTGAATGATTCTTTATGGCCTCACACAACCGTTATGAAATAAAGAAAAATTACCGTCTCAAGAGTCAGAATCTGAGGTGGTTCTGATTGAATGCTAAGTCTATGTACAGTCCATAAAGCACTTGGAGATTCTTCAGGATATATGGCAATGCAGGGTAAACATTGATTACTTTAAAAAGCCAGTCGATATAGTGCAAGATCCATAAATTACTACTCTCTTGTTTTGTTTCAGTGAAACTCCATCAAGCCTTGCAAAGCTGCTGACTAGGATGTGTTTGAAGTCACACGTCACAGGGAATGGGAACAATATAGAGATTGAAATCCCTCCTACCAGAGCGGACATTATCCATGCATGTGATATCGTCGAAGATGCAGCAATAGCTTATGGTTATAACAACATTCAGATGACTATTCCGAAAACGTACACCATAGCTAATCAAGTAAGATTGCCCCTTCAAATAAATGCTCTGTTGTCAGTAAATGACTAGTGCATGCCAGAAGGGCTTTGGGGAAAACAGAACCTAGGAATTAAATATTTTGACATGCTTTGCCTTAAGAAGTATTTACCATGGATAGGATACAAAACAGATGCTCCACTGATTTGAATAAGTCCAAGACCAGTGGTTGCTGGTACTTGAAAAAAGACAGGGTTTAAGTAGGGAGCCCATATTAAATCTCTAATTGGGAGATTCATATCCTCAGGCAAGCCTAAAGGCAGCTGGTTGATGCTTTCAGAAATTTTAAGCACACAAGCATAGTACCTCCCTAGTGAATTCACCATAATGTAACAGGCGGAATCACCTTGGGAAAGAACAGAAAAATGTTTTTAGATGGAAGTTGAAAACTTTTTTGTTTCATTTTAGCTCCCCCTCAATAAGCTCACCGAACTTCTGAGACTGGACTTGGCAGCTGCTGGATTCACTGAAGCACTGACTTTTGCCCTGGTATATTATAGTGATTTCATATTTTTCTTAGTTGCGTGTTGGAACAGTGATACAGCCAAAACTGCAGCGGATGGTCTGAGAATATGTTGTTGTATAAATGTACCAGTATTATCCGTTACTGTTTTGGCAGGTGATTGTTTGCTAGTGCTTTGGAATTATAGTATTTTGTGAGTTTGTAGCTCAGAGAAATTGAATGAGTCACTGTTATTGTGGCATATAGTTCTAAGTATAGAAGCGAAAATAGCTGCTGAAGTACTGTTTTTAGTTTAACTTGATAGGATGAAATTGTGAGACAGCAAGTCTTTCTTGAGATTTTGATCACCAGATGTGAAATTCATCAGTTTGATAATCTGGAAAACAAACATAAAGGTTTAGTACTTTCTGGTGGATATTACTACAGTTTAGAGATTACCCTGTTTCTATTTCTCTTTTTAGTATTGTCACTTTCTCATGTTTCCATGCATTAGATACCAAGCTGATATGTAGTTTTGCAGTCAGCAAAGAGTTTATTTTAAGAATACCTGTAAAAAAGTTACAATGCATGCTAAGGGGACACAAATTCCTCTGTAAATTTCACCACAGGTATTTTGGTTTGGGTTTTGTTTTTTTTTTTTGCATGGAAGAACAAATAAAAAAAGAGTAATTGTTGTTAGTGGTTGCAGGTATTATTCATATTATTTGTTACAGCCATGCCAGTAGTCTTTTACCAAGAATTAGGACTCTGCAGCAGCATGTTCCACTCCAGTACTAAGAGCTGGCATAATTTCTAATACTGAAATTTTGCAGCAGGGTTGTTTTGTTGAAATAAAATGTTTAGTAGGCCATCTTTGTGATGGCCACTTGTTCATACCCCTTTGCCATAGTTGTGAACTGGATCAGAGAACCTGATCTACTACTATTAAAAAAAAAAAGTTAAGTACACCCCTGTGCCCTCCAAATGTATGTGGTAACTGTCCATACGTGGAGACTGGCATAGTCAGCTACTGAAAATACACTATACATTTTAGAAAATCCTTTCTGTTGCAAGATCTGCTTAAAGCCTTTGCCTTAAAGTGCAATTTATGGGCATTTTAGCATATGGGGAGCTACCATCACATATTCTATTAAAACCTCTGCGGAATTTCTCAACCTTTTCCTGAACTTAAAACTTGCTAGATGGCCAGAAGTATACATCCCTGAACGTACACAACCTTTTAAGAGGTAGCTATCTGATCACAAATCATTTTTTGATAACTTACTCAAAGATTTTAAGATACAGTGATGCAGGCTCCTAAAACACTTACACGCATTTGGAAAGTTCAAGTATTGCAACCAAAGTTAGTAATCCAAATGGATTGAATAAAATTTTAACACCTTCAGATTTCATGGAGCTTCAAAAGCAAAATTTGGACTAATTCTAAAGCCTGAAAAATATATTCCAGTTTTAATATTTTGTTATTAACTCAATTAAGTAACCAGGACAATAACTAGTATTACTTCCTGCCTTGCTAGTATTTGACAAAGATACTCAGACTACCTGTGGTAGTACCATGTTGAGGAAATAATATGTATTACATGGTCAAGCTTTTATAGATTTTCCTTATTCATTAATAAATATAATTCAATTTTTTCAGCACTGAATAGGTAATATGCTTAAAAACATTGAATATATTACATCACTACAACTGAGGACCCTTATGAACTGCAACAGCAGAATTTTGTTAGATCATGCAGTATATCATGGTATCACATTACATATTTGTATTTCTGCTGTGGCATGATGAAACCCACAGTCTGCTGTGTCACCAACACGGTATCAAAAGACCAACATAGGCCTATGACTGTGACAAATACCATTTAGGCTACAAGATTCTGTAGCCTAGTGTTACAGGACAAACACTGCTTATGTATTTGTGCATACAATCTGTTTCTTGGTTTGAGCCCCAAATTATACTTTTACATAATAACATTGCTTTCTATGAGGAGCTCCAATGTAGCCAAAATTATTTAGTTAAATCACAGTAACATACCATAGTTTAACTGTTAAACTGTGTTTAACTGTTTTAACACAGTTTTCTCCTCCTAAGGTCAGCATTCATTTAAGATTTTTTTTTTTATTGTTCAATAATCCACTTTTTCAGATGGCATCATCCGCTCATTTTCCTCACATTTGGTCTATCAACACACTTTTTGGAGTGCTGCCAACGCAAAGGGAACACCTCTGGAAGACAGCAGTACACTAGCAAATCCTCAAATACATGCCCAGTCTGCTAGTGGTTTCTTTAATACATTAATAAAGCTATAAATTCTGGAAATCTGTAGTGTGGATCTTATCAGTAGCATCTGTTGCTGTATGTGCACAGACATCATCTGAGCCTGATAAAGTACATATGTATTGCTTTACTGACCAGCTTAAAAATACACCTTGAGAATAAGGGCTTTAGAAATACTCCAACTCAAAAAAAATGAAAACAACAATGAACTATGAGAATCTTATGCAGCTGTAAAAATTGAAGGCTTGGCCATATGACCTGTTTTTCATAGACAGTACTTTACTTTCTCTAAGTAGCCCCTAAGGGATTGTTTTCTTTATGAGAAAGCTTGGATACCAGTCCCATTACAAGTGCTATTTTCAGAATAAAATACTTTACCCACTGCAAGTCAGGGGGCAGAATGTGAGCCTCTGTTTTCAAAACAGATGACAGCAATCCATGACAGAAGCCTAAACAAACATTTGCTTTTTTTTTTTTTAACTAGCTTTATTTTTGTTAGTAATTAACATTTGTAGATAAACCAGTTTGCCTACTTAGTCTTAAGACTGGGGCTTAGTTTTTATTATGAGTAGGTGTTGCACATGAGAGCATAATATTATAGGGCCTTGGAGCAAGTGCTACAATTGCATTGTTCATTCTTGATATCAAATTTTATCGTTGGCTTACTGTCTTTTAACTTGACCTTGCTGGTTTTTTGTCTCTTCTTCTCAGTGTTCTCAAGAAGACATTGCAGATAAACTTGGCATGGATATCTCTGCAACAAAAGCAGTGCGCATAGCAAACCCCAAAACTGCAGAATTTCAGGTGAGATAATTCTGGTCAAATTTTGAAAGCAACATTGTCACAGATTCTATATTTAAAGAGGAGAGAAAGGAACCAACAGGAAATTAAATTTATAAAATATAGAGCTCCTTTTCCTGCGTTGAAGAGGATGTGCAGATTTATGTGCTAAACTTGGTAGTCTTCTGTTACTCCTTCACTGAGAAATACCTTATTCAGTGTGAAATACTACTAGCTTTTCAATAACGTAAAATACCATGCTCTGTATGACAGCAAGTGGCAAAATTGAGCTGTCTTATTACAGAAAATCCCAGGTGATTGATCAACTCCCGCATTTAGAAAAGCCATTCAATATAAGTGGAACTACTAGACCTGGCAACCTCTAAACTTTGTGAGCTCTGGATATGTTTTTTAAAAAATTATTAACTATTATTACTCTTCCTTTTTATAAAAAAAAATTCTGTTTTGCTCTTTAAGTATTTTAATACCAATTTCTAGCTCATTTCATCTTCACTAGAGCAGAGAGTGAGAGCTCAAGTACAGTATTGTCAGCAGTTCTGAAAATACCTGAAAGTGTACCCATAGTTTTTGTATTTCTTTTAGAGAGTGTTTTTTTAAAAAGATGCTTTCATTACTTTACAGGGAAGGTAAATTTAGAGGCTTTTTTGTTTCTAACCTAAGAAATACAAAGGTAAACACACTTTAGAAAGGTTTAGAAAAGTTTCACCAGTTTGTGGGTATTAGTGTTTTGTGATTTGTTGGGGTTTTTCCCCTCAAGATCTTCTTCAGTAAATCTGATTTCTCTGAGCATCTAAAATACCTTTCTGGATCTTATCTCTAATGCTAAAAACAGTCTTCTGCTGCTTTAAGATTGAAGAACAGAATTTTGGGTTACCTTCATGTATTTTCTGTTCTATTTGGTACCATAAATAAGCAGTCATGCAAGACACTGTTGTAATCTGTTTAGGCTATTATCACCTGGTTATATATATCATTTGGCATGGTGATTACAACTGAGCAATACAGAATGTACCACAAACAAACAATACTGAGTGTGAACAAAATGAGAAAAAGTGGCAGCCCCTCCAGCCAGGTACAATTTCAGATTCCTGTTCTTCAAAGACTGCAGGCCTTTGCAGTAGCAATGCTGCTAAGCTGTTGTATTATTGGCTGAACATTCCTTGTGGCAAAAATAGCCTCAGTCTTTCAAAATCTGTAGGCCTCCCTGAAAATTGGGAAGGATTACTCTTTGTGATGCACTATAAACTTTGAGCTTTAGATGTTAACTGTGACAGCATTCTTAGGATGGCTTGTTCCCCATCCCCTATTCTCTGCTGAGAAGACAAGGGCAGGATGATGCCAGGGACCCTATTCCAGCTGAGTCTGCAGCTGGAACTCTTTATTGGTTAGGAAAAGGTAAATAGACAGAAATGCTGCATGACCAGTGATAAGAAGTAACTGTGGCTGAGCACATGGTAACTTTTTACCTGCAGTCAAGCAGCAGAGAGTCACTTCCATCCCTTTTCCATTAGATTAATTGAATCAGACTCTTCCAGTTAGAAAAAAAGATTTTAAAATGGTGCACTTCTAAGGAGGTATTTGAATGGAGAACACAGGAAATATATGTGAATGTATCTGTAAGAACAGTAATATGATTGCCTCTTGCTTGGTTCTTTGCATACGTTTTCTATGTATTTCATGTTGTCCACAACGGCAATCTGAATATTTATGTTTCTGTTACTTAGGTTCTGCCTATATCATTGACTGATGTCAGGAGGTATCAAGATAATATTTCAGATAGCACTTAATATTTCCAAAATAACACTTAATACCTTTTGCATAAGTGAGATTAAATTTATGGGAATTTTTTTGCACTTCTTTCTATATTATTTGTTTTTCTACCCTGCACTGTAGCTCAAGCATCTGTGAAACGATACCTATTCTTAAGCTCACATGTATGCTCTTTCAGAAAATGCAGTATAAAGAACATGCAGAGAATGTACATTTTCAAGTTTAATAATTCTAAAGCAAAGATGCATAAACAGAAGAGATAAGTGCAGTATTTACACCTGACTCTTTTAAACTCTTGTTACAAATGAGCAAAACAAAAGATAAAGAAACCTAACGTTATCTATTTTGGAAGGTATTTCACTTGCAGCATCCATGTTTGTCCTGCAGGTGGCACGTACAACCCTCCTTCCCGGACTACTGAAAACTATTGCTGCTAACCGAAAGATGCCCTTGCCTCTCAAACTCTTTGAGATTTCTGACATTGTAGTAAAAGATCCTAATACAGGTAAGAGAAGGTTCCTCAAAATCTTTGATAATGGAAATATGTTTACATACAAAATGGTAATAGTAAGTAAATCTGTATTTCTTTAAAAACATAATAGTCATTACTTACTACATAGGTTTATTTATGTGTATAGCACAAGAGTTAAGAGACTGGCATAACAGGCTACATTTTAGAGTGGCTAGAGATATGGTTCCATTTTAAATGCTCTCACAGAAGTGCAAGTAGGTACGTTGCAAATATTTTTAGGCACCTAAATATCCCTTAAAATCTGTTAAGAATACTGCAAGACTGCAAAGATAAATGCAAGACAATTTTGCACCAAAAAACCCTTCTCTAAATTGCTTATGTTGATGCATACCCCTTTTTACTTGCTCTTAATGTAGTGCTCCTTTGTATTCTTATCAGGGGTGTAACTCATGAGAGAAACTACCTGCTGGTAATGTTATCAAGTGGCACAAACCTTGGAAAGTAGTAAATATCGAAGGCATGCTGCTATTACAGTACTAGAGCCTGCTTAAACTGCTGCAGTCTCAAAGAAGTGCAGTGCTGTGCCAACTGAAAAGCAGTATGTCTTGAGCTTGGGAATAGCAGGTTGTATTTGCAGACAGATTCTATTCTGGACAGCTGTAATTCAGAGGAAAATTTTGGGGTCAGTGTGTCTCAACATGAATCCGTTTTCCATCTTTCCATCTTCTTTAAAGAGGATTGCTTGTATTTGTTCTCCAAAATTATCTTCTGGAAAACTGACAACCAATATGAAGAAATAGATTGGTAGCACAGATACAGGGTAAAGAATGGAGCACATCTGTGTATAAAAATGTATACTTAAATAAAAAGCTCGACAGCATAAAATTTCCTCTCTCATCTATAAAAGATTTTCCTTATCTTTCCGCTTCATCCAACTATGCTAAGAAAGCATGGCTGCCTTTGAATTGTTCTGTGACCTTAATTGTTTTACATGAAACAGCCAAAGCAGCTAGTTCACTTTTCAAAAGCTTCAGTGAAATCCTTCCTGTGTTTCGGGGCTTCTTTGCACTGATTTCACTTTACAGGATCAAAATTTCAAATTATCTTTTTTATCTAGAAAAATGTATCAAAGTAAAATGAACTGTAAAAATGGATTTTTAAATGTTAAAATTTTTTTTTTAATTTACTGATTAATTTCTTTCTATATGGTGTATTAGGGGAAAAGGAGCGCACAAGCTACAGCTTTTGGGAAAAGTGCACGTACACTGAGTTACAACTCTGAATGAAGTTTTGCCTCAGTGAAAAAGGCTGACATTACTTTAAATTCAGCAGCAGAAATGGTTCTGTTGTTTCATTATCTGGTTTCAGATTTTAGTGGTTGTGTTTAAAGGTATCTGGGATCTGCAAAACAAAGGTTTATATAAAGCATAAACAAAATGGCAAGTAAATTGCTTTGGTGATGAATTTAATTTGTAGATTACTTTTTTAAAAAAAAAAAAAAGAAAAAAAGCCTTGCCAAGCAAAATAAGCAGTTTTAGCAAACCATGTAGACTTCTTTTTATTAAATACAGACAGTTTGGTGGTGCAGCTCATTCCTTGTTGGGCATGCAGTTAGCTAGAATGCAAAAAACATGGTACAGATGGCAGAAGAGCATCAGCATTCTTCAGAACCAAGAGTGGGGCTATTTATCTTGGACTAAGGAGTGTGTTTATTCTGATTTATAAAATTTGCAAGTTAAATTGTTACTTTTATTTTGTGTGTGTTAATTGTAGCTCTTGAAAGCTTTCATTTATGTGGATGGCTGCTTAACAGTTTTATAAAGACTAATTTTGTAGTGTACTTCATTTTGATGGTAATCATTGCAATAGATGAAATAATGATGAATAAAGACGTCTGAGGCAGCAGGTTTGTGCCCTATGCTCTTGGGCAGCCCTCTCATGGGTTGAGCACTTGCAGACTGTAAACAGTATCTGAAATTGTTTTTAATGTTGTGTTTAGTACAACTACTGTCTTTCCCAAATTTACTTTCAAAATTAAACTTGCCTGATAAACAGCTTGAAAGGGGCGGGGAGAAAGAAATAACTGGTAACTCCGCAACCACTGAAAAATGTGGGGTTGTCCTCTCACATATGGAATGAGATTTCCTGCAGAACGCTTATGTCATCAGACTGACTAATTTAATTTTATTATTTCATGATTTTGGCATGCAGGATTTCCAATTAATAATTTAAAAAGTATGGGTCAAAGAGTACTGACATTAACTGTATTTGAAATGGCATCTTGTAGTCATTCATGTGTGAATGAACCTAGCTCTTTCAAACACACTGGTTTTTAATAAAATACCTTCTTACACAGAACTCATGCTTACCAAGGTGAACTGAACATATTTTTCTTCAGACATATCTGGCAGAAAGGTTTGATGTACTAAATTAGCAAAACATGTGCCAGATTTAATACAAATAAATGGAACCAAATCTGAGCAGAAAAGTTTCTTCTCAAGGCAGGAGGAAATGTGCTTATTTTGAATATGTTACACAGCATCTGTGTGGTTAACTTGTAACACTAGATAGTCATTTCTGGTAGGATAGTTACATTAGTTCAGCATATAAATCATCACTTTATACCACCAGTCCTAATGAAGAATACCCTTTCTCTCCCTTGGCACAACAAAATAAATTAATCCGTTAGAAAATCACCTCTGACCAGTTATCTTGGAGAATCTGGCAAACATGGTAGCACACATTTTGGCACAATGTACACATTTGTGAGTAGAGCTGCTGCCATATTTTGAAGCATTTTCCCAAACTGTCTGGAAGTGGTGGTTATATGCAGAAAATAGTTCTGGATTTTTGTGAGGCTAAGATACAAGTTTAAATGAGCAGGTGCCCCCTTTCAGTTCACCAAGTCATTTTTCTGAAGCATCTCTAATCTGGAAGAGGGCAGCGTACAACACTGCTTTATCTTCCTCTGCACTCTTTTGGCTCACATATTCCTAACCAGCTGCCCATCCTTTGGATTGTTTTTCAGCAGCATCCCCAGGAAGTGCTTTGAAGTCTCAGAAATATATATGTGTGTGTATATATATATAATCTAGGTTGACATATTTGGCAGGCTCATTTAAAAAATAGAAATGTTTCATGGCATGACACAAGAGATCTCTTAAGTGAGTTATAAAGAACTGAAGCATTTCTAACATCCACCAGCTTTTGCCTACAGTTCCTAATACTTTCTTTTTTTCTTCCTGTCGCCTATAGTGAATGAACTTCTTGTGTTGTAATACAACTTTGTAAAGAAGTAACTTTTATAACACAGCTTTTTTGAATGCTTGAAATGCATCCTTTCCTTTACCAAGGATTTCTACAGTTGAAAACACTAGGTATAAAAATTGTTTTGTATGTTTATTTCTCATGATTTAGTTAAGAATAGTGATCTGAAGACACCATTGATTATCTGAATAATAATGAAATTAAAATTTGGATAGTTGTCACAAATTCTGCTAGCATAATGACTTACAGAAAAAAAAGGAAATCATTCTACTGAATGTCTAGCCCAAAGAATGTGCTGTCTTAGGGAAGGGAAAAACATTTTCTTCTTTTCTGTTGCTCAATAGAACATGAAAATAAGTTATCCACCATTCATGACTGTATTACTGATTAGTATCTTAGTAGAGCTGGGAAGCAGAGATAGATATGATGGGACTGAACAGCCAGCATGCGCAGACCAGAAATCAGATGTTGGATTTATTGCTATTTTCTCTGTAGCCTTTACTTTTCTGTGTTGCCATTTTAACTTCAGGATTGGATTCTCCAGCATTAATTAACCCTGCAAATTATTACAATGACAGGAAAAAGATCCTGAGTGACAAATGCAGACTTACTGCCACAGTAAGTTCAGCTTTCAGTGACTGATGAAAGAACTTACAGCTGTATTGCCAAGTTGGTGCCCTAGAAGTTTTGAATGACTCTTGGCTCAAAAAGGCTGTGCTCTCATCTTTTGTGTAGGCTCTTGCTCCTGCATTTTGCAGTCCTTTTTAAACCATGCATTTCTAGTCACTTGGTAAATTTTTTCCCATTTAGTTTTTGACAGATATTTTATTACTAAATGGTTAGTTGAAGCAAATAAACAAGATGTAAATTTAATTCGAAATAATCTTTAATTTCTTATGGTAGATATTAACAGTTCAGGGAACACTCAATGAGTGCTAAAGTTTCTGCTTGTATTTAAGCTCACTGTACATCAAGCAAAAAGATCAGCTATGGCGGGTCAGACCAAAGGCTCATTTAGCCCAATAACCTGTCTGTAACACTAGCTAAAAGTGGTTGACAAGGGAAAAGCACAAGACCAGGTACACATATATAATACTTTCAGAGTGCTCCCTTGTTCTCCAGCCACGAGTAGCTCAGGGATTTCCCAACTCAAACATGGTTCTTTGTCTGTAGTAAGAAGTAATAAATTTATCTCCTCTGAACTTCCTCTGTGTCCTCAGAGCCATGTAAACTTCTAGCCTTCACAGAATCCTGTGGTGAAGAAGTTTCACTACTTAACTCCATGCTGCCTGAAGAACCCACTCCTTTTCTTGTTTTGAGCTTAGCTCCTGTTATTTTGATGTCCCTTATTTCTTGTATTGAATGCAGCAGCAAACAATTGATGCCTGTAGAAAAGAACTGTCTCTTGAGGTCTGAGGTGCTCAGTTCTGATGCTTATATCCAGAACTATGTCGAAGTATGGTTCAGACCACAGGTGCAGCTGTAACTGCCATGAAGTCACTAACCATATAGGGATCTTTAACCGCACTTTCTATGAGCAGTGTGCAGTGCAGTGCCTTTTTTCCTGGGAACACTAAGTCCAGCTGAGATGTTTCATGACCAGAGGTCCCGACATGCTCAGCATGAGCACAGGTTGACTGTGTAAAGAACCCAGTTCACCCTGGCATATACCTGATTTCATGTGCCTTTCTTTTGGGTAGTTTCTGGAAAGAAATATGAAATCCCTACGCATACAACTATGTCACGTGGTGCTGCCCTACCTTAACCTGCAGACCAGACAGATTTGCTCTTTTTACTCATTCTTTCTTCATTCCTTGATGACCACTGAAGAAGTTCTTACTCCCTCTTTCACCTCAAACATTACAAGTATTTATAGGTTAGAAGGATTTTTGTTTGTGGTTTTTTGTATTAAAGGGAATGCAATTGTTGTCAGTAAATACATTTCCTCCCTATATCTAATCACAGTGAAGTGGAAGAGAAAGATGAGAATGTCCATCTAGACATGAGCAACTAGGAGACTGCAGAAGCCAGAGGACTCTCTAGAAAGGGAAGAAATCTATGCGTGAAAATCTGTCTGTAACTTGTTGCACTATGTGTCAATATTACGAAGCAGTGCAGTACAGAATGAGATCAGCTGATGACTCACAGTCCATGCTATATGCATGTAAGCTGTCCTTTTGACTAGCTCTAGTCTGATGATGTATGCTGAATGCCCTTGAGTGGTTGAAGCTATTCAGGTGCCCTTCTGGAACACCTGTACTGACAGAATTGCAGGTGAAAGGAGTCTGGTTTATATGCTGCAGGGTTGCTTTACAGTGTGAACAGGAGCACAGTAAGTAGGGATGATCAGGAGATTTCCTTCAGAAGTGCAGGTCTGGTCCAAACTGAAATGCAATGTATATACTTAACATGCTGGCAAAGCGTGTGAATGTCTAGAAGAAGAGGACAGTCACATAAAGAGTCCTTCCCTGGTTTCAGCAAACTCTGCCCTTGTATACGCCAACCTTGCTGAACACATGCTTGCACTTTAACCTTGAGAAGGTAAAGACCTGAAGGCAATAAACGACTACCACATTAATCAGTATTTTGAATTTCACTGCTACTAATTGGCAGCTGCGACAATAGACTTGTTACTCTATTCGTAGATTGTTCCTCTCAAAAAGTGAAAATGTTGAAACCCGTAATTGGTAAAGCTTTGAAGTAGGCCACAGTAGTCCTAGAGAGTGCAATGGTGTAGCCTACAGGTACAAGTATAACAACATGCTACCACATACTCATTTTTAAAGTTTAAAAAAGAAAAACGTATTTTGATTAAATCAATAATGTAAGAAAACTTACAGCAGGGAGAAGGCAGGGTTTTGACTTAAGGAACTGTCCAAAGTGGGAGACACTTGCGTCACAGTCTTGAGTTTGTGCAATGTAGCACATTTTTCATAGTCACTTGTGTGTCCAAGATGATCATGAAAAGCATCAGTTGTGATTTGGAAACCTGGGTGAATTTAGATTTTTCATAGATCATCATGCTAATGTTATTACTCATTTCAAGTTGTGGGCTAGTTGTTTTGTACTGGTAGTTATTCTGCAGCTGAGTTCTATAAATATTTAGCTTTCCCACCAGCATCACAAGTTTCTTGATGCTTACTGTGTATTTACATTTTGGCTAGTCTGTTTTTAATTTCTTTAACACGTATGCTTGGTACCTGTCACTGTGTAGAAGATGCTTGTATGTAACAACCCTGTTTCCTGCCCAAGGCACAGGGCCTTCTTTCTTTACATTTCTTTCTTTACTTTTCTGACTGTGAGAGTCCAGTGGGTTAAAGAAATCCCATTGTTTCCTCAGATTATATGGCAGGTGTGTCAGAGAAGCCATTTTGCATACTCATTTCTCCTTTCAGCCACAAGTGCCTCGTAGTACAGCAGCAGCGAACTGCTACAAACGGCAAGGTTGAAAGTGTGATAAAGTTTCCCAGATAACATAATTGTTTCCTTCTTCTTCAGATGTAGGTGCAAGAAACTACAGGCATTTCTGTGCAGTTTATTACAATAAGAGCCCAGGGTTTGAGATTATCCATGGTTTGCTGGACAGGGTCATGCAGCTTCTTGAAGTACCACCAAATGAAGAGAATGGCTACACAATCAAGGCAACTGAAGGTAAGGAAGACAGAGCTGCAGCATACAGCAGAGGTTGTTCTGGAGCTCAAATGTTCTCCTACAATCTGAGGTGAATTTTTGGTTGTTCTCAGCAGTAGGCACTAAGGATTAATATTATTATATATGCTATCATACTGCGGTATGATGAAAAGACAATGAAAAGGCATTAACTGCATTCACTGATTGTAAAATGGGATTGCTATCCTTCTGTGAGCTATTCTGAGTAGTTTTACATAAATTGTGAGTTGACAGCTTTTTAAGGAGACTTACAGTAAAGCATATGCCATGAGCTTCATGGACTGTTCATAATGAATTAATCTGGTGATTGCAAGGGTAAGTAGGAATTCACTGAATTGATGAGTATGCCAGATATCCACTGTATTCTCTTTGGCCAACAGTGCCTGGAAAAGACAACTTCTTACACCTGATCTTTTAGTTTATAGCTTTATCTACAGCTTTTATTCATATGTACCTTTTATTTACATATTCATAGGAAGATGTATATGCCTTATATATCTTTTATTCAAAGACCTGCTGTCTTTGATACTGAACCTGCTGCTTAGACAACTAGTTGCATAACAGCCCTCTTCCTTCTCCTTACAGGGTGAGCTGCACATGAATTAAAAATAACATCCTTAAGTGCAAAATCTCCTCTGAGTATGTGCATATTCATGTAAGAGAGAAAGCAAGCAAGTTGACCCCATTACTTCATTGAGAGAGCATAGGTTGATGGAAGAGAGCAAGCATCAGCATCCAATCTATTATGCTACCTAAAATAACAGTGTAGTAAATACAGTATAGAAAAGTAAGACTGCAGGGATAGCAGCTATGATTTACTTATATGTCATGCATTGGTGTTCAGAGATATGAGACACTGACTCAAATTGACTCAGCTTGAAGAAGTGCCTCCATTCTGCACTTACTGGAACAAGTGGCACTGACAGAGAGTCCCTGACAGCCTGACCGAGCTTGCCTATTCACAGAACTTTAATGAAAAATTGCTAGATGTCTCCCTGTTTTGCAGTGCCCTGCCAAGATGCCAAACACAACACTTCAGCTAAGTGGTCTCCTAGCACTTTAATGCACGTTTGTGTCATATATATTGATGCTTTTTTTTCTCCTGTTTTTTGACAAAGTACTATTTTGCTCAGTATTATTTAGGCAGACTTTTAAAACGTTTATTAGAATACTGTTAATAGGACGGCCAGGTTGACCAGAGGATTTCTGCCAAGCACAGAACAAGTAATAGCAAAGCTTCTTATTTGGAAGGGGGGTGCAATGGGGGGGTTGGAAAAGCCTCTGGCAGTTGGGTACTCAGCTGTCATTGAAGTCAAACCAAACTGTTAAATTCCTTTTCAAAATTCTTCTGTAGCTCATTTTTGAATAGACATATCAAGAGTTTGCTTTAGTAGTGACAATATTTGAAAGTCTTTTCTATCTTGTATGGTAGCATTTCAATGATGTATGGCTGGCTTCAAGAAACTGGAAAAAAGACCTCAAAAAATAATCCAAACACAGTGAAGAAGTTATTTCTAGATACTAGTACTGTTTAGTATTCCTGATGCTGTGGGATTTGTAATGCCCATTCAAAATCCCTACATTCCCATGACATTACTCCACAATGCATTTAGTGTAAAGGACAGATTATGCCTTGTCATATGCAATATATTACAAGCAGTTTGTGGCTTTTGGCTATAGACAAAGAAAAAAGTACCTACTACTTTCTGTTTCACTAGTGATTCAGAAACTCTCCTGGGATGGCATGTAGACTGCTTGCAGTTCTCTCGACATTGGAATTTAACCTTGGTAACAATGCAGATGGCTGATACTCTGGTGCCATAGTGAATGCAGTGTCACTGCACCAACTTACTTAAAAGACCTTCACTTCAGACAGAGATGGTTGGAAGTCAAAGTAGTTTGGGGGATTTTGTTTGGTTTTAGTTTTTTGTTGTTCTGTTGGTTTTTTTTAAACTTGCTTTGTAATCTCTTAGTTAAGCTTGTGTGAGAGAGAAAGTGTCAGCAGATGATGGAGTAAGGTCAATTGCTGAGTGAAAAAAAAAAATATCCTGTAACATCTTAAGAGACTGCAGGATCCTGAAATAATTCAGACGAACAGTGCAAGTTACTTCAGAGGTTTTAAATCAGGACATTACCCACAGCATGGATTTTTAGATGTATGTTTATGGAGCATGCTTTTTTTTTATTGCCTGTGCCAAATTAAAATTTGTACAGCGAGAAATGGGTTTATCCTACAACTCTGATTTAGAAAGATCCTAGATACTTTTTCTGTATGTGATCTTAAGCAAAACTTGAGACTAGTAAACAACACAGTGTAAAGGTAGGGGTTTAGTCCAGTTGTTTTTATTCCTTGTGTAACTGATTAAAATAGTTCCAGTGATTACTGGAAAACAATACAGGGAAAAAGTGTTGTTTTAAATGAGCAATAAAGAATAGATAGAGATGTATTTGGCACATATTTGCCTCTTTTCCAAATTCACTTTGAAAAATGAAATGCCTGTACTACAAGTCCTGTTTGGTCCATATGTGCAAATCACGGTTATTTAAGCTCCTTCTGTTCTACCAACACCTAAGTGCCTTGTGATTTGACCTTAAGGTCAGAGCCTGTTTGCCTTTATAGCAACACCTGTGAAAAAATTACAGATGCTAGAAAATATGGGTGAAATTGTGATGTTCCCCTGGCCTTTGCACTATGCTTTGGTGTAATCTGAGCTAAGTAATAAATGGAGAAGAGCTGTTTAGAGCAGCCTTAAGGAAGAGGGGTTTGAGTGACTGAATTCAAGGATTTCAACGTATATTTGGCACTCAGTGCTTTTCAGTTTCTTAAAGTTACTAATGGAACCTTTTTTTTTTTCGTATTACCACTAAATATACAAAATTATAAAGTTTGAAAGACAGAACTCTGAAATGCTCTCCATTGTCTTAAAATGCACAGAAAGGACTTTCTGATATGTAGTGAATCCTATAAATACTGGCCTAGAAAAGCATTTTGTTTTTTTCATTGTTTGTTTTATAGCATAGGCATCCATAATCAAACATAGATAGAAGAGAGTATGATTATCACATAAAACTCTTCAGATTTTAGCCAGTTCCATACCATTAATAAAATGTAAAGATCAGTATGGATATGTATGAATAGGAGGTAAACAAAATAAAATCAAACTTTTTAAATGATAAAAGTATGGGTAGAAAGAACCAACAAATTTGGTCATATATTGTCAGGTAATTTAATAAAATTTTTTATTTTTAAATTCACTTTCATTGGTTTCAGTTCCCTTGAATTGAAAACTAGAGGCATTCTGAAAATTATATTGGAAGGTATTCTTTGTTTCAAGTTTTAATCTCTGCAGGAATGGGTATGTTTTCTGCAACATTTTGGTCATTTTGTACTTCTGGATGACCATCTGAGATAAGTATTTTCTTCCAGAAATCCAGACCATCATCACAGGAGGTAATGTTAATCATGGGATTTGGGTCCACAGTAAAGTCTTACTTAGGCTAAAAAAGAATAAAAAAAGGCTTAGTAAGTACTGACAGTGAATCCTATATCACAGTCTTCAAAGGAGTGGTATGAAGTGTAAGGTATAATTATCCTCACTCGCATTGTAACATTTAGAATGCCTGTCCCTTATTTCAGGAAAGAAACCCTAGTTTTGCAGTACCTTCTGAGAATCTCTGTACTTTGCAAATGGAAGTTAATTGGACACAAGCTGTTTGAAAAGGGAAAATAATATCCAGATTTTATGAAAATGAAGCAATTTGACAGTTTCACAGAAAATGTTAATGGTAAATCCATGCATTGATACTGCTTCACTGTTTGCCCCACTAACTTCCATGACAAAATTGGTATTTGATTGAAGTAGCATTCATTCATGTGAAAACAAACAGTCCCTGAATAGCGTGAGCTTGTGACGTGAGCCACTTTTTTGTACATTATTGATTCTTGTGAATTTCAGCTAACTCTGGGATTTTTTTTTTACTTTGTTTTTAAGTAAATGTTCATGCCATTCATTCTTTTAGGGTAATCAACAGCTTAGTAAAGCTGGGAAGTCAGCCTGTTTGTTCAACATGTGTACTTAATAAATGCATACTAAGTCTTGCTTCCTTCAGTAACTGACAGTTGTCTTTTCAATTAAAAAAAAAGGAGAAATTGTACTCCTTTCTTTTTACTGCCCTTATTTAATTAAATGAAAGGTGTGGTAAAGTGTAGAAAATTTTAATTCCACAGTAAATCATAGTAATATCTTCTCATTTGGTAAGGTTTAGCTGTGAAATTAGAGGTGTAATAGTTACCTCCATAACTAAGAACATCAATAAACATTTGCTTTTATAATAATAATTATGCAACAAACAACTTTAAAAGAAGATTTAGACTGTGAACCTCAATTCACAAGACAAGAGGAGGAAAGTCTGGGACTAACTCTGAGTTACATGTATAGAATTGAACCCCGGCATCTATTTCTGGTGATCAGTTTAAATTGGGAGACTGTAATATACACAGATGTTTAGTACCCGTGTTGAACTTGGCATTGTTAATACCTGTTTTATTTTAAGGAACTGTAGCTTGATTTCTCTTAATGGCAATCTTGGCCTTTCAGTTGCCTGTCTTGGCAGCCATTGCATTGTTCATGAATGTCAATAATTGTATATTTACTCATAGATAACTAAAGGAAATGTGCCAATTTTACTATGAAGCCTCCAAATATCATTTGTGGCATACTAGAAGATACCAGTCAATTCTTAATCCATTTAAGTGGCATTCAAGAATAGATATTTTATAGGTGCTATTTCATCCCTGTAATTGCATTTATCATTTCAAATTACCAGTTTGGTAGATAATCAGATTTGTTTGACAACATCCATTTTCGATAAAAACATATCAGCTGGTAATTGACTGTATTCAAGTCCTCTGAATTTCACATTTGCCAATTCCCAAATAATTTTTTTCTCACCAAGGATCAATCTGGATCATCTACCTTGGAATACTGACACCACATTAACATTTTTCTAGTATTACAGAATCCCCAGTGTCTTACTGTAAGTTAACAGCAGCGGGCAGGATATTTGCTTTGAGAATTGCACCATAATTCTGGTGCCTGAGACTCCTAGCATCTCAGAAACATCCTAGTCCTGGCAGACTTAACCAAACATATTCTTCACCTTTTCAGTGGACTGGAAGACACCTTATTATAGTCAAGAATACCTTTTTTTTTTTCGCCCAGATGAAAAGAAATATTTATTAAAAACTTACATATTTCTGTCTCACATAAAATGTTCAACCAGTCTTGTTAGCAGATGAAAGTACTCTACCTACAATTTGTTTCGAATACCCTTAAAAATCTTTCTAATGCTGTCTGTGTTGCTGCCAGTCATTAATCTTTCCTAATTTATTCAGTTTCCGTGGTGAATTTTCAGCCACTGTTATTAATCCCGTTTTATGTAGTGCAATTCATTTCTCTCATTTTTGTCTGTAAGTAGCTTTTCTGATTTTTGATCACTTTCACTTCAGCACTAAATATGGATACTGTTTTAGCCAAAAATGTTCCCAGTTTTTGTTGTGAAACTAGTACTACTCATTGATGTTCTTGAAGATCACCTGATCTTCCACTCCTATTTTTCTGTTTAGTACCCCACCCTACCCCCTCCTAGTCAGCTTCATGAATTAACAACACTAAGAGGCAAGGACAGGTTTTTTAGATCTGACTGATTTTAGTCCTTTTACATGTATTACCCAAATTCTCCAAGGGGTTTCAGGAGTTCCAGCACTGATCATTACAATAGCTTAATTATAAGGCATCTTGCGCAATTGGATGTTTGTCACTAGTTCTTGTGGCTTTTCCAGTGTTGGCCACTATTTTGAGATCTAATGAATTTCAAATTAATTTCTCATCCTTTTCTCTTGAGCAATTTTTCCTGCAGCATCAAGGGAGCTTAGTTACGTGAAGAACTACAGTTCTAACAACTCAAAATTAAATTATCTAATAAAGTGGGTGTGGCTGCTCACTTAATGTCCCTTTAATTGTCTATTATCTCTGCTCTTTATTTCATTCCTGTAAATACAGGCTTTCAGATTTATGGGAACTGAATCCCTACAAACTTAGGCCAAGTTTAATTCTGTCTTATAAAGTATCTTCCCACAGTAGTGCTGATGCCTCAAATTTGGTTGTAACTGGATTAAGACCCAAGGAGGTACCTGGCAAAGATATGAACCCGGACAGTTGCTTATGTTATTTAATTAGCCAAAGTGGGAGTCTACAGTGTTTGGAGTTTCTCCAGGTAAACCTGGTTTATCAAAATTTGACATCATGCATGCACTAGACATCTTGGAGGTCTCTTGCTGTTGCAAGTGATGCAGTTAGGGCAGGCACACAAAGAGTCTGTGGCAAAACCCATAGTTTGGTTCTGGAAATAAGTCTCATTTTATTAGCTTTGTGTTAGACAATTGATTTTTATTATGAAAAAAAGAGGCTATCAGAAGTGAGTTTGAGGAGGGCTTTTTCCATTCCTATGGTCATTTCAGCTCTCTTCTGAAAGTTTTTGAACGTTCGTTTCTGATACCCTTCAAGTATAATCTGCTTGCACAACCCTTATCCTCAGAAAAGGTGTATCAGTTAGAGGAAAAGTACATTATTTTAGCACAGCATGGGTTAATAAAAGGTTTGATGGATTTAGACTTCTTTGTATTTTAAACTTTCATTACCAAATGACGTTTGACACACTTTTCCCCCACATATGAAATGAGTTCAATAAGAGAACAAAGGAAATATTTGTTTCTCAAATTCAGAAGATTATTTCAGAAGAGAAACTCCTTTGAATTGACTCATTTAGAAGTATGTTTCCTGTAGTGTAATAATGGGAAGAAAAAAATCTATGGTAACTGCAAAAATATTCTGGGGAGGGCTGTCAAGTCAACTTGTAAAGAGACACAAGCTATCTTCTCTTACCTTCCTCTTTTTACAAGCACTAACTAACAAAGATTACAATGTTTTTCTTCCCATTGCATTTTATTCTGACAGATTAGGGATGCTCCCAGAAGTAGTAGCATTTCTCCCGACAGTTAGACTTTTTATTTTCTACCAGTTTTTGTCAACTCCCAGAACCGTCTAAATCATTGGCATTTGTGTTCCTGAGCTCAAGGTGTTAGTTTCTTCCTGACATTAAGTCTTTGCTTTTCTGCTGTTCCTTGAATGGGGAGGCCTCTTCAGAGTTTAATTCTTCCCCCCACTCTGCCCCCACCCCCACGAAGACAACTATTTTTTTAATCATACATCATAACAAGTTTAACAGATAAGAGTCTTCCTTGCATCAAGTTTTAAACATCTGGCACAGTTTACATTATATAATATAGAACTAGCTAATTTCTATTTTTTCTGTCTGTCTCCTTACATTTTGAAATAGAAAATTATTTCTTAATCATAAACTATATTTTCAATTTTGCAAAGCCTTCTCTAGAAAAGAAATGATTAATCCAAGCCAGTAGCACAAATAGCAGCAAATTGCACATCTCCTTTCTCGGTGAACAGGGGCAGTGATCTAAGTAAGTGGTGATGGTCAGGGTGCAGGTCTGGTTGCACCAGCTTCTCTGGTGAAGTGCTACACTTGACCAGTGCCACAGCTTCATCCTTTGATTCTGTTTTCACCTCCTGCCCAGCCTGCTATGCCTAGAGGCCAACTAAGTGTCTGCATGCCTTCATTTTCACTACAATATTAATGCTAGCAATTGTGGTCCTGTCAAATTTATAGCTTGTAGTTAAGCAGTTCTCTGATCTGGTCTGACTTTTGAACTGTGATACGGAGGCCGAGGGGCAGTGCTTCAAATTTAATCTTGCATACATCTTCTAACATTTATTTATGCAATAAAATTTTAAATGGGAATTTGTAAGATTTTGGCTCAAACTTTTAGATCAACGTGAATGCAGGAGGATCCCAAGATTAATATTTCTGTTGCCCATGGTGGAGGAATAGACTTTACCTTTGCTTGTGGTATTAGAAAACAGTAGATAAGCAAAGAAATGCTGAGCTAGTGCAGACTCAATCCAGTACATGTGCTGGGCACAGACCTTCCTTGTTTAGGTCCAGGAACAGAATAGCCATATTTGTTGGAGACCCAGTATTGCTTCTGGTCATGGGCTGGCTCACACTCGGCCAGTTGAAGCGTTTCTGTTCCTCATGGTGCAGCCATGTGCTTTAGGCACAAGGCGTTGGTGTGCAACAGAAATCTTAGTTGCTAAAACTAAGTGATTAACAGTTCCAGTGACTGCTAAGATTCATCATTTAATTATATATTACTCCATGCTAGTTTGTCAAGTCATTTTCTGAAAGGCATGAAATGTGGTAGCTGTGAAAGCATAACATCAGGTGGCTGTTATTTATCTCAGCAAGTAATGTCAAGTCATTGGGAGGGGAGGATGGCTTGGTCTAAGACATGAAGTGAATAAACAACATGCAAACCAAATATGACATACTAAAGTAGACTTGCAGACTGACTTAGTGCTGGTTTTTGTTATTCTCTAATTCTTGTATGAAAGCAGAGCCTAAAAGCTAAAATCTGCTGCCTTACTGTGCATATATAGAAAATGTTATACCCCCTACCATAAAGAATATGGTTTATTGTTTCCTAGTTTCTGACAGATTCTGATGTTTGCAAGGATGAATTATTCCTTTAGATATTTAAAGACGGATAAAAACAGTCATGGAACAGGAAAAAATTAAGTTTTTTAATATTCAAAGCTTTGTGTTCTCTAACTCAAGTGAAATAGCAAGACGTCATAAAAGAAAAAAGCTCTTTATTTGGGATTAGGAATTTTCTAGTTTTATAAATAGCTGTGACACAATATCAGCTTAGGTTTGTGACTTTTAGACAGGTCAAAGTATAACGTTTCAGATAAATCTGGATAAATCAGATAAAACTGGCCTAAAAAGCAAAGATTAGCTATGTAATGGTAACTCTACAGTAGAGCTGAACTCCAGTGTAGAATTGCTGTTTCTCACAACTGCCACACAAATGCAAATTTATTGAGCTTTATACACAAATACTGATTTCTAGAAAAAAACACAGAATTTGATAGAATTTTTTTCTAGGTTTCCTACTTTCCTGTGTTTTTCTGTACACATTTAAGCAGCTACCCTGGTACTCCAGCACTGAAAAACCTGAAATCCTGTTACCCAGATTGGTGACCCAAAATGTCTGCTTTCCCTAGCCTCAGCAGCCACCCAAATATTACATTCCATTAGGAAAGGCAGGAACACAGTGGTTTTACCCAAATAATCCTAAGTGTCTGACACTGCTGTAATCCTGAGAATAACACAGGTGGATAAAGAGGAGCACCAAACCTATTACATTCCTGAACCACTTCCTGACATCCAGCAACACGAAACACCTCTGTTAAAGGTCCTGGGATGCTCTTTAGCAAGAATGAAAAATAAATCTAGCCTAAAAGTCTGTGTCAGTCTCTGTTCTCAAGGCAAATGAAGGAAAGAGATTGCTAGCTACACCAGTCCCCAGTTCATCACTGCAACACACTTTAACATGACTAACAACAGTTGACTCTGGACCCAAGCAGTATTATGATTATTTCCACACTGCTTACAGTGTATTGTAGGTTTGTATTTGTAAACAATATCAGTGATCCCTAAATAGTCTTAAATATAGGCAAATACAGAATAGAATATATTCAGTTGTAGAGTTTTATATAAGGGCTCTTATGAGATAGAACTAGTTTTTCTCACACCCTCCCTAAGATACAAATTAATAAAAATGCACCCATTGACTTAGTTGTAACATGAGAAGATGACTGACTGACCACTGCAAATTTGTGGATGATTCTCCATATTCCCTAGCCTCCCTGTCTGCACAAGGACTCTAATATTCAACTCTATTTTTGGATATCCAGTGTACCAGTCCAGGTAAATAACTGATCGTCCCTTTACCCTCTTCTGCTATGCCCTCTACGTGGAGGCTTTTGAAAAAACATAGGAAAAAATCAGAATGAAAGATGTCCTTTAGATGGAGGACATATTCATTCATATCATACAGATATTTCTTCTGTCATCTTTTCAAGCATTAATTATTTTCTTGGGGGCGGGAATAAATCTAAGGTGCTTGCCTTAAGCTTGACTGTACTCATTTGAAGTTCCTGACATGTCATTACAGTTAGGTGTGATCTGGGGAGTGGAGATTGTTCTGGCACAGCTTTAGTCAGGACTTAAAAACCAGGAAACTAAAGTTAATAAATATCCCACTAATCCCAAAGTATGTTTTTTCTGGGCATGAGAGTATATGGGGGAAGAACTGCTGACAGTATGCAACTTAAGAGCAATTGGTCTCTCAGTATGTTCCAGAAATCACCCAAGATTTGGAATGTCTGTGATTTTAAAAATTAGCTGAAGGTATATCATCCCATGACACGATATGATTTTGAGGTCGCTGTTGCTTTGCATAAGGTTCTGGGAGCCTGACTGCACTGTGTACATGGGCAAGAAAACGTAGCTGCCTTTTAAAATACTGACTGGTCTGATAGTGTCCTGTGACTTTGCATTTAAGCATTATCTGCCAAAAGAAGGAATTAGTCAAAAATTTGAAGAACCTGATCCTTAAAGGGAAAGCAACATCTAGCTTCACAAAACTAAATTCCGTCCAGTGTAGCACAGGTAAAATACTTCACCAGGTGAGTCAGGATGAGGTAGTGAAAGGGCAGCTGGAGTGACTAAGGGGATGGAGAATTAAGATGAAAGACTTCGGAGGCCGGATAAGCTCTGCTCTATTACCTTCTTAAGCTTCAGCTTCCGATGCTTCTTCAAATTATAGGAACAAACGAGCAGGTTTGAAGGCTTAGTGCAACTGTAGGCCTATAATACTACTTTAATCTATTTCTTTTTGAAAAGGAGGGAGAGTAAGGTAGAGAAAAGAAACTGTGCAAGGTGTTTGACAACAAAGAGTGCAGGGAACTCAGAGCTCTTTGAGGGTCAATTAGCCAGAAAATGTGCTAAAGACTACATGCTCTATTGGATTATTGGCCAAAGAATTACCCCAAAGCAATCGAAGTGGCCCTGTTGCCTGAATACAGAGAGGCAATTACAGATTTTGAGGACATGCTACAGAAGCTTTAATTAAAGGTATTATTTCTACATCACTGAACATTGGAAATTAAATTCTTACTTGCAGCCATGAGAAGCAGCTTTTGTCTTTCTCTTGCGTGTAGTATGTCAGCATAAGACATGGCTGGCTTTGGCATCTCTTCTTTAGGAACGCATATTGTATTTCACCCCACCCCTTCTCGTAACTACCAATTATAATGTTGACATATTAAGAGGTGGATTTCCATTGCTAGACCTTCTGGCTTCCTCTGGCATTGTATATGTCTCTATCAGCAAGGACAATACAATCTCTGACTGGATTTCAAGGTGAAGTTTATGAAATACTATTTGTGCGCAGAGCAGAAAGGATTAACTATATCAGGAGTGATAAATCTGTTATCCTTAAAATGGATAGTATAGTAAACTACAATTTTTAAATTAATTTTGGTTCTCGATATACTTGATGGTACAACCAACCAGACCTACAAGCGCAGCCTTCCAGTATAATTGCACCAGCAGCAAATGCAGTCCCTTCCTAGCACACCTACTGATAATGGTGCCTCCAGGTGTGCCCTGGTAACTGCTTGACAAGTAAAAGCTTTCTTCAGGAAGATCATGCTCTTCACACCCATACCATTCTTGATGATATTACATACACAGATAAGACAAACTCAATTGTCAACTTTGAACTCCTGCTCAAAAGCTGCAGGTCACAGCTGCTAATTTTTCTGGGAAGGCGCCCTTTGGACTCCTTTTGGCATCAAAACTTTATTGAAGCTTAAGAGCACTGGGCTTCAGCTTACGGTGTGATTTATTCAAACGAGATAACAGTGCGTGCATTTTTTGCTGATTCCCCGTATGTGCAAGTAGCATAAGCACATGTCGTTCATACAGCCTTGACTCTCACTCTGAAGTTTTATACTTCAAGAGTTGACATGATAGTCCAGTCCATAACAGAAGCTTTGCTAGAAATCTTGTCGTGGTTTAACCCCAGCCAGCAACTAAACACCACGCAGCCGCTCACTCACTCCCCCCCCATCCAGTGGGATGGGGGAGAAAATCAGGAAAAGAAGTAAAACTCCTGGGTTGAGATAAGAACGGTTTAATAGAACAGAAGAAACTAGTAATGATAATGATAACACTAATAAAATGACAGCAGTAGTAATAAAAGGATTGAAATGTACAAATGATGCACAGGGCAATTGCTCACCACCCGCCGACCGACACCCAGCCAGTCCCCGAGCGGCGAAATCCCTGCCCCCCCCTTCCCAGTTCCTAAACTAGATGGGACGTCCCATGGTATGGAATACACTGTTGGCCAGTTTGGGTCAGGTGCCCTGGCTGGGCATGAGAAGCTGAAAAATCCTTGACTATAGTCTAAACACTACTGAGCAACAACTGAAAACATCAGTGTTATCAGCATTCTTCACATACTGAACTCAAAACATAGCACTGTACCAGCTACTAGGAAGACAGTTAACTCTATCCCAGCTGAAACCAGGACAAATCTAAACCACCATTGCTATTTACTTGATAATACAAGAAACACACAAATTGGGGGGAAAAAAATCCTTACCTTTGTTTCCTGGTTATTTGGATGAATCCTCTGGTTTGCTGTCCTGCAACCTGTGGGTTGCTTTGGTCCTCCCACAACCCATGACTTGTCCGCAGCACAGCGAGGTTCTGCTAGCTCAGATCTCCTTTCCTAGTCTTGGTTGCTCCCTCAGGCAAAGCACTGCCTGCCACTGCAAAATGCTTGTTTCTCTTTTCCCCCCTTTCTGCTCAGATTTTTCACGTTTCTTTTGATTTTTTTCTTTCTTTATGTACTTCCCTTTCAATGTCTGAATTTTTTTATCTGAAATTTACATTTGCTCCAAATTCTGGTGCCCTTGCAGACATATATGGACCAACAGCACCCCATCTCAGGTGTGAGCCAACCTTGTTCCCTTACCATGTGAGATGCAGTCTGGAGGCCCTTTTGGCAGGCAGGAATATACTTTGAAGCATTCTGTAGTGCAGCCAGTTATCATAATAATAGTTTCATTATTAACAGGAGTTCCTAAACTCTCTGTAAACCTATTCCTCAGCTCATGTTTCTTTGGTGCAAGAGTGAAGTATTAGCTGGACAGATGGGGACCCTAAAGCTTTTAACATGTTCTTTCATTTTTATTTGCTTATTGTCTGATCTCTTCCAGTCACAGAATTATACCCTGCAAGTGCCATGTCTGCAAAGCACCGGGCACACTAGTCACTGCACTGTGAAGTAACCAACATTGCAGGGTTGGCTAAACTAGAAATGGAGGGATGATTTGAAGGTCCTGCTTCCTGCACTTTGGGGAGCTAAATGTTCCCCCTTAATATTAATTATATATTTACCTCTTCACTGCAAGGAAGCACAAAGAAACGTAGTATCACGGTCCAGCATCAATTGCTGCATATGAGATGGTATATATGGCTGAATGCCTAACCCATAGCCTAGAACAGCGTATTCAGAGCCACACTGAGCGTATAGTTTCATTGTACAGGTTGCAGCCAAATCAACAGCTTGTCCCGCTCTCTTCCCCTCTCCAGGTGAAGAGCCACCACCTCCCTTTTGGTGGTGGTGATTCACTGATTCAGTTCACTTGTGTTGTGAAGCTGTGCTGTAAGCTCATGGTAAGAAGGGATACATTTTATTGGTGTTAAGATTCTAGCTAACATAACTCTTCACTTTATGCCATAATCATTAAGCCATTTCATAGTTTCTAATATAATGTCATGAATTGCCATCAGTTTTCAAAGTTTATCACAAATGCATTTGATTTAGTTAAATGCAAGAGAACTTGTACTGAAGTTAACCTTCTAGGGAAAGTCACTAGTGGTGGATGTGAGGGTCGGGTAAGGCTTCAAGTCACCCCCACTGCCTGTCCACCTTCTGCCTAACTTCTGACTGACAGACTGACAATTGGTGATGCCCGGATAGCAGAGCATTTCTTGCACCTGAAAACATAAAATTGTTTCACACAATGGGAAACGGCACAGATCTTTGAAATTGACTTTGATAGACTGACTGTGTGCAGTATTGTTTTAGACCCCCATCCAGATGTCTGCAAGAAGTTTAGAAACAGTTAAGTCTCATCATATAATTGGGTCTAGATGTGCAAGAAGATAAAGTAACTTTCCCAAGGCTACACACAGGGCAGCTCAGAAGAACAGACAAGTCAGACTCACAGTTTTTTAACTAACCATATTGTCAAAGCTCTTTTTTCCTATAGTTTTATAGTGGGGTACTATGCCAACGTTATTAACTTCTGCTTGGTTCTTGCTCTTGTGCCGGTTGAAGCTTACAGTCAAGTTTCTAAAAGAACATCACTGTGTGCTGCTCACATCTTTGGTACAATACCAGCTTTATTCACAAAGAGGAAAGCCTTTGCCACTAACTACAAGGGTACTTTATTTTTAGGTTATGTTTTCACCCACAATCTGCAGAGTGATCTGTATGTGTGGCATTTGTTTCTTTTCTAAATTTGTTCTGTCAAGTTTTATTTTAACACTTGTTTTGAATAGTGCAGCTTAGCAGTGGCAAGTGTCTGTTTGGCTAGTCATATGCCAGTAACATCCAGGGGCTAGATAATTTCACTTTTGTACATCCAGTGTAAAAGTTGTTGATTTGTGCTGGTAGCTAAGACTGGAACCAGATGATTTAAAAGATACTGGTTCTGAACATTTTTTAAAACAGCCTTTAGGTAATGTTACTGTGATCATTTACTACTGCCATCAGATTTCACAAGGCAGCCAAAATTGAAGTACACATTTAAGTTAATTTGCACTTGCAGCATGTTAGACAAGAAAAAGACCTAATTGCTGTTCTTATTCTTGTAGCTGCAAATTATAACTACAAACCTCATAGGGGACACTTCTTCAATGAACTATTTCCATTGGGGAGCTAACAAAGAATATATCTCTGGGCCTGACCACTAGTGATCAGAGTGTCATGAAAATATTCCTGAGGTTTGAGGTTAATTTGGCTGCATATTGCCTTTTTTAAATAGCTCTTTGTAAATGCAGTAAAATGTTCTGGGCTGATCCTGAAACTTAAATAGCATTTGGAGCAACCAGAGAGTAAGTTGCCATTAGGAAATTCTTGCAATCCTTTTGCAGGATGCAGAGGATGCTGAAGGGCTGAGTGCCATGGTTGGGAGCAGGCAGGGAACAGGACTGGAAGCAGCTCTTCAGCTGTTGTCTTCAAACTGGCGCAGAAGCAAGTAGAGCAGGGATGTTTCTCATCTGCGCTGATGCAACCCCATGCATATCCAATAACCAGCTCTTCTTGTAGAAGATGCTTTCTTGGATTTTAGCCTATTGAGATAAAGATGCAGAGCAAGGAGTGAGGGCAAGGAAGCTGACTGGTCCCTGATGCTGTCCCTGCTGACCTGTTTAACTTCTGAGTGGAAATCTAGTAAAGGGCCCTTCTCTGCCAGGGCAGTAACATTAAAAACATGGTGGAGGCAGCCTTCTACAGGAGGATCTGTAGGATTCAGTGGCCTTGTTTCATCCTCTGCCCTTTCCTCCTTTGAGTTCACAGCATCATCTGCAGCACTACTCACTGGAGGTCCTGCGCACTGTGCCTTGCTTCCACACACTTGCTAGAGGTGGCTTCAGAAGGAGCACCTTGCTGGTTTCACTTGGTTTTGTCTTTTGAAGGGCTATCTGGTCAAAATGCCACTCACCTCAGGACAGAGACAAAAAAACAATGCAAGCGTAGCTGCTACAGACAAGCTTGAAGATATTGCTGGTATAGCCACCATGCATAGATAAATTCCCAGGTAGGAAAGGCTTTCCATGAAAAAGTCTGCACAGCTCCTCCAAATTCTTCATTGACAATTCAACTACTTTGGGTTTTTCTTTGTTTTTACTTTAAACACCCAGATAACATTTAAAACTTGGGGCTTGGCTTGAGGTAAGAGGAAGATAATCTTCAAGTTGTTCATTGTTCCACAGTTTTACAGTGTATATGAAACTGCTTAAAAGCCCGTCTCCAGATGAGGAATGTAGGTTGTTTCTAATTACATGACATGTAATCAAGCATGACATGCCTACTTATCCCATAGATGACAGCAAGCTTTATTTCCTTAAACAGAGTAAGGTGGGAAACATTCAGGTGTTAAATAGCCTAAAGCCTGCAAAAGTTCATTTCGGTAGCCCTCTGGGTCGACTTAACTGTGCTAACTTCTATTATGGGAGTAACTTAGTCAAAACAACTGGAGTGTGAAAAATGCCCACGCTTTGAGCTACACATTTTATTTTTAACTAAAAGCATTTCCTCATTCTATTATCAATCATGACAACTGTTAATGCAAGAAAGTGAGAGCCCCTTCTTAGCATCTCAGCACAGAGAGTGGTTTAATACTGATAGCTTTGTTCCCCATATGAAATGCCTATTGACTTCTTTGGCCCAGAGAAATATTGATTTTTCTCTCACTTTCTTTACAGGCTCTGCTTTCTTTCCTGGTCGCTGCGCTGAGATCTTTGCCAAAGGTCAAAGCATTGGGAAACTTGGAGTCCTACACCCCGATGTTATCACCAAGTTTGAGCTCACCATGCCATGCTCTGCCCTAGAGATCAATATTGAGCCCTTCGTGTGAAGATGGGACTTTTATCCTCCTACAGCCGTCCACTGTGACACGCAGCACCCTCTGCTCTTTTGTCTTCCTCTGCGGGGGACATCCGCTTATGCTTTTATGTTCCAATAAACTAGAAAAACAGAGCCTGGCTCCCTGGGTAAATATGTTCCTTACAGTGCAATTTGGCTAGCTTATGTGGGGTAAGAATGTGGCATCTCGGACTAGACCGTGCACTCAATATTTTTAAAGGGGTCAGGGAGGAGAAACAAGTTGGGTAAAAGCCCAGTGTTTTACAAGAGAAATGTAATGGCAGAGCACATGATTAGTTTTCAAAATCAGAAATGTTCCACAGACACAGCTTCATCCTGTAACTGATTATGGCTGCATAACAGGAATCTCATTCTTTTCTTATTGCATGAAATAAGATAATTGATTAGAGCAAATGTTGAGTGAATGTGAGCAGAACTAAGGAGTTGAGCTTTTATTCTGTACGGTTGTCATGTGCTCATCAATGGCTGGGGGAGGAAAATAAACTTGCTTCATGAAAACCAGAGCTATTTTGTAAGCAAGATGTGTGTCATATCTGCTTCCCTACTCCAGACATAACTGTTGATCCTTTATCATTCTAAATTCAGAAAGGGGAGGGGGTGGAATTAAATTTTTTCATGGTTGATGTAAGCCTAGTGTTTTTTGAAGCTCCAAACCAAATTGGGGAAATGCATTTAAGAGCATATGCCAGTGGTCTTTTGCATGAGGAGCTGAAAAATATCAAAGCCTTTGTCCGACTGAGGCTGGCATATTTGTCTGCAGAAGTTAGTGTGGTCCCACTGCATTCACATAGCCCCACCAGTGGCTTTCTGGACCCCAGCTGCACAGCAGGGACCACGCAGTATTCAGTTTTACTTTCCTTGCAGTTTTGCCCCTGACAATATATGAGAACCTCTCACAGGTCAGGTTTTTCCTTCTAGGTGGCTTTCTGGCAGCAGCTATGCTACAGCCAGGCACATTGTGCCTCTGCTGTCTGGGAAACTGAGAAGCTCCATCCAGCATGGCGATGCCAGATACATCCTTTCTGGTGTAACGCCACTGAGTGGGTGGCCAGCTCAATACACTGAAGCAGGCTCTTTACTGGCTTGCTAATGAAGCTTGCTATCCCTCATTTGCAATATTATAACCATTGCTAATGTTACAGGCTAACAATAGTGAGTATTTTGCATTAGGCCAATACCTGTGGCTTGTTTTCATTGCTAGGGCCAGATAGCCCCTGATCCCAGGAGGGGCCTGTCCAAGAGTGGACATCTGGGTGATGCTGGAAAAGGGTGTTACAATTACTATCTCATCAAGAAGAGAGATATGCAATGGTGAAGGTGAGGTTTTGAAGCTCATAGTTTTGAGCCGCGTGCCTGTGCAGACCCCTATCACTGGGCCCATGATGGCTTTTCAATGGTAGCCCTGTCTGTAATCTTAACAGGTGGGAGGGCAACAGGCGAGGCTTTTTGGTGCAAGTGTTAATCCAGTATGAAAAATGCACTACAGTTACCCATCTGGAAACCCTACAGTTCCCCTCAGATGGAAGTGTAGATTTTAATTATCTCTGCATGACAGACGTGAAATGAGAATATAGCTATTGCCATACGTTGCACGACTGACTCCAGTGCCCACGGAGAGTGAGAAAACTGCAGCTCACATTTTACAGTCTCCCAAGGGATTAGCCAGCTTTCGTTCACGGGATACATCTCTCCGCGATGCCTACACAACTGTAACCAAGCAAGCTCACAGTGTGGGAAGCAATCTGTAACGCAGATGGTAAGTATTAAACCCCCCTGTTTATTAGTGTGTCATGCACGGGGCTTAGGACGACAATAAGGCAGATTTGCATTTCAGCAGAGTACAGGCATATTTGCATGCACTAAATATATCTCTCTACACAAGATTTTCTGACTCTTTGGGTGTCCCAATTCTCCTGTGAATTTACTGTCCTTTGAGTGTAAAGACCAGATTACGCTGGGACTAAGTGCTTGAGCTGCAGTGGTATGTGTTGTGAGGCTTTTAGGGATCACTTCTCCCTTTTCATACCATTTGCCCATGTGGTGGTAGCTAAGTGCTCCACAAGCGGGACGTCAGCTCTGTCCCAGGAAGTAGCATTACTTGCTAAAAGTAGAGGAGGAGAATCGAGAGAAAGGTTAAAAAGCCTCTTCAGAGCCACCGACCCCTCTCACAGCTAGATGCGGTGCCAGCAGCCTTGCAAAGGCTGCTGTAGCTCTGAAATTCAAGCTTTGCTGTAGTGTTGTGGTTGGGATTAGCTGTGAATCCCGACGAGTGGGACACTTCATACAAGTCTAGCGTATTTATTGCAGGGCGTTGTCTTTCATAGCCCAAACCCAATTACCTGATACTTACAGCTTGCTCATAGCTGTACTCAATAATCAAGGTGTCTAACACACAGCTTCATGCTAGAGAAAGCCCCTGCAAGCATTACAATTTTGCTTTTATCCTTTGCTATAGCTGTGATCTCTGGCAAAAGAAACATTGTCTGCTGATGCTGGTGGCTTTTGAGCAATTTTTTAACATCTTTTGAACTTTGATTTTTTTTAAGGAAGAGTTGGAAGTTGGATTTTTCACTAGTGGTCCCCAATCATGAGTTACTTTTGGCCTGCTCCTGCTGGCTGTGGGTACTGGGTCATCACTCACTCAGGATCCGAACAGGAGCACAAAAAGCTGGAGAGCCGGCGACAGAGAGGTCAAAGGCCATTTTAACGTGCCGTCTGGGTGACTGCTGGGTTCCATTCAGCTGGACACGAGTACTGCCTTCTGGGTTTGTCCTTGCTCTGCTTTGGTCCCACCAAGGTGCTTTTCCAAACAGCAGTGCCCCTGAGGCAGCCCGGCTCCCGCTCCCAGCCGCAGGCCTCTGCGCTTGCGGGTCACCGTCGCTGCTGCGCAAGAGCATTGATGTCAAGGTAACGCTTGGGACCGTTTCCATCTCCCGGCTGGTAGCGGGCTTGCTTGCAATTTAAATCATTCTGGGTTTGGCAGGCGAGTATGGAATAGGCCGAGCAAAAGCAACGGGTGCTGCCAGGAGGCTGCCGCGGGGATCGCGGCCTCGGGCACACGCGACACCTCTGACCGCCCGGCGGCCTTGAAACCGAGCCCCGCGCGAGGGAGGGCGGCAGCGGGGACGGCAGGTCGGCGTCGCTGCCGGCCAGACTGCCAGCCTGGTCCCGTGCAGGCAGCGGGGAAGCGACGCGCTCCGTCCGACAGGAGCAGGAGCTCGGTGGCAGCCAACGAGGGTCACGCTTTAGGTGAATGCGCAAGATCCCACCCACTGCTGAGCCACAGTTCCACCCTCCTCAGCATTGTACCCACGTTTCTGAACTTCCACTTGCAGCACACCTTCAAAGGGTTAAAACTGAAACTGAGACCGTTTTCTTTTCTTCCATCCCCTAAGTTAATTCACCTGTATCCAGAAAAGCAAGGCGCAAGCTTACTTGCAGTTTTACATAGAAATCTGGATGGATTAGGCGACTGGGGTCATGACAAAGTTACTGTTGGAAAATTAAACCAGACAAATTCAGTGCTTGCTGGTTTGGTTTTTAATCCCTGCCAAGGGGTGCAATAACATTCTGCTGCTGCCAGAGCAGCTGGATCTGCGCTGGGGGACTGGCACACAGAGATGCCCTGCGACGGAAGCCTGGATTGGCACCGCGCGCCCGGAAAGCGGTTTGCAGAGTGAGCACCTCAGGAGGAGGCAGCCTCGAGGCAGGACAGAGTGAACTAAGCTGAGGGTGAGATACCTGCTACATCCCTCTCGACAGCACAACAAAGGAAATTTAGAAAACGATTGTCTTGGCACCACCCCTCCAGCTGAAGAAGGCCGCGGGATGGAGAGCTGTAGCGCTGGGCCAGGATGTACGGGACAGTACTGAGGAGAAGTCAACAGCCCAGGCTCCATGGCTGGTGCTCCATACCTGGAAGTTACCTCCTACCCTGTCCAAATCAAAGGCAGCGTTTTACTCTAAAAACCGAGCATGCCTATTCAAGAGGATCCAGCTGATGCCTTTGTGTTACTGAGTACCAAACATGACTGGCAAACTGGCCACAAAACCCCATTTTCTACCATCACACTGGAGATGCAGAGACACCCGAACTGCAGGGATGAAGAGGTGAAGAGCATTTCCAAAGACAACAAAGACACACATGGGTTTGCAGTGAGGACCTGCAGGTTAATGAAATACAGAACGGGTGACGCGTCTTACCTTGTCAGAGGACTTGCCTCTTCAAGCCTGGGCCCGTGGGAATGGCTGCGGTCCTGTGAGCATCCCACAAGCACAGCCACAACATGAAGCCCAGCTGAAAGCCTTGCCTGGTCCCAGCAGCCCAGAGATGCTGCAGCAATCAGGGCTCACCCCAATCAGCTGTGGGCACTTGGGGGGCCATAGGCACACCGCTTCCAGGCAGGATGTGATGCTGACAGGAGGACATGGCTCTACCTGGTTTCAAATACACATCCTTGACAACAAAACCTCATTTGGCTCCTCAGCGAACACAAATAATCTGCAGTTTATGGGATGTCATGCTATAATTGCATATATTAATTTAAAATAAAATTTGGCTTCCAATTAACTGTTTAGTCTATTAGAGGTAGATATTGCAGGCGAAGGAGATTCCAGGTGCCCAAGTGTCCACCATCAGTAACAACACAGCAACTCTCACATTTCCATTTGCAAAGGACATAACAAATAGTTGTGAGTAGATCAGTAGTCTTCTTTTATGTTTTAAAGGAAGCAGGATGTTGCTGCTGAGCCCAGAGGAGCCAAAGCTCGTAGCTAGACTGAACAGGGAACAAGGGGCCACAAGCGGGCCAGCTTGGGAAGGGAGGTGGGTGGTTGCATTTGAGAAGCTTTTTAAGCTGCAACTCATTCCCCTTACATCAATCATTTACAAGTAGCAATAGAGGACACAAAATTAATGGAGAAACACCAAATTTTGCAAAATAGGTATATTTTAAAATTTGAATCAAATACAGTTTGAATGTATTGCATGAATTACATGCAGGTGAATACTATAAAAGATAAAAATACCTGTGCACATACTTCATAAATCCAAGGATTTATATATAATTCATAAAATATTCATAGCATAAAATAGCTGTGATTCAGAACAGACATTTTACACGTAAAACTGCATGAATGTCCCTGTCAAACCGTGCCTTTCTTGGGACTGATTCAACCCCACAACTTAAACCCTCAGCTTGCTGCCAAGTTTTTTCCCCAGTTTTGGTCCCATCCACTGTGATGTGGCACCTCCCCAGAGCTTCAGCTCTGCCATGCAGCTGTACATCATAAAGCACTCTTAACAGAAGGTATTTTAAAGGTGTTTTAAAGCCCGATGGCAGCGCTTCTGTGGTGGGTGGGAGGGAGGGACACTAAGGACTGGACCCTGTGGCTTTGGTGGCCCGAATCCAGCGCTCACCAAAGGGCATGTGTGAGTGGGCACGTGCCCTGCTGACTCATTGAAGCCATTTGCATGCACATGTAAAGTCCACACAGCCTGATTTAGAACAGTTTATCCACAGCCTGGGAAAATCTAAAAATGGTTAAAGTTTCTGCTTGCATTTCTTCTGGAGACTACCGAACTGGTTTTAAAATCGCATGGCTCTTTCACATGCACGCCTCCCGTGTCTCAGCCAAAACTCCCAGCTATGTTTTTGGAACTTGGTTATATTTATCCAAGCAGTCAATTGATGGCAAAGCACCTCTACATTCTTCAAGTTAATTTTTCTTGAAGCCAAGAAGACAAGCATACATGGTTAAAAGCTGGCTTTCACTGCACATTCTGCCAGGAAATGCACAGGGGCCATGCTTGAAGCTCCGTGGTCACAGCGTGTTACATTTTTCTAGCCAAGCAGACCACATTTACCACTGTATTTCTCAACAGCTCATTGGTCCAACAGCTGATATATATATTTTTAAAATAAGCAGCCTGAGTTATAGCGACCCTCCTATGAACACTCCTCAACTGCTACTTCACGAGTGTACACACAGTATTGCAAGATGCATGGAAGACCAACTGTAATGCTGTGCAGCACCAGAAAATGATGGCATCTTATCATCGCCACACGTTGTAGTCACGGGAGACTCCACTCAGCTCCTTCCACAATGCAGTTTAAGGACACTACTTGTCACTCCTGCATGATAGGAAGGACTTTGTCCCATCCCCTAGACAGGGAAGCTAAATCAGAGTTAAACAGTTTGAACACAAGCCTCAACATTGCGGTAACAACTCTGCTTGGTTGTATGTAGGCAAAGGTTCTTTAGTGGAGGTTTTCTTATCAATATCCAGGATAAATTTGTTACATATCACTTAAAATGTTTTGTGTTGGATTTTTTCTTTCTTCTGTTTTACTTTTTTGTTTGGTTTGTTGGGTTTTTTTGAGGAATTGCAGTGCATAAGACCATACACACAGAACTAGCCAGGTCTGGCAGTGCCATCAGAAGACACTATGACAAGCGACAAGTACAACGATTATCAGATTTCTTTAGGGAAATGCTCAGCTGTACCCAAGTGTGACCATCTCTGATCTCTGCCAACGCTTGTTACTGAAGAAACCTGCCGTCTTGGCCAGCAGGATGCTCCACCAGAGCCCAACAGCGCGAAGGTGCCAGCACTTGAAGAGCCTCTGCCTCCACATCACCTTCCCATCTTCAGCCACTCTTCCTTCGCCCTGAGTCCCCAGGGGATAGCGGGGCACAGACAGAGCTCTGCATGCCCCAAGGACGGTGCTTTGTTCTTGGCTGGTTGTCTCTTCCCCCACCCCACCAGCTGCTTGGTCCCCCATGCCCCAAACGCAAGCCCTTCTTTGGCTTGCTGTCCTGCTTCAGCAGGAGCAACCCCATGGCCAAGTAGGCCATTTTTGCAGCCCACGGAGCCACAGGGCTGGTGTTCCACAGGCACAGCCATGCTTCCTGACACCCCTGACCCCATGGCAAACCAGCTGCTGCTGCTGCTCCAGCAGGGATTTGGGCTTTGTACTCTGTGCTTGTCATCTTTAGTCATCGGGGCCAGGGGTCTCTAATTATGGGACACAGTGGGGTCAGTGATTTCTGACCCAAAGTTATTTGTGTACAGCAATTCCCATGACTCTTCCAAATCAGGTATTTTAGGCCAGTTGTATTAGGTTTGCATAGCAAGCTTTTGGTAGCAGGGGTCTACAGGGGTGGCTTCTGTGAGAAGCTACTAGAAGCTTTCCCTGTGTCAAACAGAGCCAATGAGAGCCAGCTCCAAGACGGACCGACTGCTGGCCAAGGCCAAGCCCATCAGCAATGGTGGCAGAACCTCTGGGATAACAGATTTAAGAAGGGCAAAAAAGTTGCAGGACACACAGAAACTGCAGCCGGAGAGAGGAGTGAGAACATGTGAGAGAAACAACCCTGCAGACACCAAGGTCATGAAGAAGGAGGGGGAGGAGATGCTCCAGGCGCCGGAGCAGAGATTCCCCTGCAGCCCGTGGGGAAGACCCTGGTGAGGCAGGCTGTCCCCCTGCAGCCCAGCGAGGTCCACAGTGGAGCAGATATCCACCTGCAGCCCAGGGAGGACCCCACGCCGGAGCAGGGGGATGCCCGAAGGAGGCTGTGACCCCGTGGGAAGCCCGCGCTGGAGCAGGCTCCTGGCAGGACCTGCGGATCTGTGGAGAGGGAAGCCCATGGAGCAGGTTTTCTGTCAGGACTTGTGACCCCGTGGGGGACCCACACTGGAGCAGTGTGCTCCTGAAGGACTGCACACCATGGAAAGGACCCACGCTGGAGCAGTTTGTGAAGAACTGCAGCCCATGGGAAGGACCCATGTTGGAGAAGTTCGTGGAGGACTGTCTCCCGTGGGAGGGACCCCATGCTGGAGCAGGGAAGAGTGTGAGGAGTCCTGCCCCTGAGAAGGATGAAGCAGCTGGGACAACATGTGATGAACTGATCGTAACCCCCACTCCCTGTCCCCCTGCATCACTGGGGGGAGGGGGGTAGAGAAAATTGGGAGTGAAGTTGAGCCTGGGAAGAAGGAAGGGGTGAAGGGGAAGGTGTTTCTAAGATTTGGTTTTATTTCTCATTACCCTACTCTGGTTTGATTGGTAATAAATTAGATTAATTTCCCCAAGTTGAGTCTCTTTTGCCCCTGACGGTAACTGGCGAGTGATCTCTCCCTGTCCTTGTCTCGACCCATGAGCTTTTTGTTATATTTTCTCTCCCCTGTCCCGCTGAGGAAGGGGAGTGATAGAGCAGCTTTGGTGGACACCTGGCATCCAGCCAGGGTCAACCCACCACACCAGTGCAGAAAGGCACAAAACACTTTCTGGTCAAGTTACCAGCCTTGCTTGACTTATCACATCTCTGAAATGGTGGTGCCATACATTACTTTGTAAGGAAGGCATCGCGCTCACATCAGTCCTAACAGCTTGTGCAGCAGTGGCACAATCACGGTAGCACTGAAGCCAACTGAGGAGTACGTTATAAATTTATACGGCACTTCGACTTCCAGTCGTCTCCGGGCTTCCAGGTCACCAATGGGAAACTTGTACCGATAACCCAGCATGCCAAGGACCACATTCTTCATGAGCTGGCGTGTCAGTAGAACAACAAAGATCCCTACGAAAAACCTGGCTAGCACAACCACCACTACTTTACTGGTGATCAGAGGAAATCCAAGCTGAAAATTTTTGCCGGCGTAGGCTGGTGCAGCATACTGGTTATTTAACCAAAATCCCACAGTTGCTCCAGCTCCTGCTCCTAAGATAGTAGTGGTGTCTGCCCTGGTAGGGCTGTAATAGTCTAGTTTGGGGTAGTTGTAACACAAGACAAGTGGCACAACTATGGAAAGCAGTGGACAGAAGGGATTAGTTAACAGCAAGTGATCTATCATGTCCCACGCAGGATACAAGAGCACAAGCAGCACAGCTGAAATCAGCGCTCCGCCGATCACATCCTGCAAAGAGATCACATTTAAAATCTTTGTGAGACCTGGAAGGTAAAACAAATATTCTTGGGTGATGATAAAAGACCGGTATCTGCATTTGTGGGCACACAGCATCAGAGGAACATCCTGAATTGACAGCAATGGCACTGTCCACACGCATGACAACCCGATGCCTGTGCTAAACAAATCGCGACAATCCGTGAACCCAGCGTTAGCCTAGTCTACGTGAATGCATCTGTTGACCTATATTTTTCCCCTGAACAAGTGAGATTCTTCCCCCCACCTGCTTTTATGTTTTAAGGGCACTCTCCACTTACGACCTCAATGGAAAAGGCACATGCACAACTCCATCTCAGGGATGATATCACAGCAAGCTGCATTCATACAACCCCTTCCCCTCCCATAATCCCACAAGTAATTTCATCACATCAGTAGGATTATCGCTTGCTTGCTTTGCAGAAATGGGAAGATGCTGTCTTTTGTCAGAGACAAGCACCTGGTCCAAGAGCACAGGCTCTGGAGGAGAAAAATGCAAAGCTGCAGGACGTGGTGCCTGTGCCATGATTTCTGCCAACCGTGGTGAGAAGTAGGCACTGCTGGGCAGGAATACATCAAGAAGAAATTTGTTGCCCAAGCCTCTGAAATCTGGCTTGCAGTAAAGCGCCCGAGGCAAGCGCATAGTTAAAACCTAATTTATTAACAGAAGCAAATAAGGTGTTTTGAGAACTTGATTGTTGTCGACCGCAAGGCTGGGAAAGGAGACAAGAGGTAACCCCTAACAAAAACTGTCTGTATGAGAGCAGCCAGATAAAAAAAAGCAATGTAACAAGTTTCCCTGCACTGCTCTCCCGGCCTCACTCAGGAGGCAGCAGAGTCTGTGCTCTGACCATGAAACGCACTGCAAAAGCTAAACTTAATCACAGACAGAAACCTCCTCAAGATTGTATCTTTTTCACAGAGTCATGACAGTTGACTACTACCATGCTTGGTCACCATCTAAAATGAATTATTTATGAGAACTTCACTCATAGTTAGGCAGGAATGAGGGGACTTTTTCACAACAGAAATATTTATGACTTTCTGGTAAATGCATTACTCCAGTATGGCTGAACTTTAGCTGTTTACAACTTCCAGGCAATAGATTCACAGCACGTTTAGTTTAAAGCAACTCCCAGATCCATTTTGCATATTCCTGATACAAATTTCCACTTACATTTATTCCCTCATCCATGACAAGAGGACAGCCATGGAAATACACAAAGTTGTTCACAGATGTCTAATGTGTAAAATACCATTAGGTATCAATATTTCACAATAATCCATCTTTTGATACAATTTTTAGATGACAACTTTACACACAAAGGCATGTTTTGTCCCAACACTAAGTAACTGCATCAACACAAAAGAGCTGGGGGTTGCTCCCAGCACTGATGCTCAGAAATCCCATCGCCATGCTGTACCTTCATTTCCCACCCCACTATTTGTCCACCTCATATTAGAAGAAAAAGTCCTGACATCTCAATACCCCCTCCACGTGTGACTAAGGAGTGAAACTCAAAAGCTGTTCACATGCTTTTCCGTTCCAATTAAAGATACTTAACCAAACATTAACATTCCCCTAACAAAAGCTTTGCTCAGATTTACCCAGTTGACTCCAGCGGTTCCCAGCCAGGGCGCAGACAGCCTCTATTTATGGACCCGATTAAAGTTTTCTGAATTTTATTATCCTCCCCTTCAGCCCCAATACAGTGACACGGCTCCTGCAGTTTTCAGGTAGGACCCAGATAAGCAGCTCTGCTCCCGACCAGTGGCTTATACCAGTGGTCTCCAAAGTGAGTGTGCAAGACAACCCATCAGGCTGTGGGAAGAAAATACTTTTTGCACCACTAATAAGTACAATAAAATATATATATATATTTTAAAAGTAGTGCTTATTTCATCCTTATCTCATTCCTTTTTAATTTTTATTTTTGTGTATGTTTTATAATGTACATATCAGTACAATAGTACATGTAAATAATTCATAAGTAAATATACATATATTGGGGTGCATGCTCAGAATTTTTTTACTGATCAAAAATGTTTGGAGACCAGTGGTTTAGTCAGGATTTTCCCCTATCCACCAATATATGGGCTTCTCATTTTGGAGACTCCTTACTAGAAGCTGCTGAAGAGCATGGGACATAGCCAGCCGCAGCCATCAGTAGCGACGCCCTTTGGCTGCGGTACACATGGGCAGAGGTTTGATTTTCTCAGAACATGCAGAGGAGGCGGGTGAGTTCAGGACCAACACTTTACAAGGACATTTAGCCATGCAGAATTGAAGATTTCCCCCCGTTGCCTGTTAAACTAAGGAGAAGATGGGAAGAGGAGGGATGGCTTTGATTTCTATGAGAAAAACTGCTTTTCTGGACTGCCCCTACTCTGCCACCAGGAGCAGGACCTTAGCTTTGCCTGGCAGTGGAGCTGCTGTTAGCACTCCCAGGAAGCACATTCTTGCCCGTCTGCCTGTGTAAACACATTAGCCTCTTGCCAAACCCGCAATTACAAAGGAATTTTTAAATGAGGGCAGGCGTGAATTTTGCTCAAGGTGCAGCACTACCAGCAAAGCTTAAAACCTCCGTTTCCCCGCTGGGACGCTCCAGCTCCCTCAGCACAGACAAGTCCTCCACAGGGTCCATCCCTCCCCAAAAGCCTCCCCGCTGCTGCACAGCAGCCCCTGCCTCCCCCCCAGCAACTAGCATCTGCCCGCGTTCGACACAAGGGAGGCCTCGCTCCTATCGATTTTAACTAGAGAGCTGTCATTTTGCTTTGCTCCCTAAAGAACAGGCCAGTATTGGGTTTCTAATGCTGCGAGTGGTTCAAGTTATTTTCCTGTGCTACAGGTACATAAAGAAAAACAACTGAGGTAAACACCCAGTTGCACGTGATGCCTGGGATGCAGGACTGGGCATTTCAAAATGCTTTCTCCCGATGCTTTTCACCGATGGAGCACGGCGGTGGCACCGTCCGTGGGTACTGGCACCACTGCTGCCACTCTCACACTGGGCTGGGGTTTTTTGTTTCACAAGGTCTTAGAGCACAATTTGGTTTAGGATTAAAAAAGCTTTCTGGAGGCAAGACCCTTCTGTGCTCTTCCCATTGAAACTACGGTTGGAATTGCAAACACTCACAAAATGCCCCCAAAATATCGAACCAGCACTGCAAACGCAGTGGTACTTGAGCATCTTCCCTGATACTGCCAATCAAGGCAAAAATAACACTTTTCCTATTCTGTCTTGTATATGGTCACTTATTGTCTGAATTCCCTTCACGCTTTCATTTACAGTGTGAGGCTCTACTCGCTCTCCTAAGCAGAAATCTCCTATAGGTTACTCTGTTTCGTCCCACAAGGGCTGTACTGCCACAGTGTGTAAAGTGATGCCAATATGTTGTTTGTTTATCAGCTTTAAAATATTTAAGATAATTTCAGGATTAATGGTGGTGGTAAAAAAACCGAGATACAGCACAGCAAAGGAGTGGGGTGGGGGCTACAGAGTACCATCTCCTGAGGGTGCTGTAATCAGCAATAAATGCATCAATGCTGAATCAGTATATCTTGGGGGGGGGGGGCGGCGGAATTTACTTTGCTTACAGAAACAACTTTCAGGTTTCTTTTTGGCCATAAAAAGCGACCTTTTGACTTCTCCCTGTATCCTACCCCCATGCAGGCTGGCACAGGGCATTATTGCTTTTAACTCGGGGCAGTACCAGTGGGAAGCTACAGTACCAGTAAGGTTGTCACAGCATCAGCTGTGGCTCTGGCGTGACCGGCTGCCTCCCCAAGCCCCCGCTGCTGGCTGGAGACAGGGGAGCACGCGTTGCAGCCAGGAGGAGACTCAGCCCTGCCGCCACTGCGAATGCCAAATCCATCAGCCTGGTGCATTAAGAAATTCCTGGCCCTGAAGTGTTAAAAGAAGGCTAAAAGCCTCCCCTCTTCCTCTGGCTGGGGAGGGCTGCCCTCAGCTGATGAAGTTCTTCCCAATATGATTTGCAATGACCTTGCGTGCATCTTTCTGCAATGCTGTGCACTCACATGAACACCATCGCTCAGCATTTCAAACACAAGATGACTCAGACATTCTCCAGCAGCCGTGAGACAGGAAAACTTGTTCACCTCACTGAGGCAGGGATCAAAAATTGGGCCAAAGTTTTAGGATGGAGAGTAAAGGGGTATTTTCTAAAATACAATTCTCTGGGGAAAAAAGGAAACAACAATAAAAAAACCCAGTCCAATTATGTCCAGTTGCTTTTTGTTCCTTAAAAATAACCCCTAAAATGTTACAGATTCGCTGCTTTAAAATGTGTCCAAATTTTTACTTTGCCCTTTCCAGGTAACTCCAGATTCCCTCTTCTCCAGCTCCTCCGACTCCACCATTTAAAACCTAAAAGGAAGGACCCTGCCTTTCCCCTGCTTCTCCATGCACGTGGGATATTCTCACGTTGGGGTGGTGAAGATGGGTTGTTGTAATTAAATTACCCCTCAGCAGTGCAAGCACATTGCTTCCACCCCATTCTCTAGCTGGGTGATGCTCTCCTGGTAACAGGCCAGGCAACGGGTGTTTATTCCCTTTTCCCTAAGCATAGTATTCATTCTGATATGGCTATAATGATGCAGATAGCTCTCATACCAGCTTACTGCCTCTCCAGGTCTTTAATGGTAACATCTCTTCTACTGACACGACTGTGCTTTTTGAGGCCACTCCTGATCCAAAAGCAATGCCAGCAATGCTGAAATACAGACTTATTTGTAGAGCTGAGACTACAGAAGACAAGCCCCACACCGGAGCTTCAGCTACAGCTATAGCAAAGCACAGTGCAGAGGTTTCCTTGCCACTCCTTCTCTGGTTCCTCAGACAGGAAAAATTCAGTTACACTGAGTTGGTGGGTATATGTTACCCATTCGTTTGCTTTACTAAATTATTATGACCACTTAATACATAACTATATCCTGTTGGTATTCATTTTCTATTAAGACCTCCGTTAAAAATCCATTAGACAGAGGCTGTTTCGGCTGGTGGCTTGGCTGAGCAGCTCTGAACTGCACTTCTTCCCAAAAAAACTTGTCATTGCAGGTGGGATGGCACCGCAGAAAGAGGGGTTCCATTTGGGCAGCTGTGATCACCCGGCATTTCCCCAGCTCCGTCCCCACCACGGCACGCACAGGATGAAGAACCCGGCAAAGTACATTTGCCCTTTTGAAAGGCAGCATTACTCACAGTTCAACTAAGGAGCTTTTTTTTTTTTTTAAAAAAAAACCCCTTTTTTATCGTGTCAAAGGCACAAAGGACTTTTTCTTCTTTACCCTAAAATCCATCTAAATTTAGAGGAGTCTTTCATTACGATGGACCAGCAAGGAAAGTATGCAAAGAATTTTTACTGATTGACTTAAGGTCACTAGACAAGAAAGGGTGTCTCCAGCTTCGATTTAAGATATTGTTTTGGTCCACTAGGCCTGGAAGGGAAGGTCAAGCTATATTTTATAGATAACCTTCATCTTGTAAGGCCTCCTTTTCTTACAGTCATCAAGTCTCCTTATTACAAACATAACTATTACTTAGTAAAAAAATGCAATATTTTATGCATATGCAACCAAGGAACAACACACATCAAACTCCTGCGGGAAGTAGCCAGGAGTTTTTATCCATACTTGGGAAGCTGGACCACCCCTCTGCCCACTACATATATCAGATCAATAACGTTTCCTCTCATCAGGAAGGAACCAGCTACTGCGTAATCAAAGTTACACTGAAATCTGTCCTTAAAGCAGGACTGACATCTCTAAACAACTGTGCCCAACAAGTCTGTCATTTAAAGTCACAGATATTTTATGATTATTTTCGGACAAAGTATTTGTGCACCTCAGTCCTTTACGAATGAATTTCCTTTCATCTGAAAACGAGAAGTTTGTCATAACATGTTTTTAGGTGCCATGTCCCTGTATGGTAACACGAGACATGCTGTCCCCCAGTCCCCCAAGGGCAGCTCACTTGTCATGTTTTACCCTCTCCTCCCCTCTCGCTGGTTGCCAGCGTGACTCACTGATCTGCTAGTCCCTCCCTGACACTCCCAGACTAAACCAGCCTGGAATATTTCTTGCTGACAACAGTGATACTATTGCACAAAAGGCTTAGCTAAGGAGCAGCATCAGTTGCCCAAGTGCATTCCTCGCAATTAAAATTTCAAAATAGAGAACTACAAGTCAAATGCCACACCAACCTCACCCCGTTCCTCAACCCACACGCACCTCTGCTTCCCTAATGGTATAAATAATTCCCCTGCAGACTCAAATAGCAATAGCCTGAGGGTTTCCTCACAGCTGCCTTTGAATATACAGCCTGAAATTCAGTGACGTGACTCCAATACTCCTGCAGTGGCACAGCCAAGGCAGGACATGCATCGCTTGAAGAGTGGGAGATGGGAATCGCTGTAGGTAAGCAGAGCTGGAGGCACGACCGGCACGGGGCAGCGCAGGGCATCCTTACCAGGACTGTGTGCATCCCTGTGTAAAGCCTGCTGAGACATACCAGCGTCGAAAACACAAACGCTGCTACCAGGCCTAGTTCGAATGGATACTGTGAAAAGGGGAAAAAAAAAAAAAATACACCCATTACACCATTATCCACTTTAACATCAGTATATATCTGAAATAAAACATCCAAGCAGCCAGACTGACGTAAGGATCTCGCCTTGGGAAGCAGCTCCTGAGCTGTACTTTCCCAAAAAGATTAACATGACCCAAGACGAGACCTCACATTGGCCAACGTGCAATCCTGCTGGAAGGTCGTTTCATTATCTGTGGTGCCCACTTTTGCAAAGGTCTAGTCTTAGTGTGGGGAAGCCTGGGAAACAGATGGCATTTGCAGAGTTTTTCCCCGCATATCTACCTGCAAAATCCTTGTTAGTGCTAAAGGCCTTAAGGAACAAACGTACAGCACGTTGTACAAAGGGTGCCCGAGGTTGAATTGCATCCTCAGATCACCCGAGGGGAACACGATAGCCACAGAGCCTGACCAGAAGTGTGATCAATAGTCCTCGAGCAGCGGGCTGGGAGGGGAAAATCAATGTCTGGTCTGGAACCGCAATCCAGCTATTAGAGCAGTCAGGACCACTCTTCCCTGTGATACTTAAGGTTTAATTGTCTTCTTATGAAGATGGTTTTGCTTAATTCCCCCTCTGAGTTGCCTACAAACACGGAAAGAAGCATTGAAATAAATCTATATTCAAAAAGGAAAAAAAAACCCACATTTGGTAAAGAATAAGCTTAACATATTAGCCCTTAATCCACTCATTCAAATCCTGAAACCGAGTGGGCTGGTAAGCTCCTTTCAGTCCGTAAAGGCGATTTTTCTGAAAAAAAATAAACTAACCCAAAATATAAATAAATGAACTTAATTCACCTGATTTGACACAAAATCTCCATCTACTGCTGAGCGGCTGACGACTGACCAGGGTGGCCACAGGTCAGTGCAAAAATGCTTCTGTGGAAATTTTAAGCATAACAACTTGCTTCTGACCCTTATTCCCTGGCATACTCTAGCCCCCGGAGTAGAGAGCTCAGACCCGGCTGCAGATGTCACTCCCAGTTCATAAAATGCTGTTTGTTCCACATTTCTCTAAGCCTTCAGAGGATTTATGCCCACTTTATTCCCCCCCTCAGCAGGCAGCCTGGGAGCTAGTCCAGATCAGTAATTGATGACCAGGGCAGCTTGAGAAGATAGCAGCATAATGTACTGGTAGATTTTTCCTTCTTAATAGAGGCAATTAAATCATTTAATTATTTTACAGCAGCTTTATTGTTTCATGGCAGTTCCCAAGAAGTACAAGGCAGCCCGTGAAGAGCTGTGTCCCCCACTGGCAGCATATCGATTGAGGAGGTGGAGAAAGTGCTGCTGACCAGGTCTTTTTGGCAGCTCTGACACATGGGATGGATCTGGCCTTCCAGGGCTGACAAATATCCCATCTTATGGCTCCTCCTCCCCATCCCATTGCCAAGCTGCTCCGACCAGTTACCATACAGTTACCAGGGAGCAGGAGGCTGGCGGCGCAGGTTTGGGCACCGCTGACCTTCTCGCTCATCCCTGCACTGTGGGCAGGAGCAAGCCCACTGCTCCATGGCTGGGACCAGATGAGTGAGAAGTTAAAGTAATTCAGAGGTCTTGGTGCAATCCAGAGATCTCTGTTTCTATGATTTACAGCTGCAGGACACAGCACCTTTCATCAAATGGGTGGCCACCTTTTGTCTCTGCATATATGCTGGCACTGTGGGGAGGACACCCAGGGACACTGTGACAGTGAGACTCCCCGGCCGTACTGCAAGGCCTCTTGGTTACATGGGTTTATCTTTGAAATACGCTTGAGAGGGCTGAGAAACATGCTTAAATACAGTGAAGCCAGGAAGTTATTATTGCTATAGTTCTGGAAACATATGTTTGGATTCATAAAATGAAACAAAAATAATCATCATGGAGAAATGAATTTCTGGGAAATAAATCTTTTAGAAAGATAAAAGGCTGAAGGTTTGGGGAAAATAATTATGAGATCTCCCCAAGCAGCCTACAGCTCCACTGCAGTGAAACTGCTGTTAGCTCTCTGACAAAGAGGCTCTTAAATTGTCTTGTATGCTATTAGTCTAACACAGGTTAGAGCCAGGGGATTTCCAGGGATGCTTTTCCTACATCACACAAAAACCAGGTGACACAGAGCTCCTTTGGTTTCCCCAAGAGCCGGCATTTCCTAACGTGCAGCGTTGCCTTTGTGGGCATGGGGCAAGTAAAAAATGCTGACGCCAGGCATCTTCTGCAGCGGCACTGCGGCTCCCTCCACGGTCACCCCACGTGTGAAAACACAGCAAACCCACCAAACCATGGCAGGGCAGGGCAGCCTGCCCGCAGCTCTGAGCGGGGCTCGTGCTAAGGAGGTTTCTGCTACATTTCTTCTTGTGTCTATTATCGGCCAGCTACGGGTAACAACAGGGAAAAATACATGTCTGTGAAAAGAAATACAGAGCTCCTCTGGAAGCGGCAACAGCTTTGGATTTGCTGGTTTTCTGCAGCTTGCTGGAAGGAGACACATGCTTTGCTTTTTTTTCTTTTTTTCTTTTTGTACCCCCTACCTTGTACTGGTTCATGGTTGCAATGAGAAAGGAGAAGGAGATGGCGGTAGCTGCCATGGCATGGGTGGAAGGCATCCCATACTCCGCATCCGTCCTCATTTCCAGCTTGACGACAGGTGGCGAGAGGGGCCGAGGCCACTTCAGGATGTCCTTGGAGACTTGCCCTATGTACATCACTATCTGGGGAGAGGAAAGGCCACAGGGCTGTCAGTCAGCACGGGCAACCCCCACTCAGCCAACCCAAGAACCACCTCTATTTCTGTGCTTTTTCCTGCAAAATCCACCACCCCAAGTGCAGAATTTATGCCCTGAATTATTAAAGGGGTTTCCATTATCCTGGTCAGCGAAGGAAGCGGCGGTTTTACTGCACCATGTTGTAACCTGATCAGAAGCGGGACCAAAAGGAGGGCTTGCTGACGAGATGCAGCAATACGGGATGGCGTGAGACAGACAGCTGGCTCCCACTCCACGCTAGAGCAGTTTGTTTCCTCTCTATGCCTTACAACTCCTCTCCTGCAAAGCAAACAGCTGTAACAGAATTTTCTTCCGCCACCACCGTCAAATCGCTGCCTTGCCCAGCCGCGTCCCTCCCTGCTCTACGCAGCAGCTCTCGGAGGGCAGCACCAGCTCTCCTATTCCCAGCAGCTCCCTCCCACTCCACCCACAGCACCAGGTGCTGCAGGAACCCCTGGGACGTACCACCAGTGTGATTATTAAATAACAACCTTGGCACCCCCAGGGAGGCAGCAGAGAGAAAACTGGACAAGCAACATAAAGTACCCGTTCTCCTGCCTAACTCCCCAACAACAAAGGGGTTTTGTGCACTGCTTGGGACACCAGAGGTTTAAAGCAAGGGCTCCATTAATTAGCTACCGAGCACCGCAACACAGTGATTTGGGGGGGAAATGTTGCATTCTCAGGTCACTGCAAGCAGTAGCAATGGGAAGCAGAGGAAAGAGGCAAAGCTGGCCAGCATCCCCAGGAGGCGCAGCCCACCCTGTAGCGCCCAGGGCACCTGCCACGCTGACCCAAAGGCAACAGGCTCTCAGCACCCACAGCGAGAAGGATGTGAACAAAAGTCACCCAGACTGTCCCTGGAGAATGTATTTGCTTTCTCTTACCACCCTCCTCCCTTTGGATAGCGCAGCCTGACAAATGCAAAGCAAGCTCTACAAAACAAAGCAAAACTTTTTTCTTTTTTTAAATACAAAAATCAGGTTAACTGATGTCTGCCATGAAAGCTCAGTTGCTGTGCGAGACGGCGTGCTGGTCTGTCTCTCACGCTTCCACTAGCAAAGGAGGGGTCTTAAAATAACAGTCCTCCCCATGCTGGTGTTAGCCATATGCCAGAGCAGCAACACGATCATCCGCTGCCACATTTGTCACCAGCCACGCTGCATCCCTCTCTCTCCCAACAGCCATTCAAAAAATGGCTTCACGCAAAAAGAAAGACGTCAGGATTCACAAATCAGGACCAGAAAAAAGCCAAAATGTCGTGTTCCTTCAGCCCCCTCTCTACAGCAAAGCACATGCCACGGGGAGTGCTAGGCTCACAGCCAGCACCAGAGCCTGGAAAAGTGACTGCTGGTGCCTTTGCATCCTTTATCCCCCATGACATGAATCACATTACCGCCTTATTATCAGCACCACCTGTGGCACACCTGGCTGCTCCTACTTCACCCTGATACAGGGGGCATAGGGCAGTCAGCAAATACCCTGCCCCGGGCTGTTCACAGTAAACAAAGGCTCAAGGAAGAAGTGTCTTAAAGGAACCACTGCATGGGTTTACTTGGTTAATGCCACCGGTTTCCAAATGGATGCAGGCACATCTTTGGAAGTTAATTAAATTCCAGGGTTGAAAGCAAAATTACTCTCTCCGACAGAACACAAAACATTGAGGCTACCATTTGTGATACCATCTGAGAAGCAAGGTAGGACAAGCCAGTTTATCAGCAGTCCTCTATAATAATGACTTCCACTTGTAGAGGTATTATTAGCACTAGTACGTAAGAGTATTACAGAAAGGGAAATGAGTCATCTTTGAAATGAAGGCTATGCTAGGACTTCTCTGATGGTAGAAAACAGGCTGAACGCTGGAGGTGGTACAGGTAAGCAAAAATACCAGGCATCCTTACACCACCTTCATTCCTGGCATTCCAAATTAAATTCTGACCCTTCTATTTTTTAAAAACATATGTTGTATAGACATGTACAGTAACAAGAGGTGAGACAACCTCCATAAAATGTGAAGAAGAGTCCAGAATACATTCAGACTAAGTGCTGACCTCTTAAGGCACAGACCTTTGCCTTTAGCTAATTTGAGTGCTGTACACATGGTTTTACAGGCAATTTACCCGATTATTTGGCAGAAGCAGCAGTTGTGGGTGCGGTAAAACATCCCCCACCAGCTGAACTGGCAGGCTTCCCCAAGAAGGTGAAAGATGACAAGTGCACCGTTGCTAAAAGCCACCCAGCAAAGGTGTTGCTCTGGTTCACCTGCCTCCCCATGTGCTGCTCACAAGCGGCTGGAGGAGCACAGGACTGCCCAGGCTCCCCAGGGGCTCTTTGGCTCATAGCACAGCAAAGCAAACAGCCCAGAGCTTCTGCCAGATCTGCCTGTGGTGGGCAGAGGGGTGCCCTCCCCGGGGCGATGGCCCCGTGGCACGGAGCAGGGCAGGCAGAGCACCAGCTGGAACCTGCACGTCTGTGCCCAGCGCATCAGTCCTGCCGGGGACCGTCACACAGCTGGTGACCAAGGGCAATACCCCTGCAAGTGCACCAGGCACAAACATCCAGAGTTCAGCCACAAATAGTAAAAAAACCCCAAGTCGGAAGCCACCACTGAGACGGTCGCTACGCGACAACCGTTTTGCAGAAACACACTTACAGCGTTATATTTCATTGAGGGATATAGCTGAATTGCACTCTATTGTGGCTCTCGTCTTCTGAGGATAGGAGGTATCTGCCTTGGTTAAGTGGCATATTCTCTCTTAAGCCACATTTCATTATTTCCTAGCCTTATTTCTCTGTCATTTTGGATTTACTCTCTAACAGGCCTGGGAAAGAAAGCTAGCAGCCTGAAAGTTTTGGCCTCTTATCAGCTTTTTTTCAACCCAGCAGATGAGAAAACCCCTGTAACAAACATTGCGAACCGTAACCCCTGAAGCACTGGAAAGGAGGAGAAGGGAGATGGAGAGCTGAGCATGGGTGACAGGCTAAACATCAACACAGAGCTAAGCCTCACCTACACTTGACTTGAATTACCTATTTGTGCAATGCCAAAAATCTTTGATGGCCCTAGAATAAATTTAGCATGGTCAGAAATTACCCCAAGTCTAGACCAGCAAGTAACTCAGGATTGCTTAGGTCCACAGGACTGGGTAATTTTGCTGTGATTTCCAGCCTACCCTAGGTAAGCCAAACCGCATTCACGATGGCTTCAGACATTCAAACAGGGGAGGGTAGGTTAAGGCTTGACGCAGGAGCATGTCACCTTGTAGCAGCGGGTCGGCAGCAAGTTTATGTGTTTCAAAGTCTAAAGTAGGGTGATCCCTCAAGCCTGCAGTGCTGGGCTTCACCCGGCTCACTTTTCTTCACAAGGGCTGGGAAGATTTACAGAGGAATGAGGGTCCAGGCTCAAACCATGCTCACCTAAGATTTAAATAAAACCATTTCCAAAAGTCTTTACATGCTCATGTGTATTTCCACCCAAAGCGTCTCCAAGCCCAAAGCTGAACGTTGAAGAGAAGAGGGACCAATAGGGCCTTCCTTGAACACTGAGCGAGCAGACACCATTTGCTGTCTCATAGGCATGGAAAAGAAGAGAAACCTTGAAGCAAATAATTTCCTTATGCTTTATTGTTTGTTTTTTTCTTCCTTACCTTGCTGACATTTCTTGCCTACCTAGAGTGCTATATTATGGCTCTTGATGCTATTCTTCTGTGTTTATTTCTAGCACAGACTCTCTTCCACTCTGTCCAAGTGACGCAGATCAACCAAATTTTCTGCAGTGCTGGTGGAAAATGGTTTGCAGACATCTTCAGCATAAAAAATTTTTATTTGCACATTAATAAGTACCTCTGTCTCTGCACAGGGAATTTGTCTGAACATGGAGACTTTTCCATTACTGAAGCAACAAAGTCAAAGCCGTGATGGATTGTGTAGGACGCAATTAGCTGGAGAAGATAGCTACACAGAAATGCATGGGAATTTAGTTGAGATTTCACAAAGTTGATGGGATGGGCATGGCTAATTCTCTCTAGTCTGAAAGCTGACTGGCAGCAGCTCTAACTCTCCTGTGCCTCAGACAATTCAAACTTTCCAAAGTGAAACTTAACTGTTTCACACCCAAGTTACAAAGATATGTTGGTGAACAAGGGGGGACGCTCAGGCTGGCAGAGAGGGAGGGGAGCTGGAGTTCAAGGATGGGAAAGGGAAAAGCACCACAGGTCAGCACAGCAGCCTTCCCGGGTCACTGACACCCACAAGCAGGCCCCAAACCTGGGCAGAAGCAAAGCGATGCTCTTGGGAATCAGGCAGGTCCATCCAGGGAGCCCTTGTCCCAAGACCCCCACCACACCTTCCCACGGGAGCACCCTGTTTAGGGGAGAGTAAGGGACTCGGTTCTACCTCTGCATTTGCAAGTACTACAAGCTACACTTGTGACAAATGTCACAAAGTGAGTCTTTACTAAATAAATGATGGCAAAAGCAAGGTGGACCATGGCATGGGAGCAGAGGTGTGGTGGAAGGATCGCTGGCAATAACTGCGCACATGCATAACACAGAGAAACGCCGGTTTCCCTTCTGTATTGAGGTGTGTGCACACACACAAGGAAAAGTTGCTTACATACTGCTGCCACGGTAGGAACCCTCGGTAGGGAAGTTATGTCAGCTCCCTAATATTTGCAGTGTCACTTGACAGTGACATGGCAGCATCAGCTGGAGATATGGGAAATAAAATGCATCCTCCCAGCCCCTTCTTCCAAAGCCACACATGCACGGCCCATCGCCGTGGGGCTGTCCCCTGCCACCTCTCCCTGCCCCAGGAGCTCCTGGCTGCAGGCTGCACAGCTCCCGCATCCCTTGCCACTGCTCTGCCTCGGTGAAACACAAACCAGGCACTTCATTTACATGGCTGAATCCGTGAGCTGCATTCACAGGCAGAGGAGAGGCCAGGGCTAGGCCAGGCAGGCTTTCCCTCCCCAGGGCTCCTGCTCTGCACTGCAAGGGAATATATTACCCACGCCTCATTCTGCTCCGTGGTGAAGCAGCAAGCAGCCTAGCTTACTGAGCCACACTTGAAATCTAGGGTACGGCTACCCTATTCTGTTCAGAGTTGAACCAGCCTCTAATGCTTCTTCATTGCCAGGTGCTACCACAACAGCTCGGCACGCTACGGTCATGCTGGGAACACGATGTGGCACAGACTGTGCCGAAGCTGCCATCCCTGCCGGGGGTCCCGCATTTATAACCGCACAGGCTGAACACGTGGGCAAAGGCAGCAGGCCTGACACACAGAAGGACATTTTTCTAACCCCAAGCCCACAAACACTATTAGTTTGGGATTTTCTGAATTTCCTTAAATAAGCCTTCTCTCCTCTCATGTGCGTCCATGCTCTCCCAGTGCTATGAAGATGATTCTGAAGTCTTCCAAACTAAATCCTTAAAACAAATGCAAAAAGCATAAAAAAAAATACTTGGGTAAAGACTTCTTACTTCTTCCCTTCTCAAAGGGTTTTTCTGTAATGCTGTAAGCAACTTAAAAACAAGACTTTCCTCAAACCCTGGTGCTCACCAGTACTGCTGGGGTGGCCTGGCCTGCGTGAGGGGAATAGCAATCCTTTACAGCCAAGGCATCAGGTGAAGGAAAGGCAAAGCTTTATTGCCACTTTGGGTCAACAGCATTACATTTTACTACACAAATGCAATTAGCAGTTGCTATAGCAGCACAACAGCCTCTGTAGCTTTTTTCTGAGGGTTTCCTCTGACTTTGCTCTGAGTCATATATATGGTCCATCTCCAAATATACATCCTCACCTGGGGCTTTGAACTGGGGTAAACAGGATTAATCTATCTTTGTGTTTTAACAGATTATGCTTTAGTGAACAATGATGAATCAAACTTGAGGCATTAGCATCCACATAGGTCCAGATGCCAACTGATGTTTGTCCTGTGGGAGTTCCCTCTGGGGTGAGGGACTGTTCCCCTCCCGGTGAGCATCTCAGTCCCATAAAGTGACCTGGCTCGTTGACATTCACATAACTCTGGTATTGCTTCAATGATCTAAGAAGTGGTTTTGCTTGCCTGCTGGTGTTGCCTGGCATTTTCAATGGTTTTCCCTCACTACTCTTGCAATCACTGTGGGCAGCACTTCTGTGGCAGGAAGCAAGAGTGCTGCACTTAGATTTACTGCCACGGTGCAGACACGTATGAAAGCACATAGACAAACAGCCAAGCCAGCTCTGTATGCAGGGGCACAGGACGGGTGACCTCAGGGCATGATTCCCCTTTGGAACACCCTGAGTCTGGCAGGATTTAGGAAACAGGCCCAGTGCTGCAAGTGTTTGGTGTGTGGGTGTCCTGGTTTCAGCTGGGATAGAGTTAATTGTCTTGCTAGTAGCTGATACGGTGCTATGTTCTGGATTTAGTATGAGAAGAATGTTGATAACACTGATGTTTTCAGTTGTTGCTAAGTAATGTTTAGTCTCAAGCCAAGGATTTTTCAGCTTCTCATGCCCAGCCAGCGAGAAAGCTGGAGGGGCACAAGAAGTTGGCACAGGACACAGCCAGGGCACCTGACCCAAACTGGCCAAAGGGGTATTCCATACCATGGGACGTCCCATCTGGTATAGGAACTGGGGAGTGGGGGTGGGGAATCGCCGCTCGGGGACTAGCTGGGTGTCAGTCAGCGGGTGGTGAGCAATTGCACTGCACATCATTTGTACAATCCAATCCTTTTATTATTGCTGTTGTCATTTTATTAGTGTTATCATTATCATTATTAGTTTCTTCCTTTCTGTTCTATTAAACCGTTCTTATCTCAACCCATGAGTTTTACTTCTTTTTCCTGATTTTCTCGTCCATCCCACTGGATGGGGGGAGTGAGTGAGCAGCTGCGTGGTGCCTAGTTGCTGGCTGGGGTTAAACCACAACAGTGGGACATCCTCCATCACCCCTCCTCTACCACAACCTCCGCACAGGGACACACACACCTGACCACCCCACAGGCACGTGAAGGTCCAGAGGAGCAATTCTTTTTGTACTCTGTAATATTTCAGCTAACGGAGGTGAACCAGAACACATTTATTTTCAACCTCTGATTTTGCAGCTCTCCTCTCTACACTATTGATCAATTAAAAGGACAAGATGAAATTCTAGAGAAGGCTTGGGGTCAAATAGCATTGGCGACTTCTTCCCCGAGACTCACAGTGTGGCAGCCTGACTTTGAATCTGCTTTTTTGGCTCCAAAATAGAAACTCTATAACCTGGCTCCAGAAACCCTGGCCTGCAATAATATTTGTCATCTTCCCAGAAAGGAAATTTACATTTAGAAAAGGGTGTTGCTTTTGTTTTTATCCTAACCACTGATAGGAGTGACAGAGCACATCGGGAACGCTGGAAAGAGGGGCAAAAATCAAGGATGCACTATTAATAAACTGGCATTTGCAGAAGATTAGTCAAGCAGAAGCAAAGACTGTATTCATGGTTGTTAAGGCAGGCGTGACTTTGATTCACCATACAGAAATTAAACCAAGCATCCAGTCTGTACACTTCACAGCTGCTATTCTCAGCATCCTCCAACTAAGGCTTAAGTGAGTAGGTAAACACTGCAACACGTAACAGCTGTGACTGTACCCCTCGAGCATCACTTGGTTCACAGTGAAAGAGGAGCAGGGCAAGGAAGAGCATGTTCTCATGGAGTTACTCCTCCTACCACCAAGTTAATGCCAAGAACTAAGGTCTGCCTTCGGGAAAAAACACTATGGAAGTCACTGAGCAGCACTGCCGGCCTTTTGCCCAGGCAGCAGCCCAGGTGGAAGAAGCAGAGTTGCCCCAGGCACCCCCAGCCTGGGAGGCCTTAAGCCGCCCTCTGATCGCATCCTGCTCCCCATCCCCTCCCCAAGCCAGCCGGCTGCTCCCCGCGCGCAGAGATGCCAATGGCAACCGCGAGGCTGGGCACCTCCTCGAGGCCCACGCGCCACACAGGAGAGGTCAGCTGGCTAGGGGAGCTCGAGGATCTGCCACCTCACCTCCAGCGTGGCTTTGTTTTCCAGCAAACGCATCAATCTTGCACTAGCTGCACAAGAATTTTACGCAACGCTTGCCAGGGATTTGGGCAGGTGCAACGGGACGTTCAAGATGGCACTGAGCTGGTGGGATGCTCAAACACTTGAGTCGTCCCAGCCACGATGTGAACGTCACATCCACGAGGCAGGTCTCCAGCCCACCGCAAGCAGTGCTGCGCTCAGCAGCAGGGCAGCGTGCGTGTCACAGCAAGGGGCAGCAGGGGACAGGAGGAGGGAAGAGACAGCACAGACAGCTTCTTAAGAAATATATATATACAGGAGGCAGGACTTTGGCTCTTTCGAGTCAGACTTCAGAAACACAAAACCAGATTAAGATCAAGAGAGCCTTGTGCCTCCAGAAGTGTAACTGACCACCATCCTAGGACATTCACTCTGTCTTCAAAAGAAGCCTTTGGACAAAAACTGTAAGGTAGTTGACTATCTTATGACAACTTTGAATAAGAGAAATTTGGGCCCAGTCTCCTGATAGCAGGAAAAACTCCTGTTACATTGAACTGGTTTATCATCTAACACCTAAAACTGGGAAAATGTTACACCTAGTAGTTCTAGTGAAATACAGGAGAACTTCACCTTAAATTATTCCCAGATGATCTCAGTTATGAAAGCCTCACTGGCCCTTTTTCTTCAAGGGTAGAGTACAGGCATCAGCACATACAGAATTCTCTTTCAATCAACACTTTATCATCTCCCGCATGGCATTTTATGGACCATTTATTTTTGTATTCTGACATTTTGTAGTTACTTACATGCCTGAATACAGTCTTACATGTTCTTACGCAGTGTAATATATGGTGCTTTTTAGAGTTTGTCTTTCAAGTGACTATAATTATCAGCTGTTCCAAGCTTGTTTTCACAAAAATGTTGCAAAAGCGCAAAAACCTTTTGGTGAAATGTTGCAAAAGTGCAAAAACCTTTTGGCGAAATGTTGCAAAAGCGCAAAAACTAACAAACACAGAAGAAGCACTAAACCCAAAGTCTGCTGCAAAGTGAGTTTTCAAAGCAGCATCCAGGGATTCAATCACCACACAGTAATGTCAGTGGCATCATGATTGCAGGTAAATTCCTGCTGGTTATTAAACTCCTGGTTACCCTGAGAGCCAGAGTTCAGACCTCATCATGCCCAAGTTACACTAAATGCTGACAGCCTTGGAAAAACTGTTCTTCTGAAAAGCAAGACAGGAAACTAAATTGCCATGGATTCAGACCCAGGACCTCCTCAGACTTGCTGAGGATGTCTGCCCCCAGCACCGCGCGAGGAGCCCGGAGGGGCACACGCAGCCCGGCGGGTGCCCACCTGGCACCGCCAGCCACCCAAACTCTGCCTTCCTTCAGAGATGCCGACTTCACCTGAGTCAGCAGCTTATCGCTGTCATACGCCACAAAGTCCATGCTGGCCAGCTCTTATTTATACTGTATAGATTAAAGTTTTATAGGCTCAAAAGATGCGTGGATACATTTTACATCCCGGCACCCTGAAAAACATAACCAGAAAAAAAATTTCCAAGCATGCCAAATACCAAGCAGGAACTGTAACTATTTTTTTCCAGGTCTGTACCTTACCTCTGAAATTCCACACCAAAATAAAGCTTTCAACCCTGAAGGCATGCAGAGATTAAAAAAACAAACTTGGCTTCCACCTCTCGAGCAGAGACGTGCTGTGTAAATTTAAAGTACATTTGGGGGCTGGTTCATGTGAAGTTATTTTTCATCTCTGCACTTCCTGCTTGAAGTAGCAAGAGTGACAGGCATCAAAGCCTCGTCTGTGCAGATTCAAGAGAGTTTACTTCAAATTGCTGGAGAAGGGAGGCAAAGACACCGGGGTACCTTCAGCACAGACCCAACATCTTGCTTGGAGGTTTCAGGCAGTTATTTCCCTCGACTATCCACAAAGGGAAAGGTAAAGCCTACATATATACTGTGAATCCTCAGAGGAAAGGCACCGTGGAAGCACAACATGTTGCTTTAAGCTCCCGAAGCAGCTGGATGTGACCACAGCCAGTGTTTCTCAGAGCTGTCCAGCTAAACAGAAAAGCAAAAGCAGCTGGTTTGGGGGACCCAGGACTGGAGAAGACATCCCAGGGCACCAAGTCCACTCCCCTGCTGCTGGTGCTGAAATAAACCCTCTTCATAATTTTTCTTACCGCCCTTCACCCTTCTAGAGCTACTTCACAACCTTTGGCTTCAACTTAGTTTATTTACAACTGCCTTACGCATGTTTCTTCTTGTGACTGTACTATTATTTTAAAAAGCTCCTTCCTTCCCCTGGTGTTTACAGTGAGCCCCATTCTCTCTCCGACTTCATTTTATTAGGGACTTATCTAAGCTTTCAGTCTCTGCTTAGAAAATAGCCTGCTCCCTAATCATCCCTGGCCCTGCTCCAGTTCAAGTTTATCTTTCTCAAATGTGGGAGTCTGGCTCTGCATAAACTATTACAGATAAGATGGCAGGAAGGCCTTGTAAACAGCATTAATACTGCTTTAATTTATAAGGGAAGAAACTCCCCTGATTCATCCTGGGACACTGACTCTGTCATTTCCAACTAGCAGCAGAAATTCACAGGTTTAAGTGCCCAACAGCACACAACAAAGTACCACACTGGGTACCACTTCTGCTTCTCCACTGCCCAAGGGTAAGCACACTTCTCCCATGCAGTGGTCTAACCTCCTTCATCATGACCAGCCCTGCCGACTGTGTTTTACCAGCTCGTGTTCCCAACGTACCCGCGTGCTTTGCGCCAGGCTCACGAAAAGCTCACTGCTGGTCCACCATCTCTCTCCCTGCTGAAGAGCTTTGCTAGCAAACCGCCCTCATCCCAAACAGTGTTAGAAGGGAACTACTACTACTACCTTCTCCTTAGGGCTCTCCATTTGATACCAGCTCCTTTCCCCAGCTGGATAAGAGCCTTCTGCAGACCGTACCTGGGTGCTGCACTTGCCCCTTCATGCTCTTCCCAGCCTTCTCCTGGCAGCTGTTGTCAGAGACTATCAGGCTACCTGGATTTTTACTTTTATCTAATGCGGCTGTTCTCAGCCCCACATCATCACCCATTCAGAAGCAGAAGCGTTTCTTTGAAACTCAATTCAGAGTTGCTGATAGCCTGCAGACCCGCACTCCTGCTCACCGCTGGGTCACCAGACAGGCATCCTTCCAGCGCTATTGCCAAAAACCTTCCAGTAAGTTAAAAGCACAGCTTTGTCCCATTGAACACCTTGGCATTTCCCACACAGCTAAGCCGATTCTGCTGCTGCGTACGTAACCAAGGCATCCGAGACAGACAGACACCACTTACAGCACCATGAATGCTGATTCCTGTTCACAGCCTGCTCGCCAGCAAATAAGCCACCAAGCTGAGCTTGCCATAACATTAACACATAGCCTGCACAGACATTTTTAGCCATTTCACAATTCCATATAATTAAAATGTTTTTAAAACTACAGATTGTCACAAGTCTGTGTATTTAAAACAGCTGCTTCTTTTCCCATTTTCAGTATAAAATGCAACTCCACAACTCCCTCAGTAACTGGAAAAATAGTATTAATAATCATAATATCACATGCTTGAACACTCTAATTAAACCAGACTAGATCTGGCCAGTACTCTGATGGACTCCTTGCAAGGCAAAGGCAAGGCAAGTTTGCAGAAAGGCATGCGAGAAGCTCTAAGGAGTCATTTTTTGAGCAATATGCAAACCCAGAAGGCAGTGACTACCAATTATCATCTTCTGTGGCACATTTCCAGAAGCAGTAGGTGTGCTCCTGGCCAAAACCCAGCTCTAATTATACAGTGTCCACCTACTTCTAAATTTCATCTGCAAGTTATTTTTCATGTTCTCTTTATAAAACATATTGACTAAGGTTACTGGCATAGAACAGCTGATGCCTTCTGTCCAAGACCGGGTGCATTTGAAGTGTATGACCCTATTCAAATTGGTTTTATTATTTCTCATCATATTATTTGGACAGAAGACAGAATATTATTAACCAGAACTGACTAAGTCAAGGAGAAGCTTCACTGTAAAGAAGCAAAGCTAGATATCACATTCAGGTTTTTACCAAGCTTCAATTTCTTAAATCAATGTAGATTGACAGCTAAACCTCCAGGGTCTGCCATCTGCCAGAAATGTTCCCTACCTCCCTTCTTTGTTCTAAAATGATCTTATTTGGGCAGCAAAGATCTGGTCGATACCAAGATAAGCAATGGCAGCAACAAAACAACAGCCATTCCCAGACTGAAGTGCCTGGTTATCTACTGGTTTTCAGTGCCAGAATGGAAACACACTGTTCTGGATACTCCAAACCGCATTTGTGAAGGCTGAAACAATGCTGAAGCCAGTTAATTTAAGAATGCTCTGGTGTTAACAAAAATCAATGCTTTTAAGTCTTAGCCTTCAACAGAGGATCTGATATTTTATTATTTTTTCTTTAGCCCTGAAGTGACTGCAGAACCACCCTGTTTATTCTGCTGCAGCCTGAAATCCCCTTCCTGTTAGCTTTATACTGATTTCAACTGAGCCAGAACTATATGAACAGGTTATGCAGAAGAAATTGGGGTAAGAGAAAGATTTCCTAAAATGATAAAGAAGGATCCTTAAAATACCATGACACATTGGGAAGGAAGTATTTTACCAACTGTTCTGTGCAAACCCTATCAAAAGCAGCTCAAGCAATTACTGGGCTGAAAAAGCTAAGTCAGTTCAAGACGTAACAAAGATGAACAGACACCTTGCATCAGCTAATGCCTCTCGCCTCCTCCCTCAGCGTCACAATGCCTCTGCTTCATGAACACATGAGTTACATGTATAAATAATGCTGGGGTTTTTTTTGTTTGAAGGGATTTTGTTGGTTTGAAGAGTTATTCTTACTCTTAAATATTATTTTGCTACAGTTACAGAATTAACAAGTACATGTTTAAGTAAGTCATAGAAATACTTACAGACCAAATAATTATCATCCTTCTAGACACAGAGTGATCTATGTTCCAGTAGGTAAATGGAAGGAAAGTGATATAAAAAATCTCTTCACCCAAAGCAGCTGAAAACTTGAACAAGTAGTAGTAGAAGTAGTTCTTCACAATATACTTCTGTGCACAACCCTGGAAATGAGAGGATTTTAGAACATTTTAGTGAATTAGCAAATTATATCAAACATTTAAGATATTCTGTTACAGTTCCCAGCCCTTAAACCAAATAATTTGTTGGAACAACTGTCAAGAAATGAAGTTCAATTTTTATAATAAAATTAAGACTATAGTGACAGCTCAATTACATTTCTTGCAGATCAGAAATCTATTCAAATTATACAAGAGTAGCAGTCACATTGACAAAGATTTTCAAGAGATCGCATCAGTCTTTCCTCTAGGGAAATCAAGTATATTTCATAAAAGGGTACCAATGCGTTAATTTTGAAGTTTCTACATCTGTAGATAAAGCCACCATTGCTTTCATCGGAAACGTGTTTTGAGATGAAAAAAGGTAAACTGCAATTACTGAACCATTTCATTTAAAATTTGCCTCATTATAGCAGGCAAAGTTTACCCTGCTAGTCCCTGAAATTTGCCATCAGGTGCTGCTGGCAACAGCATCCCCTGCACTGCCCTCGACGCCAGGCTCTTCCACACGCTTCCGACCCCACGGTCCCCCCCGGCGGGATGCTCATCGGATTGCCCCACGCTGAGATGCCACAGCTGTAAGCTACGGCCCTTATGTCGGAGTTGGCTTGGCAATTGCAGCTGCATGAGCAGATCTGGGGGAAAATGAGGCTGCGAGTGGGCAGAGAGAAGAGCTGACCCTGTCACCACCAAGTTTTTGCCCCAATATCTCTAAGTAACAACAAGCAGGTTGTCTCTTTAAACATTACTAGCAGATACATTGCCAATAGCATCAGGCAACTGTTTAGGACTTTATTCATTTTATTAAGCTAGAGGTTTCACTTTTCTCTGGATTTGGCAGCTAGGTGATTTCATTAGATGTACCCCACCTAACACACTTGTTTTCTCTCTTCTAAAAGGCTGCACCCAGCCCACCAGCACTGCGAAGCCACACAACAGCATATATTGTTAAGGCCATGACGTTGGTCACTTGTGGGAAGGTTTGCTGTTGCTGCCATTTGGGACTAGTACACCTCTAAGAAGGCTCCCACCCTCCTAGCAGGAGCAACATGCAAGTGAATCACATTTTATATAAACACCTGTACGCTTGAGCAAAAAGGAGTTATATATGAAGAGGATTTTTGATTTGGGAACAGGAGCAAGGGAGCCAATCTAGTCTCTCTCCATCTCCCCAAAAAGAAAAAAAAAATATAATATGGAAGTTGGCTATGTAAATATGAGATGAAAGAGCTTCCTAAAGATGTGAGCTGAGAAGGGATTATGAACATTTCAGCACAGACACACTAAGTTAAGATACAGCTTTGACATAAGCCTCTAAAACTCTTCTAAGAGAAAAACTATTATCCTCCAAGATGACTGTGTAACTAATCTACGAGAGCGACACTGTCATCCTACATGCTAGTGAGAAAATGTAAAAATTGTCTAAGGAGTCTAGACATGCAATTATGACTTATTGTAAAAGCCATTAGAAGTTCCAGTCCCTTAATCTGCTTTCAATATGGAGATGAGGCAAACTGCATGAAGACAACAAAAGCAAGATGGAAGGAAGTTTCATCCATTCACCTATTGCAGGAAAAATCATAACTTAAATTGATTTTTGCATCAATAAACAGAAAAGATGAGTCAACACTTTTGAAATGCTGGGGTCACAGGAGTGTTCCCCCATGTATTAGGAATAGAGGTCACAGATGAGTTACTGGCATCCCTCTAAGATAATGCAGCAGTGTGCTACAGCTGGCCAAATGACAGAGCAATCAGTCTAAGTGTCTCAAGTCTCATACACCACTTAGAAAACACCCCCAGTGCAATTAGCAACTCTGATGCTTCTGTCTGAGATCCTGAAACCATATTTGGTCACACTTAACATGGGGCCAGAGAAAGCCCTCTTCTGGCATCGTTAATTCCTCAATTAAGCATCAGTCTCCAATGTATTAGGGATTATGCGCTCGTGTGCTTTAGATCAAAGATGATCAGACATATCCCTAAGGTAATGCTTTTATACTTGGAACCTCGTGGGGTGAGGGATAAAACTTTCTAATTCCAGTAATCTGGTTTGTGGGGAAAAAAAAATAATAATTTTTCAGGGTTTAAAAGAAATCTGGAGTTAAAAAATATTTCCGGGCAGAAGGCAGGGCCAAGTCCTTCCACGTGTTTTTTAAAACCTTTCTTTTTCTTTCGTCTTTTCCTTTTCTATCCGAAGTCACCCCCAACTTGTTTGGGGTTTTTTGTTTGGTTGGTTTTTTAACACTTTTTTTAAAACCCTACACCAGCAGTTGTGGACAGCCCAATGTGTGAGGCAGGGGACAAAACAGATCACACCTGTGACACATGATGGTAACTACCACATCAGGCATGCAAGGTATCACAGAATCACTCCACTTGATCTTAGGTAGTGTAGAGTAATAAAAAGCGCGATGTTTTCAATCATTGTGATTCCAAAGCGTTGTAAGTACAGAAACCCCACTCCCTGCACCTTCATACGCTGGCCCATGAAAGGTCCATGTTTGGTTGCAGCAGTGCCGGTGCCTAGCAGTTAGCTTATGTTTACTATTTATATCCATTTTTTCTGCAGAAAGCAAAGACCACTGTGCTTTGTGAACTGTCTTCCCTTTTTATTCTCTTTCTAACCCCAGTGCAGGAAAAAGTCATTTCAATTATTTTTGTGAATGTTCAGCATCTCCTAACACTCTCAGAATTTTATTCAATCTCTACTTTTAAATAACTCTAATCTTTATATTTGGCTATTCTTAAGGTACTGAAGTGCCCTGATGCCTTCCGCAATCTCTGATGCACTTTCCATGAGTCAGCCCCTCCATCCATCTCCATTACTGTGCGGTCTGGATCAGAGAGGTTTTGACGGGCAGTAATTAAGGCTGCAGAGAAAGTCAGAATTTTTAGAACAGTTCAGAAGCAAGGTGTAGTAAGCCACAACATTCACAGACACAGAAGACAGGTAATTTCACACAAATGACCCTTCGCATCAACTATAAAATATCTACTTTGAAAAAACTTAACTGGCCAAATTACAAGAGACTCATGTGTGAGTCTCCATAAATTAACTACTTGCCTGAAGTATTGGCACAGAAAATGGCTATTGTAGGTCATCCTAATTTTGCAGTCTCTGCACACTGGTCATGGGTGGGTCACCCACACCAGGTGCTGCCCCATGCATGCTCGAGCATCCAAGTACAGCCCCTGTGCCACTGCAGCTACCACCCAACCTCCCCCAGAGCGTGGGAGCATCCCCAAAGCCTCCCTACAGAGCAGTAATGACAGGGCCAGAAGAGCAAAACAAGCCACCACCGTGGTGACTCTTGGGAGACACTAACACACAATGACACAGCGTAGCAGGAATCCATAATTTTAGAAAGTATGTACATAAAGAATATTCAGCCTTTATAGCTGGAGTAAAGAAACAGCAGCTGAACCACTAATGTAATAGATTCAAAATATATTTTTAGGTAGAGCTATACCCCCCAAAAAAAAAAAAAAAAAAAAAAAAGCTGTGTAAAGATACCCCTCCTTCCAATTTCTGTAGGATCTCTCTTGTCAGAGAGCTAAACAGGCACCAGCTTTCCCTGCCCTGTCTCTAGAGACAAGCTTTGCAGCGTCAGACTTGGAAGGCTCAGAGCCTGACCCAGAGATACCATTAACCAACATTTTGTTCTCAGCTCTCAATTACTTTGGATCTTTCAGAAGATGTGCACATTAATTAAAGTTCTAAGTCCCTTGCTTCCCTTCCAACAGAATTGCCTTGCAGAAGATCAGGAATTTCCCTCCCAAAGCCCCTAGTTAATACATTGCAATACTTATTTCTTAAGGGATTTTTAATGCTGAAAAAAGGCACAAAGTTTAGAGAAGCCACCAAAGACCAGCACAAGAAAAAAAGCCAGAAATTCCCATCTAGATGCTGCTGTATACAGAGACAATATAAATCAGACAATTCAGACCTGTAGGACGGTACTGTGTGGAGTATAAGTGGGGGAAAAAAACAAACCTCCTGTACTGCAGTATTCTGTATAAGCAGTCAGTTTTACATCACCTTTTATGTTTATTATCTGTACCCAAGTAATAAAAGAACCTACCAAATCACAACAAAAAATTAGATATCAGTGATCAGATTTTGGAAAATAAGAAAAAGCAAAAACCATGATATCAAAGGCTTCAGCTCTTCCATCCATCCACACGGATCAACATCAAACAATTTCAGAGTTTTCTGAAGATCCAACAAGCAGCTGAGAGCAGCCAGTAACATCTCCAGCACTGATGCGTTCACATTCCCTGGGAGCACTAACGCTGGAAACACACTGCTCCAAGATGAAAGAACAGGCTGGCCAGGAAAAAGGGGCTGTGCCCCAGTGGGAGATCTTGGCATGGCCATGAGCCCCTTGCAGGGAGGGGCTGGGGGCGCAGGACCGATGGTAAGGCGATGGAGGAGGTGGCAAAGGAGAGATACACACAAGGAAGAAATTGCAGAGATGTCAAAAAGACAGCAGAGCGGAGGGCAGTAGCACACAGAGCCCACAAAATGCACACAAGAAGCCCCAAGGCATGAAAAACTCACCTAACCAAACTCATATATATGTGCAGCTTCCCACTCTGTTCAAGCACTTTTAATCAAGTAATTCTTTTTCACCCTCTCCAGAATGCGATGCAGCCAGTGAGCAACAGTTGTCCAGGTTTACGCAGCATCCTTGTTGTTGGAGAGACACCTAGAGCTAACAGAAACCTGAGAAATGTGGGGATGGAGACAAACAAATCACAAGAAACCCCTCCTTAAACACTCCAAAGTTCTGACCAGCTCTGCTATTAGCAGAAAGTGCTTGCTGACTAGTACACAAATAGGCAATGTCCAACTCACAGCTGTTGTGCAAGCATCTCTAGTGGCATGCACTAATGGCATAAGGAGTAGGGACATGGCCTTGAACCATCATTTGATGCAGAAGCAAGACAGTCACTGCATGAGAAGTAACAATGTGTGAGCTTCAAGCCAGACAATCGTAGTAGTTTCAGTGGTCCCAGGCAAAGAACAAGTGGGGAGTCTAAAAATCAGGCAGGCTTCTGGTAGCATTTCAGTAGTTTCTTAGTTCATTCAAAGCACCGAAAAAGGCCCCTATAATACCTTGCTGAGAGCTTTACCTAGCAGAGCAGTGCTGCACAGCCAGCAGCACCGGGAACAGCTGGAAACTGTCGGGCTGCAAGAGGCTACGCTTTGCAGGACCAAAGGCTGAGACCAGTCAAGTATGAAACAGGAAAGGTGTGTCCGGGCCTCCCACCAGCACTGCAAGGCTGGGCACAATGCTCACCCAACTGATGTCTCTCACACCATTTGTCACATCTTCCATCGGTACGTCTTCATCCAAAGTTTCCCCTTCAGTCTGTAAAGGATGGTCACCTGAGTCAGATATCAACACACACCCAGCACACTACAGCTAGGACAGGCAGGTCCAGGACACAGTTAAGAAACTTCAGTTTATTCCTGAAGATTTCATTTTTTTTAATCTTCAGATTATTTTTTCTTTCCACTCTGGTTAGTATTTGGGAGGTAGACTGAATTATAGGTTATATTTTGGTATATTGCTCTTGAAGTGACATAATTAGCCCTCCTTCCTTCTGTTGAAAGAACACAGGTAGATGTAACAGAATCTGCCAAGTCATTTAAATGTAAAGTGGAATAAAATAAGACTAGAGTTCACAGAGCACTTGTTTAGGCAATTAATAGGAAGAGTCAATGAAGGAAAAAATTGATTATGTTGTCTTCCTGAAAGAAAGCCTTCTAAATTAAAAAAAAAAAAAAAAAGAAAAAAGCCCATACGTCTTTTTCAGAGACATAGGGAAATGGCTGCTAACGAGACTGAGATTGCTTGTGAAGGACTGTGCCTGCAGCCAGCTGGAAGGACACCCTCATGTTTCCTGAAGGACAGCCTAATTGAAGTCTAGCCCAGCTCGTCGACCAAGGACGGACGGTTTACACTCCCATCACTCTGACAGACATTTGTCTAACCTGTCCTTACCAATGCCAATGGTGGAGGCTCCACTGCTTGCTGCAGGCAATCTCCAAGTGCTTTGCTCTCACCTAGCCTGAAAGTTACTTATTGAAATTTAAACCTATGACTATTTTCTTATCTACTGCAGACAAGGAACAATTTGTTTCCTTTCTCTGAAGGCTGACGTGGGGGAAGCTTGTTACAAACACTCAAAAAGGACTTAACTGTCCTCTCTTCCACTGCTTAATCACCTGGTATTTCTTACAGAAGACATTTACCATTTTCCAGACACAGCACTTAACAGGCCTGTCTTGAATTACGGTGCCCAAAGATGAGACACAACAGAGTAATGCTGAAGGAATAGTCCTGCACAACTTCATTGATTTTGCAGGCTGTTTTCAGAATAGCATGCTACCATTGAACCGTGTTCAACCTGTAATCTCTTCTAACCATTTTTCCCCCTCCGTGAAAGCACTACCAAGTCTATTGTTTTCCATTCTGCAGTTGAGTATTTATTACACCTGCTTGTTCAATAAGTATCTGCACCTATTGAATAGAAGTCAGTTTTCAACCATACCTTCAGTTTGACAAGACTATTTGATTTCTGTTCTTGTCCTCCAGCCTACTTGAAGCTCCTCTTAAATTCATCTCACAGGCAGCATGCTTCTCACACCTACCTTTCCAGCTAGTTACTTCCACATGGCTATAAAACCTATTCTGAAGAGCTTCTGTACTCATTGCTTTCCATCAAAAGGTGTTCTTTGTGGTACTCAATCTCTCAGGCTGTTCAACTTCGTATAATCCTTTCTTAGCAGATGCCTGGAGAATTGACATCCACGATTCATAGAATCATAGAATAGTTTGGGTTGTAAGGGACCTTTAAAGGTCATCTAGTCCAATCCCCAAACCTACTAGCTCATATGCTTTGAGGCTTTTGCTAGTAAAAAGGCAAGATTGTCCGATCTTCTCCACGCAGTGGTCTCATGGTATCAGAATTATGTTTCAGCACTTTTCTTCCAATATAATTTGGAGTAATCCAGAGAGGTCTACCTTCTACCATGGTCTTCAGACTTTTGAGGAAACACCTATACACATGTCCCTGGCAGAGGTTAGTGCCTTTGTCTTAATTTCCTTGCATGCTCTTTATGGAAAGTTGTCCCTCTCACGGCCATTCCAGGTGCCTGAGTAACTCCTCACATATCCAGTTCTTAACGCTTTTGGTTTTAATCACTGATGTGTGTCAACAGCAGTTTCCTGTCAAGAAAGCTGCACAACACTAGCATAAGTAGGGCTGTGTGCATGTCCTTCTTGATGAGCACTGTGAAGGTGGCTCACCTTGTTCGTCCTCTCAGCCCTGCTTTGCCAGCCAGAGATTAGTCAGGTTGGACATGGCTGTTTCAGGTGCCCCAGCAAAAGCGGTGTGTAAACTTCCCACGTGCTTCAGCATCCTCCTATGTTCCAGGAAGAATTGGCTGATTTGTGCAATAAAGAAACAACAGGGCGAGAGGGAAGGGTGGAATGAAAAGGCGTCCTTCCTTCCTTCCTGATTTACAGTGGAAGAACAGGTTTGCTTAATTGCATTTTAATTTGTGAGAATTAGATTGCAATTTTGTGAGGTGCACCACAGAGCCTACGCCTGAAAGTGTCTGAGGGAGTCATTTTAAGGGTTAGGTAGGTACAATGTCTGTGGACAGAGGGAAGAAAACATGAGTTAAGAACCAGAGAAAGTAAATTACGGTTCAGAAGGATGGGGACTCCAGCTTTGAAACAGAGATCAAATCCCTCTGAAACTCAACTGTATTTCATATATCCAAAGGTTGAGCATTACTAAAAGTGGTTTTGGATAGAAGAAGGATGCATCACACAACAGTTTTCAAACTCCCAGCTCCCTGCTAGCACTACCACCTCTTATTTTTGTCTTCCTGCCAAAACACAAGTCAGAGTGTTACGAGGACCTGCATGAGCGCTAGATACCCAGGCTGCTATCCAGAGATCTGAAGAAGGAGGAGTGGGAAGCTCCTCAACTCACTTTTCCCCCAGTGCACCAGATTTGAGGAGCTCCCAGCTGATGGGAGCTCCTCAACAGAAGCCTAACCTAACCCAACAGAGGCACGCGGGAATGGACAAATGACTTCACTGTTAGGTTTCTTTTCAGAGCAAAAACTTGTTCTCATCTGAGGATTTGGTTTTAGAAACTAACTATAGCCTGGACGTTTGACATCATAGATTAATCATGTATTTCTACCCAGCTGCATCATGAATCCAGTCAGCTTGCTTTTGCACAAAGATCAGTTCCATGGTAGAGGTCTATTCTGAGAGGCAAAGAGCAGCAAGGCTTCTGGAAGATAAATGGGCAGAGCAACACCATACCATTTTCAGACAACTACATTTATTATGTTTTTTTAATCTGTTATAAACAGGCACAAGCACAGGGAAAAATGATTGTTTCCCTAGCAGACAGTTCCAGGATTCAAGTTAAAGAGCAGTTTTCAAAGGTAGTGCCAAATAAATTAAGTATCATCACAAACATGCGAGTCCCAAGTAGATGTGCTCCTGGAAGGCAGAGACCACTGTAAGCAGGAAGGGACATGGTGTTCAAACCGCAGCCATGACTGTAGAGAGACATGTTAGAGGACACCCCAGCAGCCAGCCCACCCCTAGGGACGGGAGCCATAGATAAGATGTTCTCAATTCACTTGCTGCCTCATTATTAGTAACAATTAGTGCAGGCCATGCCAATGTCAGCTCCATTTCCAATGGGGAAACACACAAGGAAACCAACAAGTGCTGCTTCAAGGATCTCTTCTGCTGCTTCAAGGCCAGGATCTCCTACATCACTGAACATATGACTCTGTGGCCGAAGGCCCCTTGGCACCCCAGCAGCCTCCCCATGCCAGCTGTGCTCGGCACAGTGCTGCGGGCATGATTTGGCAGGTACTTGCAAGGCTTAATACTTCAGTCTGTGCCAGTTCACTTTTCACCCTGGCACCTCACTGGTACAGGTGACATTGGCATCACGGCCGCCCTGCCGTACATACCCCCTTCTCCTCCCCACACCCCTCTTACAGTCTTTTGTTTATTCTGTCTTCTGCTTTATATCATACATCCTGGTCTACGGTCCTTATATTTGTCAGGGAACACATTCCTTGCTGCAAACACCTGCGAGTCCTTTCCCATGCAAACATTCGGTCTTTGCTCTCTTGTGGCATGACTGAGGTCTCTGACACCATCTTCTCCTGTACAATAAGGTACCTCAACACTCTCCCTTTGCACAGAGAAATGGCAATGGGGAACACTGAAGGCAATACACCTAATTAAACTGGTTAGCGTAAGTAAGCGGTTATAATTACATCAAGTTGACCTACCTGCAAAGGAGATAACAATGACCTGGTCTGCTGTTACAGAACGAGCACACAGCTTTGTGTGTACCAGAACAGGCAGGCTCAGGGAACTCACTTAGCAGTAGTTTGCAACCGCCAGTTGTCTTCAAAAGGAAGGATTAAACATACTTTTTTTTTTTTACATCTAGTAATAAATATTCACAAATATAGTAATAAGATAGAAATAAACTAGCAATGTAACTGTATTAAAGCATTCACATACCTCTAAATCTAGACCACTAACAGTTTACTTTGGAAAAATAAGTTACAAGTGCTAACTATACTGAACTGATATGAAGCCCTATAAAGCAGGAACTTGAATAGCCATTTTAAACAAAAATCTCATGGTTCAGACAACACTACCTGTACATTCTAGACCTCGGATCTACTTGCCATAGCAGTCAATAGTCACCTTCCATTGCCCAGATGACCCATAAATATTCCCTGCAGAGCACATGCACGAGGTAAAGCAAAAGAACTAGCTGTCCAAAGGAATATTCCAGCAAGAACAGATTTTCTTTGGCTCCTCCCCCACTAAACCTACCCCTGTTCTCCAGAGACCCAAAGGAGAAAAGTGATAGCAGATGAGCTTTTATTCTTCTGGTTGATATCTGAACTAATGGCCTAAGACATTCAGCAGAATTATAAACCAGCACGTGGCTCACCTCCAAGTACTGGAATTAATCCTAGGATCCTGACAGCTCCTCATTATGAGGTCCAACGGCCTCCAAAAAGATGACTCGGGCTGTGAGCTGGGAAGCGCTGAGTCACAAAGCACCAAACCATTGGCGTAATGCCTCAGGCTCCCGGCGCGGCCCCTCACACGCCTCCTGCACCCCCAGCCACTTCACCAGCAGCAGCTCCCTCAGCGGCAGGCACCACACAGCCACCCAGGATACCTATTACAGTCAGCGGGTGAAGTTTCACAAACTTTTGTTAGCGTCAGGTGTTTCTGCAGCAAGATCTAGATGACTAGATGCTGGTAACAAGTAGCACGTGCCCAGCTTTGCTGCCTGTTCTCTGGAGGGGAGACGGGTCTTCTTGCTGAGGAGCAGCAAACCCAGCACTAACAGATCTACACAGGGTTGCCACACACTACTTAAATCTTGGATGCAACTGCACTGTCATCTTCCAAAGCACCATCACTCATAGGGCTGGCCAAAACCATCCGATGAAACAGACTTGTTCACACAGACTAACAACGTCCCTTACCAGCTGCTTTCCGTGGGAACCTTAAAACAAAAATCAGACACGTGCAAGACAGGCAAGCTCCCTCGGCAGCCACAGCGGGTAGGGGAGAGCTGAACGTGAAGTACCAGAGCAGCAGGAACGATGCCGAGGAATGTGAGCCTCGCACTTAGCCCATCGAAATAAGAAACTGGATCTCATGTTTCTCCAGCTGCAGCTCCAAACTGAGGAACTTCCAAAAGTTCAACTACATTCTCTGGGAGGAAAAAGTGCTAGCACTCAAGGCAGAAATGCCTTGCTGCCAGCTGTCCTAATGGTGCTCATGGGCTTTTCTCACAAGGGTTTGTCTCACCTGCTAAACCTACCTCAGGCTACTGTCAACTTATTGTTGCACGGAAAGGGAAACAACACGAAACCAAGTAAGCCAGTAACACGACTTAGGAAAAGCAAGACTCTGAGGCTGATGCAAAATTCTATAGCAAGGAAACACCACAGAAGAGACCCTGACTCAAGCTCTAGAGCAAGTCTACTTCAAATTACCAGACATCCCATCACAGCAAAAGCAGTGTTGTCATCTATGTCTTGCCAGTAATCAGCTACATTTTTGGGGACTGCAATACATCTGAGAGGGTTGTGCATTTTTTACCTATCTTTTCCACTGTTACCATCACCTTGCTGTCATCCTGGTTGTTAGTCTCCTCACCTAAGGCACAAGCAAGAACTATACAATCACTAAATATGATCAGGTGGTTTGTAAACATTGCACCAGTTCGGAGCAGTTTGGAGCAGTTCTGACAGTTAAGGTATAACTACAGAGTAAATACAAACCATACTCTTTCAAAGGCAGAAAGATAGATCTCAAGAGATGATAAAACAGCTGGGAAAAGGAAGAGTGGAGAAAAACAAACAAATCTACAGAGAACTTCAAATAAGAGATTTTTTTTTTTCTTTTTTCCCTTTAATTCAGGCTGTTGATTTCAGGAGCAAAAGTCCCTCAGCAGGTTAGAGATAAGCAGAGCTCCACTTTTTAAATATGTGTAACATTTATTTGGCCACTCACTAAAACACTGGAGAAGTCTTCAGAAAGTTAGTCAGTATTTTTAAGTGTGCAACTTGAGGACTTCATACAGAGCGTCAGGAAAAGATAACTTTCAAGCAGTTTCAGAAATTCCCTGCAAATCAAACTAATATTAGAAAGGAGTACAGAAAACAAATAGGTATTATCTAGAGACAGGATAATTACAGGTTACTGTTTTGTCTTCTGTAGTAGTAAAACCCAATGGTTCTTTCACTAAAAGCCCACGGGTTCAATATTAAGTGCAAGCCAGGGCATAAATCCAGCTAGTGTGTTGGACTAGCACCATTTTGTATCATCCTCAGATACCCGAGTTTTCACTTTAGGTTTAAAAGACTGTTTCTAACTGATCTGGTAACCAAGGGAACATCAAGACATGGGCCAGGCAACTAATTCAATATTTAAGAAACGCATGCAGTCCTCGCTGTCACATCTAAGCATTTCATTCCTTGTCTCATCATCTCGGTGCAGCTCCTGTGGGGCAGATGGGACTGAATTACAAAGATTCAGAAATACAGCCGCTTGTTGCACTGCTGACCACTGCAATGAGACCTTGCTGACTTTCTTTTTGTTTAAAAAAACCCACATATAACGTGCAGGTTATACATGAAGGAAGACACTGATACATCACGAGCAGCACTGCTGGCAACAAATGCACGTGGGTAATGAAAGGTCTCCTTCTCCCAGATGAAGAGCTGTCCTGCCTCATTACCCTCCTGAAGGATCACCCTTTTTCTTCATGCAGTATGGCATCCACCCCATCAGGTGTGTCCATCCCCTCCCAAACCACCACCAGCTGCTAGCCCTCAGCTCCCTTTCCCCAGAGTTCCTCCAGCTGGACCACCTCAGCACACGATCCGCCACATGATCCAGCCCGCGTCAGATGCAGGGGCCTGAGAGCTAGCACAGAAGGAAGGGGGAATGCCCTGGAGAGATGGAGCTGTGGCAGCCCCAGCACGTGGCCAACTGGTCATATCTTCTTCACTCAAGCATGCCATGTACCCTGTTTTCACAGGCATAACCTACTGATTGTCCGAGAACTTATGTAGGAGAACCTGAAAACCTTTAAGACTACTGCATTGTGGCAGTAAAGACAAAGTAATATGAAAGTTACTACCTCATAGAAACCTTCTGTCCTGATAATATAAGCTTTGAAACTCCCAAGCTTCAGGAAGGGATGCTCAAGCTGAGCACAGAGCCACCCAAGGTCACCAGGAGTGAGATGCAGCAGCAGTGCTTAAGCACCTTTCTGCAAACACTTGCAGCTAAGAGCAAGAAAATACCACTGTCCATAGAGAGTTTACAGCCAAGGACTTTGCTATGTGTATTAGACTCCCAAACCTGCTTCTTTGCAGATACATCAGGACAACTCCAGTTCATTTAGCGACACAGCAGTGAGTGTGGGTTTTGGCATAAGAAAGATCCAAGTTCACTTTTTGCATCTCCTGGCAAGGTGGCAGAAGACCCTCTTAGTAAAAATGGATTTTCACAGGAGCAGAGAGAGTCTGTTTTTATAATTCTAGCACTTCACTGAAGCGCTGTTCAAGCCATTACTCCCATCTCTGTCTTCTTAGGGCTTGAACCCAACTTTCACATGTTTCAGAAGTGAGTGTCCTAATTATGTGGAAACAAACCCTTCTGTTTCTATCTCCAGGTCTCATGGAGCCTCATCCGGGATATATTCACCTTTCACATAAAGGTAGTCGTATCTTATTCTGTGAAACTCAGAACAGTTGCTCCAGGTGAAGGGCTCTGTTCACGCAGAATTAACTCAGCCAGGATTTTAGTATCAACATTATTACATTAACAACATCACCGTTCAAATGCAAATGGTGAAAATAAATCTTTTAGTGAATTACCTGCATAATTTACCAAAAATACAGTTTACTGTAGTTCAGAAGCGAACAGACTGAAGGACTACCCCAATTTTCCTTATTTTCTAATTGAGAAAGAGTCAAGCAGTGGCTGATGAAGAATTTCAGATGCTTGAAGTGGGAATCCAAGCACTAGGTATAGAAGAGGGAAAGGTAAAACAGTACGAAAGGGGAGGAGCGGTAGAGTTGTGGCGTTCACGGCCGGCCCGTGTTTATTTTGCGGGTGGAGTTTGGAAGACCATTATTACACCTCCCTTCCAAAAGGCACCACAAAGCGATCAGCTAACGAATTCAAGTCATTACCGTAAGAGAAAAAGCAGGTCATCCGACCCGTGCACATCGGTTGCGTCGTGCCCTTCCCTGTTCCCTTCAGATACACAGTGAACTACAGAGCCTGCCGTGAAACGCCGTGACGTGCTGGGCCAGAGGGGAGCGCGGGGAGCTCAGCCCGCCTCCATCGGAACCCCGGCTGCGATAAACAGCGACGAACTAGCAGAGGCTTGGGCAGCAGCGGGGGCAGAGCTGCGGGCAGAGCCCCTCGCCGGCGCCGAGCCCCGTCCCACGCGAGACAGCGAGAAGCCGTGGGTCAGCGAAGCCCCGCAACAGGGGCAGCCGCGGAAAACGGGATGGCCTTCCCAGCCGCTGCCCGCGGGACAGCTCGCATCCCGGGGCGAGGCACCTCTGCGGGCAGGCACCGCACCGCCCCCCCCGTTATCTCGTTTCGCGGGCGCCAGAGATGGGGGGGGGGGGGGAGAACCCCAGAAACGCCTCCCCGGAGGGAGGCCGGGATGAAGCTGGGCTGCGGCACCGCACTGCGCTCCCCGGCCCCGGCGCCCCCTCGCAGCCCGGCCCCCAGTCCCACGCCCGGGCAGGCGGCGGGATGCGGGCGGACCCCCCCGGGGAGAGCCCCGGCGCGCACGGCCGCGGGGGGGGGGGGGTGAGGAGGGGGTGGCGGCTCTGCTGAGTCACGGCCGGGCCCGGCCGCCCCCCGCCCGCGGCACTCACCTGCGGGCCGCGGCCGCTCCGCACCCCGTTGGAGGGGCCGCGGCCGGCGGCTGCCGGGCGGCGCGGCGCGGCCGCGCCGTTGCAGGCGGCGCGGTCCCGGACCCCTTCCGCGGGGTCGCCGCCGCCCTCCTCGCCGGCGGGGAAGAGCCCGCAGCAGCGCTGGAAGCGCGCCACGGGCTGGGAGCTACGCAGGGTGCCCAGCAGGCGGGCCATGCTGCCGGGGGGCTCCGCGCTCTGCACCACGCCACGCCGCGCAGCGCCCCGCGGGGCCGCAGACAGGTGCGCCCCGCCCCGCCCCGCCCGCCAGGTGCGCCCGCCCTCCGCCCCGCCCCGCCCCGCCCGCCAGGTGCGCCCGCCCTCCGCCCCGCCCCGCCCCGCCCGCACAGGTGCGTTGTCCCGCCCGAGAGCGCCCCCTGCCGGCCGGGCCGTGCGTCCCCCTTACCCCCTCCACACCCCCCCCGGCTGCGGGAGCCCCCATCCCCGCGGGGCCGGGGCCGGGGCCGGGGCCGGGGCGCGGCGGTCCCCCACCCGGCGGCAGTAGGAAATTCAGCAAGTTCCTCTTTTTTGTCATTTTTCCTACCATGACTACCCTGGGAAAAAAAAAAAAAAGAATATAATCTACCTCGAGATAAACACAGCCTGCTTTCCTAATCTAAAGATAAAACGCCCTGAATCTCACCAGGGTGTTTGGGATTTCCCTGGAAAACACTTGGACATGGATGCCATGAAAAGGCAGGCGAGGGGGACTGCAGGGGAGAGCCTCTTCCCCTCCCTGCGCCCACACACGCTACCGCTCCTCAGGATGGGACGGCTACCTGGGCTCGTCCCCCATCAGTTCCCCTCTCGGCTGTAAAACATACTCCGGGCTGGCCCCGCTTTCACTTTCTCCCATCTCAGAGTCAGCATTTATTTTTTCCCCTGAATATTTACACGTATACGTTGTATACATACACAGGTACGCATGCACGTATAAACATTCATCTCTAATACTTTCTCCCTTAAATACAGCTATGGAGTTTCCCACAGAAAGAGAGAAGATATCACTTGGAAGATACCGGCTCAAGATCAGGGGCGGCAAAACTTGCCGTGGATGATACTTGCCGATTCCTGCTCTTGAAACATTAAGGACCTTAGCTTTCTTGGTGCATTTAGTTTTTTAGAACAGCCCATTTCTATTCCCAGAAATATGTTTGGTACAAAGATTGCAAAATCCTCATTTGCTCGATGTAGGGTCATTGCAAATTTGTTACTTTTTTTCCCTCTCAAACACCCCAAATTACCCAGGATTGCATCAAGGCTTTTCTTTCCAGAGCCCCTGAAAGCCAAAGCCATGCTCCTTTGCTTTTTAGCAAGTCAGTTTGTCCCTGTGCCATTGCTTGGGCTGGCTGTGGGAGATGCTCCCCAACCTGTGCCAGTGCCAGCGCTCCCGAGACGGCAGGGCCACCTCATCGCCCGGCCTCAGCTCGGGCCAGGCCAGCTCCACGGCCGCGGGCAGCGTGGGCTCCCTGAGGAGCTGCAGGGACAGCTCTCCTTCGCACCCCTCCAGACTCTCGGGCAGACTCCATCGATCTCATCTAATTGTTTTGTGTGATTCATTGTCCTTTCTCTTCTCAAAATGTAACCTCCTATCGTTTGAGGTTTGCCCAACCACAGCTCCAGGCGACGTCACGTTTCAAGTTCTTTCCTCGTTGCTTGTGTGCACACACACTCATCCGCGGCCCTGATGGCGGGGTTGCAGCTTGCTTGTTGGCAGAACCATTCATGCGGGCTGAGGAGACAGGTTGCCCGTTCCGGCTTGGTTATATATTGCTTACTTGCAGGAATTATTCATTGTTTGCTTCTGGTTTTGTTTTTTAATGGCTGTACAATTTATTAGGTGCACTCATAAGTATCTGGGAAGCTTTCTTTTTCCTGTTTCTCAGATATGTGAAACATCCACAAGTGTGGAATTTCAATTAAAAAATGCATTTATATTGCTTAATTTTTTCTACATAGACTGGCTTCAGTAGAGCTGGATGAGTTCAGACCATAGCTCCTTCATGGTTATTTGCACCATATTACAGAAAGAGTCTTCAAAATTATTTCATTCTTATTTTATCCACCTGTATGACAACACGTACAAGAGTTTTTAACATGTTAATGTGAAGAGCAAAATTACAGCCCTGCCGGTGCAGCTGGGAGTTTTGCCGCTGATGCCAGCAACGTAGGATCTCATCCAGAGACATGGCGTAAAGCAGGAAAGCAGGAATCAAAGTGCATGGCCAGGGCCGGCACTCTGGAGGTATTTTAAAACATCTCTTTGTCAACCACAAGCCAATATTTATCTGATCTGCCTACATGTTTGTGTCTCCCCATTGTCATTATAATACTCCCCAAGTACTAAAATAGAACTAACAATCTGTAGCCTGCTTCTACCTAATTCTTCTTCAGGCAAACACTTAGGTTAGCGGGAGTGTGCCTCAGTGAGGATGTAAGCATCCAGCTGATAAGAATTCAGGATGACTGAAGGTTTTTTCCAAACTTACTCTAAACCTAATAGAGCGCCCAAATTAAAAAAAAAAAGGGGGGGGGGGGGAGGATGAATTCTACCTATTGTTACTTTTAATCTCCCTTGTCCCTGTCTTTGAGTGCTCCAGGTCTTCATTTGTCTTTATTCACTAAGGCTTCCAAGAAAGCCAAAGAGGGCGTGGGGGGAATCTACTTTTAAGAATTTACCATTTTCTTGACATGAGCTTAATACAGCTGTGACTTTAGATTGCATTAGTAGATTATTTTAGCAGAGGCATTCACGCACAACAACTGCATGCAGTTTTACCCCCATATTTCCTTGTGCTAGCTGAGTAGCAAAGCATAAGATAAAGCCAGGGCTGAGACCTTCCTGCTGCAATGGGGAATGGGGAACACCAGACTGAGCAAGCCCTCTCACCTTACAGGGGAACCAGCAGGCAAATATGAACCACTGGAGAATGGGAGAAAAAGCAAGGCCAGAACTGCAGGGTCATTGAAAAAAAATGCAAACCGGGTTTGAAGTGTGCCAGATCTGAAGGAACTTCAAGCATCCCTTAAGTCAAGAACGCAGTGACCCTTTGTCCCTGCAAAATCAGGCTGTGTGTGGAAAGGATGCTGCCTGTCATTTCTAGTTTAGAAATGAGCTGACCCTAATTAGGTTGGAGGTGTGGGGGCATTTCACAAAGGTGCTTGGGAGCCCGGGGTGCAAATATCCAGCAAAAGGGGTTTGTGGGAACACCTGGAGAGGCTAGATGCCTAACACTCATTGAATCAACATGAGCAATTATAAGTGGTACATAAGCTGATGATGGAAGTCTGTGACCCCTTTTTGGCTAGGGGAAGTGAAGGGATTTGTGAAAGTTATGTTCCTAATGCAGACTGATTTCTGGAAGGAAAGAAACATTTCAGGTTTGGTTTAAGACACAAAGGAAACTCATTGATGGCTTTTGGTCATTTTCTTAGGAAGATAATGATTAATCTAATCAATCTGCCTCTACCACCTCTCAACCAATTTTTGAACCATCTGGCAAATTCAAACCACATTCATCACTGGAGCAGAGGTTTCCCCAGACCTGCACTCCTGTGGTTTTAGGGAGAAATGGCAGTAGAATAGCAGACAGAGACACAATTTGGGCTGCCCAATGGCCCCACTCAGGACACACTTATTTGCAGGCATGCTGTTGGTAATTCCACCTTGTCATGGTTTAACCCCAGCCAGCAATTAAGCACCACACAGCCGCCCACTCACTCCTTCCCCACCCAGTGGGATGGGGGAGAAAATCGGGAAAAGAAGCAAAACTCGTGGGTTGAGATAAGAATGGCTTAATAGAACAGAAAAGAAGAAACTAATAATGATAATGATAACACTAATAAAATGACAACAGCAATAATAAAAGGATTGGAATGTACAAATGATGCGCAGGGCAATTGCTCACCACCCACTGACCGACACCCAGCTAGTCCCCGAGCGGCGATTCCCCGCCCCCACTTCCCCGTTCCTATACTAGATGTGACGTCCCATGGTATGGAATGCCCCACTGGCCAGTTTGGGTCAGGTGCCCTGGCTGTGTCCTGTGCCAACTTCTTGTGTCCCTCCAGCTTTCTCGCTGGCTGGGCATGAGAAGCTGAAAAATCCTTGACTTTAGTCTAAACACTACTTAGCAACAACTGAAAACATCAGTGTTGTCAACATTCTTCACATACTGAACTCAAAACATAGCACTGTACCAGCTACTAGGAAGACAGTTAACTCTATCCCAGCTGAAACCAGGACACACCTCTTGCCTATCCGGTACCTAAGAGATACAGGCACAGCTGTAGGATACAGCAGCGTGGTTTTGGGGGACCAGGAAGAGGGAAATAAAGATAATTCCAGGATGGAATAGAGCAGTGTAGGAAGGACCATAGCACATCACTGGAAGGTGTTTGGGCCACAAAGAGGACGGAGGGTTTGAGGAGAGAGCCGAGGACAGAAGGCTGACTATTGCAGTGGAAATTGCCTAGTAACGTGGAATAAAAATCTATAGGAAGCTTGTTTTATCATTTACACTGCTCATGGAACAACTTGTTTATTCTTGCTCAAAGCAAGACTATGAATCATTCCTCTTCTATTCCTCTTACAGAACAATGCTCTAATCACCTTTTCCTGAGACCCACCTCACATTACCTCTGATGGCTAAGAAAAATACTCAGGATTTGGCTCCTTGAAAGATCTGCTTTAGAAAAAAACCAAAATGAAACAAAAAATTCAAGAACAGTCCCACACTTTGTGTGGCCCATACAGATCTCCTGACATTTAGAAAGGCAGTTTTCTGTAAAACCAGTGGAAGCAACATCACTGCAAAGGACTAAATGAGCAACATTTTGAGAGTGTTTAAAAGAAGCTATTTATAAACTATCCAGCTGCAAAAAACATTTCTAAAGCTTTAACTGGTGAAACTACCTCATCTATGGCCAAAATATGTCACTAATACCTGGTCAGCATTCAGCTACATTTTCACAAGGGAAGAAAATCACCTCTGGGCTGAGGATAAGCGTGAAAGATGACAATACAAAGGATAACTTTTGAGAAAGCTGAAAATAGTGCCTTGCGCTGAAGGCATTTCCTTAACAACAACGGGTGTCACTGTCATGACGGTGGGTAATTTTGCCTCCAGCATCAACAAAGCTAAGAGCGAAGTATAAATTCCACAACTGGGGGTGGATAATGATGCTAGGAGAACACAGCTCAGTTTTCGAATGCCAGCGTGAGTCTGCAATCCTGACAGCCAGAGAAGTCTTGCTTTGACTTGTAAGCTGAGGGAATGGGTCTGGAGGAGCAAATAAGAGCATGACTTTTACCGTTGCTCTACAGACAGTAATGACATTTCACTGCAGAAGATCATACTTAAGAGTTACTTCAGCTTATAGCCCTTTGAGGCAGCGGCAGGTTATTAGTTATACACACAAATGTCAGAACTGCAGTTTTCCAAACAAAAAAACACTGAGATGACATGAACGTGGACAAACTGAGGCCTCTGCTGAAACTGCCGTAGAGTAGGCACAGAGCCACTGCATTATGAGATGTCTCCGGTACCAGGGGAAAGAACTTACAAATACCTTTAATACCTGGAGGGGTGATGAAGATTCATCAAGGTAGAGCTACAAACACCAGCGTGCTGCAAACTGGGACCACAGAGCTTGACAGTGGGATGTGGGCTGTGCCAGAGAGAGGGGTGGGATCACAGCAAAACTCTTTTTCACCATTTGAAGACGCTTACGGCTAGATGCAGAAGTCCTTTGGCCATGCGGTGAAGACAGAAATCCCACCAACTCATCGGTATCATGGCACACGGTATTTAAATAGGTTTTGAACAAATTTTCTTTCCCAGCTTCATCCCACATGTTTTCATTATCCTCAGTCATTTTCTCAATGTACTTAGAGCCCAACTCTTACTTTTATTTTCCTTCGCCATTTTTTGGCAATTTGTGTTTTTCACTGTTTTATTGTGAAAGAAACCATTGAAATTTGTATGGTTTAATACCAAAAGTTCTGAGTACTCTTTTTACAAGATTCTTGCATTTTCGCTTTATTTAGTTGACATGTTACTGAACACATTATTTTGGATCCCAGACTTCTGTACTGAATGTCAGACCCAACCCCTCACTAACCTCACAGGGAACAAAATGGAGCTTTCTCAGCTTAGCTGGAAGAATTGAAGATTTGAAAGCATGGTGAAGAGATGGCAAAGGTCTATAGAAGGTGCCCTTAGAAACCAATGCATGAGAGACTATGGTTTTCACAGCACTTGAATGTTTTTCTTTTGATTTAGTGCATATCAAAGTTCAAATAAAACTAATTTTGAAGAAATTTTCTTAGAAAAAAAATTTTTGCACCATAGGTCAATAAAGAAAGGAACACAAAGTTTCACCAGGCTTTGCTCTGTAGCAGTAGGAACGGTCTTGTGTCTGCAATGTAAAGCCACCGATAGGTACAATTCTCATTGAATCTCTCTCCCAGATTTGATCTCCATTTGAGACGTATCAATATAAAAGCATCTTGATTTGGCACAACAGGAGTCCGCACAGCTGTAATGGGTCTCAAGCCTGCACGTTTTGTATGCCTTTTCTGAAAAAATGTTTTCTATGCAAATATCTTTGTTAGTTTAATTGAGCAGTATAGCAAGACTGGACCATGTCTCTGTAATACCTATGCAGCCTTCAATGCACTGAACACATAGCTGGTTGTCTTTGCACAGATTGTCTTAAAAATGTAAAGCTCCAGCACACAGTATGTGCTAAATATATCAGTCCTTTAGGGTCCAAACTGCTCATCAACTCCTTTAACTTTAGGCACAGGAAAAAATGGAACTGCAGATCCACGTTTTTATAATTGTCACAGAATTTTATTATAAAATCCTTACTATATATATGGTCATATTTTCAGTTTTAGAGAATGTAAGTACAAAAACAAAGTGAATTTTAGAACTTGGAAAGATGAAAGCATGTCCAAAAACTGCAAGAAAGAGAATGTGCTGGAGCTGCGGCTGCTGTCTTGGGTAGGAATAATTAACTTTTCTGTTTGCAGTGTAAGTAACCAGATAATGCTATATAATTGCTTATGATTTGCATTGCTTGAAATGGTATTGCTAATTTCCAGCGATGATTAGCATGTCATTTAGATAATTATTCTGCACCATATCACTTGGATACTTTAATTGTATGCACATCTACTGTGAAATTTCTAGAGGTATTCTCAACATTTCTGGTTACTTGTAGGCTATACCATACCTTGGCTGTGTCAGTGTTTTGGGAAATAACAGCAGAAGAGAAATTAATAATGCTGTGTTTAAATATCAGACTTAACCCCTAGGAATTTTTAAAAGCTTGACTATCGTAAGAGTTGACCTGTCTGATTTTATTTACAATACCATATACTAGCCCTCTGGAAAAAATTCTGATTGTCTCAACAGCAGTCTAGGCTTAAAATGGCGAAAACTTCTCTTTCTCTGGGTTGAATTTTGCCTTGATGTACTTGAAACCGTGGAAAGGGTTTCTAGCATATTTTTTTAATGACGGCTCCCGTGTTGCTGCCTGGTTCACCTCTGCTTATAGCAGTCAGTGCATGGACTGAAGGGATGAAAAAAAGACAAGGGAATTTGGCAGCCTCTGTAAATCATCCCTGTAAAAGCATCTGGGAGGGTCTTTGCTAGCAGTGACCAGCTCCTAGGTAGTTATAACCAGCTCCCCTGGAAATGGTCAGTCTGATAGTACCCCTTTGCTACAGAGACGTGGGTGCTGCTGGAAGGGCTCAGCTGAACAAACATCCTTTCTCTTTGCTTGGTCTATTCTGAGACATCTCCTGGCATGCTCTCTTGAATAAATCCTCACTCAGCATGTGAAAAAACAGTGACAGCGTGACAGTTCTCGAGTAATTATTATCAAATACAGCATAATACCCTACTTTTTACAATTTCCTTGTCTTTCAAGCAAGCTATTATTCTAGGAAGGGCAGTTTTGCTCTGAGCCCATGTGCACAGAAGGAATCCTGAACACGGCGTGTTGTTTTTAAGCAGTCAGCTGCTAATGGGCAGCTCACACCCAGCAGGCACAAAACTGAGCAAAAACTGTTGGAAAGGAGCTGCTGATTTTAATCACATACCTTTTCTGGAGGAAAAGTAATTGATACTCACTAGTGCTGGGGAGCAGCGGTTTATCTTGCCCTGGCAGAAACCACTCCCAAATGCCCTCTGTGCACTGCATGTTTTTCGATGGTTCTTCATCCTGTTCAGAGCAGAGGATGGATTTGAAAGCCAGGCATCTCTCCATCCTGCCCCTTGATAGCTCCTCCTTAGTGACACCTTACATGCATGAAACTTCCTGCCATCATTTTTGAAGCTGCAGCATTATGTTTTCTAAATGTTTATTTATTGCTGCATTATGACAGCATGAGTCACTGCTGTCAAACACTTGTTAGGAATGCAACAGACTGAGGGTATTTTTCTTTCGTCTAAACTCTGTTTATTTGCAGTACGGAGCTGGGCACTGTCCATGCAGGTTAACCTGGCCATCAGGATCATTCAGTCCCTGCAAAGACTCAGCCAACAAAAAGCATCCTAAGAAGGGCAACATTGGCTTTTGCTGGGAGCTGCTGACTTGTTCTTTTTTTTTTTTTCCCCAGGTAATTTACAAGTTTCAGCAAAAAGTCTGTTAGGGAGTTAACAGTCCAGAGAAGGAAGGGTAAGAGTGGAAAATGAGCAATGCAATGGATTGAGGCTAGTGCAGCCATTTCATAGATTTATTTTATCTTCAGTTCATAGATTTATTTTGTTTGTATGCATGAACTTTGGGTAACTAACACTTTTTAAACCACTAAAAATATATGCTCAGTCAATTCATTCAATTATGAAGAGCTTTGGAATTCTCTACTTTTCATTCTACTGCCACCCACATTACAGATGTCATCCTAACACCATAAATAGCTCTTTTTTTTTTTGCTTTATTTCTACTATTTACATGACAAACCTTAATGTCATTGATCTTATTTTAAAGACAGCAAAAAATCCCACACCCATATGTCAACGTTTTAACATTGATTGACTGGCAGTAAACCAAGAAGGATACATATGTACATTTTTTATGGTATAGTAGATAGAAACAATCATTAGGAGGTCTGACAGCGTTCGCCTTGATTCATTAGAAACAAGTCATCTACTTCAAACACTGGAAGCTATGAAATGAACTGTACAGGGCAGTAAGAAAAAACCTTTTATATTCTGGGATTTTGCCCTGATTCTAGCAATTAATATTCAGCTACTGATGAAGCAAGGGTACTGCTGTTCTTACATATGGATAAGTGAAGTTGAGATTACTATTTCTTTCAGGTGTCACCAGCATATTTCCAGAGCCTCAGGCTGTCCTGCCCTTGCTTCCTGAAGCAGTTTGCAACCCCTTAAAAATGTGACCATCTTCAGACCTGGGTAAGGAAGGAAGGAAAAGGGATCCATAAGGAAGACAGAAATACAGGGCTACCCTGCACTTACAGGCCTCTTTGTGGAGACACCACTGAATTCAGACACAGGCAGACTGAGAAGATGGCTTGCCTGGGCAGCTCCCTCATCCTTCTTCAGAATGGAGTCATAATTGATCCTTCACCTCTAATAACTTATAGCAGGAGTGATTCTCTACTATGCCTCACTCTCAGAGCAAACATTTTGCTGTAGAAATGGCAGGCATTTTCAGTATTTTTTGCAGGAGAGAAACATGGCCATACTTTGTCATCTCCCTTTAATGCAAACTCTATCAACTGTCTGTACGGCTATTTTAATAATCCTTAACTATTTTAGTAAAAATATTTTCTCTGCATCAAATTGTTGAGTATCAGATGTCATCCGAGAGGCGACCGATTACACCTGACAGGAGCTGCTGCACCCCCTGACTGGGAAGGCGGATGTTATGGCAGCATTTACAGTGCCACAGCCTGACCTGCGGCCCTTGCACGGACACTGTGCAAGTCAACAAGACTTGAGACATCCATCAATTGTTTTAGAAAAGACATCCATGCCCACCTTGTTATCTCTGTTATTTGTGCTCACTTGGGGAATATGCATTCTTTCGAAAGACAATGGCAGCACCTACAGATATTTTAACTATGATTGTTGACCATCTACCATGGACCATCTATCTGGTTGGCAGCTTTCCTGGCAATGGCTGAAGAGAAAATCATGTTTTAACTCCCTTCCTTAGTGGTTATGAGGTCTCTAGTAGTGCAAGAGTTGAAAGAAGTTGCATTCCTTGGGTGCTTTCTCGCATTAGCATCTACAAATCCAAACCACAACTATAACTCAATGTCTATGCTTCTAGCAGAATATAGAAACTTTTGACAAGCTTCTGAAATCTTATTTGAAGTCTCACAGTCAAAGAGACAAGACTATAGAAATAAATAAATCAAAAATATTGATCTAAATACATTGGGTAAAAATATTTCTCTGAGATTACGGGATGAGGTTTTTGAGGGCAGAAGTGTTTTCAGAGACCTGAAGTGGCCCTAAGAAAATTTCTCCCAAATATGGTATTTTTCTCTCTACACAAAAAACAGTCAGTATTGATCACATCTCCCAAAATGAGATATATGATGATTTCTAGCATGAAGAATGAATTGCCTCTTCTGCTGTTGATAGAATCATCCAAAGGTCTCTTTTAAAGTAACTGCCAAACCAAGCTTGTTTTTCACTGATTTTATAATCTGCATATGAAAGACTTGATCTGGAATGGGACCTCAGCCTGGCTCCTGATTATACTCCCTCAGGTCTAAAAGTGGAAAAATTATGCACACAGGGCCTGATTCTGTACTCGCTAAGGAAGGTGCAACTAGGGCAACTGCAATGAATCCAGTGGAATTCTTCCAAATTGGCATTCACTAGTGGGAGTACAAATTTAGTCCACATTTTTGTGGGGAAAACAACTGTGAACAAAAACATGGCAATTTAATCCATTTTCAATTATTCTTGCTCATAAGACTCAGGAACTATATACTCTTCAATTAAAGTAATTTAGATTTCAAATTAGGATGAAGGAATCTCTTTCTTGACTCGGCTAGAACTGCATTTTTAGCTAATTGGAGAGTTTTCTCTCCAAATGTAACATCCTGAGTTCTCACCCCCCCATCAGAAAGACATCCCAGTTATTAGTTGGTTTTGTTCCAAAATATTTAATATCTAATCAACCCATTAGAAGCAAGCTTCTCATCTTCCTCTCCAATATTATGAAAATGAGTGGGCCAGCAGAGCAGACTATACAGCAGGAGTATGCCAAGTAACAAATCAGATATCCCCTTCCTTCTAGAGTTACAGTCACCCTTGGTGGGGCGAGTTTAGAAGTTGGCAGCATCCCTTTTGGCAGTCTCCGTCCCCTTGTAATGCTGGAGATCCATTTGCTGTGTCTGAGTCGCTTGGCTTGTTAGGCAGAGTCAATTAGACCGCTATTGTATCCCCTCTAAACCACCTCTTCCATAGGTTGTGGAGTCCTGGTCTGCTGGGTTCCCTTCATAAGGAAGCTCTTCCCAGTCCCTGGTCCTTCTTGCTTTTCCCTGTACATTTTCCTTCCTAGAGAAGAGCCACCAGAAGCACACACAGTGCTTAGTACATGATTGATACAATGGCAAAATGATGTTTTCTCTTTTGGTCTATAATCGTTCCTAATTTACCCCTAACACTTGGTTTGCTTTTCTGACTGAAACCTCTTTTAAAAGTAGAGGCTTGGCTCCTTCGGGGTTGCAGAGATCCAGTAGGGAATGCAGAGGCTTCCAAGAGGTGGGGAGAGCAGGGAGTGGTGAGGGTAGCACACAGCCCTGCCACTCTGGAGGCAACCCAATTTCTATGTCCCTTTACAAGCTACCTGAGCTCAGGTGAAGCTTATGAAGTGTCTTCTCCCCTATGTAGGCACTTCTTGAGCACGAAGCTGAAACAAATCTACAATAGAAACTAATACTATCTGAAACTAACCTCGAGCCCAGAGAAATTGATAGAAAAGGTCCCATAGGCTTCAGCTAGCTATAGATCAGGTTTTAGGTTCATGTCAAGTGATTTTTAAATTTGTTATTTGTGAGAAGATGTTAAAGTTTGCTAAAAAAAAAGAAACTCCCATGTGCTCACTTCAGCTCAAAACAAACAAAAAATTTACAATTTCAGTATCTGAATATATGCAATAGTATGAATGCAAAAATCCCCAAACCCTTCATCTGTTTCTCATTCTGAATAAAATTGATTTAAACACATATACATAACCTTGTGGTCTGAGCAACAGTAGTTGTTTCCAAGCTGCCTTAAAAAAATAGGTCTCTGTCATTATCAAGGATAAAAACTTGTCCCCTTTGAAGCTGACGAAAAAATTCTTAGCAGCTTCACTGGATCAGAATTTTACTTCAGAGATGACCATCCCTATTTTAATTCAACATTACCAGTGATACGCTGTAATAAAAGCAGTAAACTGAAATGCGTACCATGTATTTTAAACAGAGCTCCCAAAGCACTAAATAATCTTCTAAAGTGATTCCATAGAGGAATAGCTTTTCTTTCTCAGTACAATGCAAGGACAATTTGGGTAGCAGAAAGTAACTGCCCAAGAGCAAAAAGCCATGCTGGTATTCACTAATTACCCTAATCACCACTATTAGTAATTATTAATTTTGGCTATATTTCCCCACAGAGCTGCTTTAATGTGGCCAGCATAGCTGTAACACTTAGCTAATTTTAAGCCCCACGGTGCCACATGAGACACAGCAGTCTCGCTTCCCGAAAAGCCCTGCTCCGCAAAGATCTATCTCCTTGCAGAGGCTGCTGTGGCAGCATGCTGCACCAAGCAAGCCCAAACAGGTTCTGCCAGCCCCACACTGCCACCCAAATCAGCATCCAGTGTTGAACTCAATGTTCACTATTACTGTGACACGCAGAAAACACAGTGCCGGCCAAAACAAAGGACTTCTCTAAGCTTTTCTCTCTTTTTTGCTTGGTCCTTTTTGAAAAAACACCAGTTAAATCAGTGCAATTCCTGGATTCTTTTCTCAATTATATCATCAGCCAAGAGTTTGAAGAAATACAGTTTGCCTAGTAGAAGGTAAATTTTATAAAAATACATTCGTCCCTAAAGCTGCAACCACCCTGGAAGACTGCAACAATTTAAATACTGTTTTCTATGAGATTAATTAAATCCCTGCAAATGCCCAGGACAGATCTGCCCTAACACAGAAACACAGTTCCTGCTTCAGAGAGCCGTTAATAAAGTGCCATACACAAGAGAGATGCAGGCTCCTTTGGCTGCACTTCACCATACCTCACAGCCCAAGGGACCCAAGGGGCGCACGGCTCTGGAGCCCAAACAATTGATCTTGATACTCATGTTAGCTAGATTAAATGTAGGTCTGCACAGGCAATACTGGAGTCACCTCTGCCTGAACTATAGAGTTACCCCATGTCTGCCATCAGGTTAAATAAGACTTCTGAGATGGGTTTGCTCTGGATAGCAAGTCTGTGGTGATGCTCCTTGTTGCTGTTGAACCTTGCCTATTTGAGAAGGATATTGCACTAATGAACATAACTGTCACAATTGTAAATGGTTCCTCATCTTTTCTTAACCAAAGCTTGTAATACAGTTACCTGTTTGGGATGTGCCAAAAGCACAGGATTATGGAAAATAAATGGATGGGAATAACCAGAGATTATTCCCACCAGAAATTATGTAGTCATCCCCAGCTTTAAGCCCACATTTCTCACCCTTTTATTGCCAATAAACCTGTTGCACAATTTGGCATCAGACTGATGCCAACGAGGGTGTATCTGTGCTTGGGGCTGCAGGTCAACACTGGGTGAGGAAGAGAAGCTTAAAGCTCAACCTAGAAGAAAAGAGAAAGGAGAGACCTCACCACCAGAGGTGAGTGGTCAGTGAAGGCACCGTCTTTCACACATTCCTCATTGCCTGAAGCAACTGAAATAGAACCATATTTAGGAGCTGCAACACAATAAAGAGTTTTCTCTGGGGGAGGGTTGTCCAATATAGTACCTCTGCATCTACCTCTCTTATATATAGAGAACAACGTATTTTGTATATGGCTGTGACTGACGTGGAATTGCTCATAATTGCAATCCTTTTTCTCTCCTTTTTCAGCTCCCTGAATTAGCCCACAAATATTATTGAAAATTAACACTCCCTTCTGTACTGAATGCAATAGACCACACATGCAATAGCTTTTACAGTAGTTCCAAGACAGAAAATGTAAAAAAGCACTTAAATTATAAATTATTCAGAAATACATTATATGAAATAAAATGTTAACGTGAAGAAAGCAGAAGATGATGTTGCAGCATCCCACAATACAATGATAGGGCATAAAAATAAGGCGCAGCTTTTGCCACCCCTCAAAAGTGAGTGGAAACGGGGTTGGAGGAGGAAACTTCTGTAAATGAATTTGAGTGAAAGAGTGAAAAGCAAGAGAGTTCTCTTTTTTTAAATATTTACCAAATAAGCTCTATGCTTAGTTACTTAATGCACTCTAGAAAGTCATATAATAAGCAGGCTTTTATAAATGTAAAAAACTCCTGATATTAAAATATTGTCAAAAAGCTTCTGATGTCAACTGCAACAGTACATTAAACCACAAGGACTTATCCAAAGAGCTGTCTGACTTCAATGACCTTTGCATCAGTCCTAAAGAAGCTACTTAATTGTTGAAATGTGCAGAAAACATAAGCATAAAATGAGGGGTTTAACTTTGTTACCATGAACGGGCTGACATCCGATCCATTCCTGTCCTGCACATCCATCAGAGAGAACTTTCTTCCCACCTGTATATAAAAAGCAAGATGTCAAATTTAATTAAACATACCTATTGTACAGCAACACAGAAATTCTGTAAGAATTAAACCAGCTAAACAAGACATTATTGCTGCAGGGATGTATGCCAGCATGTCCCTTGTGGAAAATGGAAGGATTCTTCTATGAGATTTTGGGCTTGGCTCATCCGTGAGTTCATTTTACACTGTTACAGCTCTTCTTAGACCAAGTCTTACACCAGCATAAAACTGGCACACTGCACTGGGTAAATCAGGCACAATATTTAAAATGCTAAAAATCAATTCTTACCAGCCACAGGAGGATTACTTTAAGTGGAAAAATGTGTATTTCACAAGGGTTGTTTGCCACTTTTGCTCAGAATTCATAACGCAACTTTCGCTGAACAACATCCAAAGCTCTGATAGCAGTTCAGCCAAAAGTCAGCCCTCAGAATCGGCTCAGTTGCATTTCAGGGGTTTTTTTCCCTTCAATAACTAATACATCTTTCCCACTAAAGAACAGTCCCAAGAAGCCGACAACCCAAAGAACAAACGCTCATTGTAATTAAAGCGACTAAAAGAGAGAATACGTCTGGATCTTCAGAAATACAGTAACTCTTCCAAAATCTGAAGAAATTTCTCCTCTCTTCAATCCCTGCCTAGGAAGCCTTTAAATTCAACATGAAGATGTCTTCCAGTACTCATGGTCCAACTCCTCCGCTTGTGAAGAATCATGGATTCAGCCGCCAGAGGAATCCAGCCAAGAAGCCACCTTCAACTCCAGGCCAGGCACTCCACTGGTCCAAGTGACCAAGGAGCTAGGGTAGCACCACCACACAGGCAGTAGGAGCATGTGTTGCACAGACAAATGCCCTGCCCGGTGAATATGCAAACCCCCAGACTGCTACAGCTGAACACTATCCTATCCAGATAAGGCTGCTAGAGCACACAAGAACACAGCTTATTCTTCAGGTTGTCACAGCAGGCTTTCAAACCTTGCTCTGGACTATAATATCCCATTATACACACGACACAACACTGGACTAAGACATAAAGGCTGAAATCATTAATGGCTTTGTTCCATAGTAAGATAAGTGTACATAAATCACTGCCACCGTGATCCCAGCCTCATTTCCTCTCCTGACCACACAGCCACCAGCATTTTTCCTTGCACTGGCTGCAGACCTCATGCACCCAGGCAGCGACCTGCTTTGCTGAGTTGTTCCAGCAGAAAAACTAATAAAAAAGTAAACAAGTGTTCAGTTGGATCGTCTCCATGAACTGACTTGCTGTGTCATCACATGAGTTCCTGTGCTAGCAAAGGGGTAAGGACAGAACCCGCAAGTGCCACTAGACACATGAAGAGGTAAATAGGAGTTGCACCCTTTCATAGAAAAAAGCAGCATCTCACCAGGCGTGGGACCACACAGCTTACATGTTCTATTAATAATGTTCTCTAGGGACCGCACGGCACAAGATAACATTGCTTGTGCAGGATCTAGTTATACAGCATTGTGTTCACAGGGTAATTATGAGCAAAGAAGTTTCTGTGACTACACACCAGTTTTTCTCATTCTTAGTTTCCTCAAACAATGTAAATTTCATCCTAATTTCACATTTAGCATTTTTATTTTTTATTATTATTTTTCAGTTATGCTCAACTTTGCCATCTATTCCGTGTAGTTTTCATGCCAGAATTACAGGAAGCTTTCCCAATGCTGACTTTCATATACTTAGTAGGTGGAGTTTCAGTTGACCTCAAGGCAGATACACATCAGATAAGAAGACTCAAAACACAAAAGACAGGAGTAAAGCAGTTTGAACCAGAAATGCAGCTGATGTATCTGGACCTTATTAAAGCATTTGATACAGTGCCTTAAAAAATTTTACTTGAAAAATTAATTCAGATTTGCTTGGATCTAAGGACTTTCACATGTTCTGAAAATTAATTGGAAGTTGTAGGGTTATGAAAGTGGCAATAATATTAAGTGGAAGGGCAGTGCCTGGGATAATTTGACATACATCCTTTAACAATGAACTAATTAAATAGGAAGACAATGCTAAATGGCAAACAGTAGCAAGCAAAAAAAAAAAGGGGGGGGGGCAGAACAAAACAAACCACCAGAAACATACATTTAAGAACTTAAGAATACCTGAGTAAGCAAGATGAGATTTGGTGTAAAAAATGGAAGATACCAGAGTTAGATGAAAACAGTCGAAATTCATCAGGGATGATATGCAGCCCTGGGAAAACAGTAACACTGAAAAAGTCCTCCAGGTGACGGGGGCAGATTAGCTCCAAGGTTGCAAACCAGTGTGGGCTTTTAAAAAGGGGTGATTTTTGATTCCACATGCCGAAGTAGCTGTGCACTATGGACAGTGACAGCAAAAGTACTTTTCTTTCTTCTTTTCAGATACTGAACCTAGATTTTCAACAGACTTTAAATCATCTCCTAGGATCAATTACAAAAAGGATCTGGCTCCCTGTACAGAGAATGTTCCTACTTTTCTCCGTTTGACTTTATCCCATTATTTTGGTTTACGATAAGCTGAAAAACTTTAAGGAATTTCCCTCTTTACCGAGTTTTATTGTTTAAGGACTCGTGGACAGCCTTCAGATCTGCCACCACAATTTAGCAATACATGCCTTTTCATCTTTCCAACAAGTCAGTCTTTCTAAACAAGCTTCTCCATTTTGTTTGGCTCCTCAAGAATGCTCAGGGCTCAAGAACAAAATAAGTCCTAGCACAGACAGATAGAACAAGAGTCCAACACTGAGGAGGAGAGGGAGCTTCCTTTAGCATTTGCAGTGAAGCACACCTGATACAGCATGTCACACTGCAACGGAGAGGGGAAGATGTCTGAGCTAAGGCAGCTCTCAGTGCAGAGCTGATGTTCCCAAGACGCAGCTTTAGCAACACGGCAGGGCGATGCGGCGCGCCCGAAACACAGGCGTCACCTGCTGAGAGCCATGCCCGCCTGTGAGTGCATTTTCGCAACTACAAAGAGAAATAATTACTTTTATGGCCTGTGCTACACCTGAAGATAATGGAGTTACTCCAGACCTCCCTGGTGTGACAGAGCAGAATTTGATTTAGTGAAATCTATCAGATTGTTTAACATATGACATTGGAAGCTATGAACGCTTTATTGTTCCTCATTAAACTGCACAAAAGCTCTTGATCTTACAACAATGTCTGGATGTAAATAAAAACATCAGTAGCTACTTCCACGTCTGGTTTCCAGAATAAAATACCTTTTATTTTCACTGTGCATAATGAAGGAAAATCACAGTGCACAAAAGGTTCTTCCCGAAGAGACGCAAAATATATGTTAGCCTGCGAGCTGCAACGTATTGAACAGATGTTAACCTGCCAGCATACGGGCCTTCCATATTAACCCTTGCTTAGCAGCGTTCGCCACCTAACGAATGTTTTGTAGTCGTAACTGCTGGTCCTAATGCATAACCCCACTGGGGAATCCTCACAAACTGCTAAAATCAACAGACGATTTCACGAAGTGCACTTCAGGACTAAAAAGCTACCCGGCATTTCCACCCGTGAGCGTTTCCTAGACTTCCAGCGCAGCACCCGGGGCTGCAGGGCGGTGGGGCTGCTGGGGAAAGCCCGACCCCGACGGCCCGACCCGCCGTGGCGGAGGCGGGCGCGCCGCCGGGCCGCAGCCCGCCGTGAGGCCCTGCGGATGCGGCATCCTGGCCGCACCGACCGCCGTGCCGCACGCCTCTCCAGCGGGCCCTGGGCGCGGGGGCCGGTCCGAGCCCGCGCCGCGCCGCGCCGAACGCCAGGCGGGCCGGGAGAAGGGACCCCCCCACCCGCCGCCGCCGCCCCGGCCGGGGCGCGCTGCCCGCCGCCGCGCACCGGCGGCCGGTCCCGGGGGCGGGCGGCGCCGATCCCGCCCCCCGCCCGCGGCAGCCGCCAGCAGCCCCCGGCAGCCGCCAGCGCGGCGCAGGCAGGAGGGCGGGCGGCCGCCGGCATTCTCTCTCTCCCTCCCTCCTCCCTCCCTCCCTCCCTCCCTCCCTCTCTCGCTCGCTCGCTCGCTCCCTCCCCGCCGGGCCGCGCCGCAGCCCGCGGGCGCGGCCAGGAGGCAGCGGCGGGGCCGCGGCTCCCCCGGCTCCCCGCCCGCCGCCCAGGCGCGGCGCGGCCCGGGACTCCCGGCCTTTCCGCGGCTCTCCGTCCCCCCTCTGGCGAGATGTTATGGCCGAGCCGGCGCAGAAGGGCGGCGTAGGGCAGGGCGGGCGGCGGGAGGATGAGGCGGCGGCGGCGGTGGCCGCCCCCAGCTACGAAGACTACGAGTGCAAGATCTGCTACAACTACTTCGACCTGGAGCGGCGGGCGCCCAAGCTGCTGGAGTGCCTGCACACCTTCTGCCAGGAGTGCCTGAGCCAGCTGCACCTGCGGGCCGCCCAGCAGCCCCCCGCCGCTGAGCCGGGGCCGGGGCCGGGGCCCGGCCGGTCGGCCGGCGGCTCCCTGGCCTGCCCGCTCTGCCGCCACCGCACGGCGCTGCCCGACCACCGCGTCCACGGCCTCCCCGTCAACACCAAGCTGGCCGCCGCCTGCCCGCCGCAGCTGCGGGCCCGCGACCCGCTGCCCCAGGACAGCCTGCCGCCGCTGCCGCCCCGCCGCCCGCCCCGCGCCCGGGAGGCGGCGGCCGCCCTCGCCCTGCCGGCCGCCGCCCCCGCCGGCCGGGCCGGGCCGCGCTCCTCGGGCGGCGGCTACGAGAGCTGCCAGAGCTGCAAGCGGGCGGCGCTGAGCGCCGGCTGCGTGTGCGTCGTCGTCTCCTTCCTCTCCATGGTGGTGCTGCTCTTCACCGGCCTCATCTTCGTCAACCAGTACGGCGGCGACGCCGGGCCCGGCGCCTCGGCCTCGCCGTCGCCGGTGGGGCCCATCTGCCTGTCGGTGGCCAGCATCCTCGCCCTCTTCTCCGTCGTCGTCACATGGCTCATCTGCTGGCTCAAGTACCGGCCCGAGGCGGCGGCGGCGACCGGCGGGGCGACGGCCAACGGCACCCCGCGGGGCCGGGCGGCGGCCGCCCGCAGGAGCGACACGTAGCGCCGGCCGAGCGGAGCGGAGCGGGGCCGGGCGGCGGGCGCTGAGGGGCTGAGCCGGGCCGGGCCGGGCGGGAGGCAGGCAGGCAGGCGCCGAGCGGGCTGTGAGGGAAGCCGGGGTTCGCCCCCCGCGCCCCGCGGTGAGGGGAGAGCGCGGCCGCGGGGGGGCCCTGTCCGGGCCAGGGGCGGTTCGGCCGCGGCCCCTGCTCGCAGGTACCCCGCGCTTGGTCGGCGTTAGCCCCGACCCAGCCGAGAGGCGGGGGGGGCGGCAGCGGGGGGGAGGACGCGGGCGAGGCCGTGGCTCTCCTGGGTGCAGCGGGCCCGCCGTGGTGGCGGGGGAGCGGCAGGGCCCAGGCCCGCCAGGGTGACGGGCCCCCGGGCCCCAGCCCCGTCACGGTGGCACGGCGGGCCCTGCAGCTGGGCCAGCCCCGCGGCTGTGGCACGGTCCGAGGTGGCGGGGGTGGTCCGCAGGGTGACCGGGCGAGGGGCCGGGGAGGGTCCGGCTGCTCCGGAGGGAGGGCAGGAGGCGTCTCTCTCAGGCAAAGATCTCTGGAAGGGCCTCCCTGGGGAGCCGGGGCTCTGAGGTTGGCGTTCGCGCTCCTCCCCGCCTCAGTCTGGAGCGTGCCTTGGTTTCTGTGCGCCCTGGTGCAGAAGGACACGATCTCGATTAAAGAAAACTGGCTTACTGTTGCCCCCACCTGGAAGATAATCGGAGAGAGTCCCTGTGATTAGGAGCAGAACAGGATGACGATGTTAAATGCGGTTTGTGTTTTCCCTTTTATGAAGTTAACAAGTACATATAGAAGAAGTGGTACCAGAAATGTATTATCCTAAACAGACTGAGCCAAAGTTTCCCTACAATGTATTGAGTATGGTTTTGTCATAATTTTATTAGAAGGCCATCAGGCCCTCTGTTGGTTGCTTAAAATAAGCTTTATTATTTAATTCTTCGAAATTCTCATCTAATGTGGGAGACTGAAACACTACATTGCACACTTAATTTATGGAAGGTTATTTTAATTAATGGAGCTCTAAAATAGAGCTGAGAGACTCCTGTGGTAGAGAGTAATATTTCACTGGCCATTGATTTCAATTTTTACACAGTGAGAGAAGCCCACATTAAAATACAGACTTTCAGCATCACTGTAGAAGTGGAATGCGGTAGCGTAATTTTTGTCTTGAACATTTACCTTCGGTCGAGGTAGCTACAATGACAGTGGGTTTCCCTCTTGGTAAGTTTCTCTTCTGTGTTACAAGGTTCTGTGAAAGGCCAGTAGAAAAAGTTTTTGTTCTGTGAGGTTGGAACATCAAAGATGTACTTGAAATATGACGAGATGCTCATAATATGAAATGGAAAAACATTGCCATGCAGCTGGTTTTGTAGTATATTATGGAGAGCACTCTATATAGATACTGTTCTGTGTTGCAGGATAATTCATTTGGTGCCTGAATTTTTTTATCTTAATTAGTTGTTATAATCTATTCTATTGGGAATAAGATAATGCTGCTTATTCCATGTTTCTACACAGTACTGTAATGGAATGAGGTAATTATTTTCGTGCTTAACAATTCAAGAATTTTAAAAGTGATCTTTTAGTATGTGTATTTTGCAAGCTGTCTGCATGATATTCTGACAAGTATCCTCTTAATAGACCTTTACTTGACCACTTCTATTTATCACAAGTGCAAAGGAATTTACTATGTAGAAATGTAAAGACAGCAGGTGAAGATGTGTGATGTGTTTTATGACTGCACAAGTGATGTGTATTGTGCGTTGTCTGGATTATCACAAATCTGTGAAAAACAACCCCTGATGCCCATAAAACCCCACAAACCCAAGTGGTATTTATACAGACTCTGTTATGATGGACACAGTTTGTGGAAACAGTATATGACTTTTGTGTCACTTATGTCTATTTAAAAAAATCCGCACCAGCCTTTTAAAGTCATATATCATAATATAAAGGCCCCGAGGAGATAAATTACTGGGATCAACTGTGGCTCTGACCGTGGTTCGTGTATTTAGACCAGCATTTTCAAACTTGGAGTCGCTCGTTAGCCGTGTAAAAGGTGTATGCCTCCCAAAATCAGGCCTGACCATTAGCCCCTGTTGACTTCAGCAGTAGTTATGGATGTTCTGCACCAAAGAAAATCATGAGACTTTTATTTAAGCATCTAAATGAGAATTTAGATGGTTGACTTCAGGTACAAACATTTGAAAATTTTGGCCTTAACCTCTCTGTTCTTCAGTTAATGCATCTGTAAAGTTTGATAATAGCATTGACCTACCTCACAGGCACGATGTGAGGCTTTATTAAAGTTTTTAAGCAATTGGAGATCCTTGAAGAGGAGGTGCTATAGAAGTGAAAGTATTATTATAAATGATACTGTAGTAAGAATAAATATATGTAAATTAATGGACATAAACAGCAGCAATGTTTTCTAAGAAAAATAAATATATAAATTATGTACATGTGTACATCATATGCACCAATATATGATTTACCTGTTTGTGCTTCTACTGCAAATGCAGCATGCGTATCAGCATTTCTATTCAATCAGGTAAGCTCCAGTACCTTGGAGTTCAGATGAGCCCAGCCAACAGTCACTGCTATAACTCCATCTCATGTAGACATGCCAAAGCTAACTCTGAGCACTCATGAAGCTCAGCTGGAGCTCACTGCATAGTTCTTACTTTGCTTTACTCCTGTGGGCTTTCTGGCTGCAGTGAGCTGCTTGGATATCACAGATGCGCTGCCTGTGCTGTCTGGGCAAGCTAGCGAGCTCACGCCAACTTGGGTATGTTTACAGGAGCTGCAGTCGTGATGGAAGCTATTACATAGCATGCCCTGAAATACTGATTACAGTAAGAAATGTATACTCCATCTTTTTCTTTTCTTTCCACATCATAGCTTTATTCTTGCCTTTTCTCTGTAAACAGTATTTGCCATTTTGACTAAACCAGTGGTTTCAACTGGGATCCATGGACTACTTCTAAAGGATCTGCGAAAGGTAAGTAAGAAAAGCAAATCGATCATCAGAAGCTTAAATTTGTTACATGAGGGTCAACATTAAAATGTTTAGAGGTTGGCACATTACAGAAAGTTGAAGATCACAGGACTAAACAGGATTTTCAGGCTTACTCACAATTGAACGATCATATTACATATCAGGTTCCTACCCATGTATTTGAAAATATTTCAGAGCCAAATTAAAATGGACAGTCTGACCATATGCCAAATCCTTCTCTCTGCTTATGCAAATTTTGGGAAACTCCACCGGTTTCAGGAGCGTTAGTCTGGATCCACATCACAGTACCAGTCAGAAAAAATCATGCATTGTATACATCTCTGGCTACTGTAGAATCCCAGTATTATGTTTGTATTTTGAGTTGCTTTGAGTGTACAGATTGCTTGTCCAAAGCCAAACTTTGCTCAAGTTTCAGTAAAAAAAAGTTAAGTAAAATACAAAAAGAGAAAATCTGTGTGGTTGGTGGTGTTTTATTATTGTAACTATTTCAGTCAGAACACTTGTGTTTTCTAGTTGTTTAAAAACACATGGAGGTATGCAGCTGAAGGGGTATGCATCAGTTACACTATCCATACATCTTGCAGAAAAAAACAGTGCTTTGGGGCACTCTGTGGGAAAGCAGAGAAGGCGGGGTATATCACAGCGCCATGGGGAAAATCATGGGAAATGTAAGCTGCTGGCTTTTTTTTTTCCTTAAGCTTTTTTTTTTTTTCCTGTGCAACAATTCTCTGCGTTACACAGTCTGGGGCACAAGCAGCTACAGCCAAGAAATGGAAGCACCAGGAAAGTAAACAAAGGCCTGAAGCTTTCTCAGGAATTTTTTGATCTCTGCGAGATCACAGGCTGTGTGAACTCTGAAAGGTCTGTAGTTTCCAGTTGTGCCAAAAGATCTTAAATTTTTTTGTGGCGGTAATTCCCTGTTCCTCTACCTGAGTGGAACATACCAGACTCCAGACTGGAAGATTAGATTGAATGTTAAGTTCATGATCTGGAATAGGCTGCCAGACATCAGCCAAGGTATTAGTCCAAGAGAGGGAGAAAAAATCAGCTAGGAGGGCAGAACCCAGTTTACCAACACAGAACTTGGGTGGGTAGTCATGTACTGTAAACTGTTCTTTTCCATCTTACCTGGGACAGGTGACTACCATCTCTGCTTGAGGAAAGTTTGCACTGGAGCTAACTGCAGCCACAGGATAAAGCTCTGTATATGCTATTTGCAGGGAGCTCCTGCCATTTATGACATATGGGGATACATTAGGAAAAAAACTACTGCATGACAACTTTCCTTCTTTCATGTTGCCCTTCTTAATAACTTGTGCTCAAGGATTCAATTTTTTAAAGCACCATTATGTTTTTAACACATATCATGTACCTTCAGTGCCACAGTGTAGAAATTTTTATTTCTGCTCTCTCCTTTGAAAGTGTCTCTGGTAAACACTGTGGCTGCAGGGAAGAAATTGTATTCCTTTCTGCATCACCAGCCCACAAGTAGTAAATAATCATACAGTGTTAATTTACATAACGACAGGTATTCATCTTTTGAAAGGCAGGTTTGACAGAAAAACTCGAGTATTTCATAAATGCATGGAAGGAATAAAAACCTCAATTATCTAGTCAGATTGGTTAAAAGGCCTGCATACGGAGGTACTTTTGTGTTCTTTTATCATGCAAAAAGCAACGTAGCAGTTACTCTCATATTTACAATCATTAGAAATGTACCACAAAGCCAAATAATAAAAAAGTAGCTAACAGCAGTGGGTGCCAAGTTGTACATCCCTGCAAGTTGGAGCAATGACCTGAATTTCCTAAAGTCACTGGTAGTTTGTGTCCAATCTATTTTTGTCTGGGTTGAGACAGCATTTTAGAAGCATATTTTGAAAATCAGGCTCAATAACAGTATTGTGGGCTGAGAACCCCAAAAGACCATCTTACTCTGAAAAGCAAGTTTCAATCTGCATTTATACTTTAAAGAACAGAAAAGAATAAACTTCTGTTATTTTTCCTTGCACTGTATACATTACTAAAATATGGTGGACCACAGGTGCCTATGGAAATACTGTTGCTTCTTACCTTCATGCTCTTCTTTTGCAGCTCAAATTACCATTCACAGGGATTCAGGTTTGCTTTCAAGGCTTACGTCCCAAAGTAGCTTATTGTGTACAATACTTTGTATAAAATGTCTTTTGCAAATGATGGAAGAGTGAGTTGCTTGCCCCCAGACAGTTACCACAAACTGAAGAATACAGGTGCAGTTATGGGGTTAATGTGGATTTTCAGTTGAAGTCCTACTTCAGTTCCAAAGCAATTTCACTGGAGTAGGCAAACTGTTCCAACTGGCCAAGACTGCTGGTTGTGCAGACAAAATCCTGCTGAATGGGAATTCTAGTTGTGTGTGTGAACTACAAGGTTCTCTGGAAAAAGGTGTACTATTGTGTATTCAGACAAGGTCATGAAAACCTTTACTTAGGGGAACAGTCTTTGTGAATCCCAAAGGAAGGTGTTGTTGCAGCTTCCTTGCTCATGTTCGTGACTCGCACAGTCCAGTCTCTTTCCCGTATCAGTGTGCTCTGTGTATCAGTGAAAATTTAACAACTGCTGAAGAAGCCAACAGTTAAATATGAATGTGTACATCATTCAGAGGAATGGTTATTAATCATCTCTGACCTGCAGGCTTAAGCATAAACAGTGCACTTGAATTAATACGGTGCAAGAGATGTCTATGGACACACGATATTGAGTGCCTAACATTCATGGGAAGTGAAAGCATAGGAGAATTGTTTGCCCAACTTTGTCAGAGCTCTTCGTGTGCACTCAAATCCTCCTGAGCTCAGTGGTCCTTTTCTCTGTGTTATGGACGTTTTGTAGAAATAATGTCTCTGTCTGTTCTACTTGTCTAGAGAATATGCTTTATCTCACTGAAAGTTATTTAATTTTGTTAGCATAAATATGCTACAAAATTGTTGCCAAAGAAAACTCTAATCTTTGTGTTAAACTCTGCTCATTTAAACCACATCAGAGGTGGCTCCCTGTCAGTTGCCTGTTGGTGCAAGATATTCACACAAACTTTACAAACGTTCCCTTCATGTTACAAACGGGTCAAGGAAGCAATGGGTCTTTCATGGCTACGAATTCTAACGTTTCTGAAAGGTTTTTAAATTTGGTGGCTCACTTTTATTAAAGCTAGAAAACCCTGCAATTTATGCTGCTTCTACATTTTATCCAGGTGCATGTAGAAATGGAGGTATTTGGAAGAAATGCCACAACTGCATTAACAAAATGCAGTTTATGTCATGGGGTGATACATATGTTCATACTAGATGTATTCAAGTATATTGATCTTTGATCAGTGCAGGATATAATACTTTTGCTTTTGTTATGGGGAAGGAGCAATACTGGCCCTCCATTTGGTGTGTATCTCCTCTTACTAAAAACACCCAGGTCTGAAACTGGCCTCACAGCTCTGGTTCTGAGCTGCTCTCAGGCTTACTTTGCACGTCATGCAGATTGTGAGATTTTGGATCAAGGTGATCGTAAACTCTTACCGATAGCTTCAGCTGAGAAATAGTTCAGCTATTTTAATGAGATTTTTTAAGCAAACAAATATTGTGGGGTTGATTTGTCTCATTGGATTATGAAATTTGGGATGAATAGCTTGAAAGATGTTGTTGTTGTTGTTATTTATTATTTCCTCAAACCTATTCCTGATTTGTCAGGGAATCTAAATCTTAGACTTAGATCATTACAAGTCCAGATGTAAGCAACGTTTCCCCATCCTACCTCTGAGCTGTTTAACCATTTAGCAAAATCTAACAAATCCATTTTGGTTATTATTTTGTAATCTTTTGATTAATAACAAATAGCAATAACATCATTTGGGTTTTTTTAATGGCTGAAATTTGAGAAGTATGCTTGAGATACAAACCAAAATTTGCTGTCCTTTAAAATGGGAAGAATGAAACTTTTTATGACTTAGAAAATGTGGTGATGAGCAATACTGCCAGCTCGATTTCCACATTGTAAATAAGGACTTGTTAGTCGGATAGTTAATATTAGGGGACAGAAAAATATTCTTCTATGAAAAAAGCTGCAACTATTGAAAACTTTCAAGTAAATTAAATGAAACCTTAAAAATAAAATAGAAACCACACTTTCTTCTAGTCAGGTAGCAAGCATTTCTCTCTGAGAATAAATCTGGATCTCCCTGTATTATTTAAGTATCAAAATCGCAAGGAAAATAGGCGGCAGTTTAGTTGTTCTGGAAGTTACGTCTGCTTTCTTTCTGAAAGAGAGGGAAGTCTCTCTTTGGTAACGATCACTGAAAGTATTCTTCCAGATATTAACTGGGTCACGTTGCCCCCCCCCCCCCCAAAAAAAACCCACGCCACCCTAATTTCTTTATTTTCTGTGGGCAGTTGTTTTACTGCCTGCCCAAGGCAAACCCATCGGATGGGGACACAAGCTCTCCTCTCCGCGGGGGGTTGTGCCGCCGCGTGGGGAGTGCTCGGTGCCCGCAGGGGAGGGGCAGGGACCAGGGCCGGGGCCGGCCAGACCCGGGAAGCTGCCGTCCCCGTCCCCGTCCCCCCGAGCCACTTTGAGGCTCGCTCCGCGGGTCTGGGGTGGAAGCGCCCCAAATCCCCGAAATCTTGCGCTGTGCTTGTTCCCGTTCTGTTTTACTTAACCCAGCAACGCGCCGGCGTTGAGAAGAAGCGCCTGGCGCTGACACAGGCACTGCTCGGCGGCTGCGGGTCGGGATCCTTTTATTGTAGCGTGGGACGGGTGGCGGCGGGAGGGCAGCGGCACCAGCCGGCTCCCGGCCCCGCTCGGGGGGTGGCCGGCCCGGCCGTCCCCGCTGCGGGGACGCAGGGGACGGAGACGGACCCCTCCCGCCCGCCGCCTGTCCCCCTGGGCTGCCCCGGAGCCGCGGCACCGGCGGGGCCCCCTCCGCGATAGCGCAAGCTCCAGCGAGGCGCTGGCCCGCGGCCCTCCGCAGCAGCAGCCCCCGGGCAGGGGGATGGCATCGCGACGGCCGGAGCCGCCGCCGGGAGCAGCCTCGCCGGGCAGCCAGGGAGCGAGGCGCCGGCCCTCCTTGGCCTGCGCTCGTCTCTTCTCTCCTGCTTTGTTTTTTCCTCTTCTGTTGTCTTGTTGATTTCTTTTGCTTTCTTGCTGTCCTTCCTTCCTTCTTTCTTCCCTTTTCTTTCTTTTTTCCTTCTTGCTCGCTCTTTCTTTCTCTTTTGCCCTTCCTTTCTCTCTCTTTCGGTTTCTCTTTTCCCAGATTTTAATCCAGTTCATCTTTAAAAGAAGGAGTGGTGAAATCATATGGCTGCGGGCGAAATACCGATTAATGAATTCAACGTCTGTGCTACTAGGGCCGTTTTCCCCTTAATATCGTTAATTCCTGCCTCCGTCATGTTGCATAGAGGGCGGGGAGGGAGGAATGTCGCGGGAGACACTTGGGGATCGAGGGCTAGCTAGATGCCTGCCGGTGCCCCGATACCTGTTGGCAGACCCGGAGTGGGTCACGCAGGGCCACGCGTGTTCCTCGTTTCTCCCCGCTGCCGTGAAAATCCCTTGCTCCGAAGGCAAATGTGTTTGATCCGTCCGAGCCTTGGGTCCGCAGAGCCCTCGTGGTCTCTTTACTGCAGTAAAACTCCCGGTGGAAAGCTATTGTGATACTGCTGGAATTAATCATCGCTGGTGTTTTTACAAGTAATTAACGAGGATTAGACGCTTCGTTTTGAAATGGGACTGTTAACTACGGGGGAGATGGGGAAGGGAGATGCGAATTTCCCCTCCCGTGGGTAAGACTTGCAGGTGGGCGCGGGGGGAGCCGGCCCAGCCCTCCCTTTCGGGAACGCGGCGGGGTATTGCCTCCCCTCTTCAGACGAATCCGAAATTCCATAGCGATCTTTAGAATCAGAAAGAAACGAGTAACGCAGGCCTTTTCCTCCCGTCTCTCTGCAGGGGAGGACCAGCCCGTCCCTGCCGCCGCGGCCCGCTGGAAGGACCCCCCGGGCTCAGCCGAGCCGGGGGCGGGCGGCGGGGCTGGGGGAGCCCGGAGCGCACCCGCCGCCGCTCCCGCCTGCGCCTCGGCCCCGAGACCGCAGATGCGCCCCTGTCCTCGTCCCAGCAGGCACGTGTTAGTATGGAGCGGCAGCTGTAGGATCGCTTACTGGAGGATCTGGTAGTAATCAGAAAGGTGAGGAGTTAGTGAAATACATGTTGTATTTATTGCCGGTTTACAGGGAGAGAGAGAGGGCGACCGGTGCCGCAAAGGGAGCCATTTGTAGGGTTAAGTGTTTCAGCCTTGTCCCACGGGCAGCCTCGCCGGCCTGCGGGGAATTGGATTTCGGCCGTTCCCGGGGACCACCTCCCAGCCCGGGGCACGGCCCTGGGCAGCGGAGGGGGCTGCCCCGCGTCTTTGCTCCCTTCGGGGCCCCGGTGGCGAGAGCTAGCTCGGATCTACCCACCCACGGAAGCGTTTTGCCTTCACCCTCCAGATTTCCCTTCCCTCTGTGGTCCCGGCAAAGGCCATCCCGCGGACGTACCCTCGGAAGAAAACTCCTCCTTACGAGGGGCAGCGGCAAAGTGCCCTCCTTTCCCCTCGACCCGGACAGCGGGGCTCCGGGGCTCGCCGCAGGGGGGCCTGGGGTGCTTAGGGGGATCTGGGGTGTCCTGTCCCGTCCCTGCCCTTACACAGAGCCTCCTCCCGTACCGAGCCGCCCCTTCTTGGGCTGCCAAACGCGCTGCGGCTGTAAATTAATGAAAACGTAGCAACTCAGAAGGAGAGAAAAAACCCAACCCAAACCAAAAAACCGGTGCTGAGACGTGCGGATGGGACATAAAAGCGATGGAAAAAGGTTCAAAGCTTTCGGTGATGACTTTTCAACCTTTATTTATGTGCCTATTAATGCAATATCCATCATGGAGATACGCATCTTTATCCTTTCAACTGATATGCTGGGAATCAATTGGATATGCAGATTACATTTCGTAAGTTTCCAAATGTTAATCTCCCCGGTCCTTTGCTGGTAATTTCTTTTTTCGCCAAATAGTATTAAGTTTCTGCCACAAAAAAAAAAAAAGCTCCCAAAAAAAAGCCTTAAAACAATTAATCTTAAGGCTACTTGTCTGGAAATATTTGCAAAGGCTCGGGCCCAGGAGCCCTGCGCGGGGCGACGCTCCTTCCCGCTCCACCGCCAGCCCGTGGCCTTCCCGGGGCACCGGCCCCCGGCCCCGGCGGAGGCGTCTGCGGGCTCGGCGCGGCTCCGGGCGCGGCCCCCCCACCCCCCCCCCGCAGTGCGGTGCTTGGTGAAGGCGGGGGAGGGGTCCGAGCAGGTATTTTTCCCTCCAAACCTGGAGGTGGGGTCTGGCTCCCTCCCGGCGCTGGAGCTCGGCCCCGCGGCCGGCTCTGCCCGGCGGCTGGGGAAGCGGCCCGGCCGGGAGCCCGGCGAGCCCCGCACGTCCCACCGCCGTGTCCCATCGCCGGGGCGGTACTTCCCGGCCGGCTGCCCCGGGGGCGGCGGCGGGGCTCCCTCACACCCCCCGCCTCGACAGGTAATGTCCCCGGACACCTCTGGGAGCATAGACGGGGAGGGAGTGATGGGCGAAAACACGGCCCGGAGAGGCTTTCTCTGGGAGGGCTTTCTTCGCGGAGCTTGTTTCTAAGAAGGACGCTGGGCTGTACGGGGCTGTCTGTCGCTGTAACCGGCCGCTCCGGTAGTGTGGCCGCCCGCGGGATGCCGCAGGGTGCCATCACCTACCGTCTCCCTCCCTGCCCCGCTCCTCCGCCTCCCCCCTCCCCCCCATCGCGTCCCCTGCCCAAAGCAGGGGGTTTATTAACCGTGCGTATTACTCTAACGCCCAAATTACTAGACGAGGATTGAAGTTTCTCTTCTGTAGCATCTTACAACTCCCAAGTCGTACTCTGGTCACTCCCGTCCGAAAAGGTCGATACCGGTTTGATTTAAGACGCCTCCGGGCCGTGGCAGCCCTCGCACCCCCCCCACCTCTCGCTTGCGGCGGGGACGGACCCTCTTAACGCGGAGCGCACGCTCGGGATGGGCCAGCGATTGCTGGGAACCCCACGGCTCCAGCACCGCAGCCCCCAGCTCCCCACCCCGCCGGGTGGGTGTGCTCCGCCGGGCACACGCTCCCCCGCAGCATCCTCAGCCCCGCACCGCCGGGGCCGGTGGGTGCGATGATCCCCCCCACGCACAAACCCGTCCGCTCTGTAGGAAGGGGAGAAGGAGGGAAACCTGTGCAAAGAGAGGTATGTCAAGCAGGGGGTCAAACGGAACCGGCCAGCCCTAAGGCAGCCCACGTCCAGCGACCCCAAACCCCAGAGGTTTCTTGGGACGTGTTTATGGCGAGGGCAGCGCGGAGCACGAACCAGAAATACAGGCGCCCATACACACTAGTTATACCAGTCTTCCTTTCCTTTCCTTTCCTTTCCTTTCCTTTCCTTTCCTTTCCTTTCCTTTCCTTTCCTTTTTCCTTTCCTTTTTCCTTTCCTTTTTCCTTTCCTTCTTCCTTTCCTTCTTCCTTTCCTTCTTCCTTTCCTTCTTCCTTTCCTTCTTCCTTTCCTTCTTCCTTTCCTTCTTCCTTTCCTTCTTCCTTTCCTTTTTCCTTTCCTTTTTCCTTTTTCCTTTCGTTTCCCTCTCTCAAGTACACGTTTCTGTTTACGAAGCTGTACCATCCCCTTCACCTCCCCTGGAAACAGTTAGGTGGAGAGTTCCCTCTGAAATCCTTATGAGAAATTAATGTATGCGCGCAAACCCGGAAACAGTATAATTGATTTATTTCTAATAGAGGAGAAACCAGTAATGTTTATCGTTCAGAAATGATTGGCTGTGTTCTTAATAGCTCTAATTTTCACTGCCCATTTGATGTGCTGAAGGTTTAATATAGGGCACTTACTAATCCAATTAAAAGTGCACCTGGCCTGGAAGAGCTCTGTAATTAGCAGGAGCATTTTTAGCTATTTCCACTGGAAAACCGTGAAATCATCTCTGCTGGCCTAAAGGACTGTAATATGGGGGGGGGTGGGGGCGAAGAGGGGAGGGAGGAGCGGGGCCAGGCATTCGTGCCTAATCTTTTTGCCTTGAATTTTTAACAGTTCCCGTGCGGGAGGATGCGGCTGTTTCATCTCGCTGCACTCGGTGTCTGGTAGCGCAGGACGGCGGGGGCGAGACTAGGTGGGTTTCACACCGCTTTCCTCGCCCGTCCACCCGAGCCCGGCCCAGGAGCCTGTCCGGGGGGGAGCGGGGCTCGGCTTCGGGGCTCCGGGCTCCCCCGCGAGCCCGGCCGCCTCGGGTCAGGTCGGGGCGGGCGGGGGGGGGCGGCGCGCCCAGGCCGCCCCTGCCGCGGTGCGACCGGCCGTCGGCCTCCGCGGCGGCGGCTGCGGATACCCCGGAACGGCCGCTGGTACCGGCCGGCCGGGGCTGCCCTGCGCCGGGCCCACGGCGATACACGGGCGCGCACACGCCACGCACACGGACGCGCGTCGTCGAAGGCGGGGGAAAAGTGGCTGGCAGTTACTGCCCAGCCCGTCTCTCACGCCGGGGGCGAGGGGCTGCGCTCCTCCTCCTCCGCGGGTGAGGGGTCGAGGCAGTGCCCCCCTCCACTCGTGCCCCCTCCTCGCGTGGACGGGGGTTGCGGCCCGCAGCGGCGGCTGGGAAGGGTGTCCGCTCCCAGGCTCGGGGCCGCAGCGGTGCCGGCGGTGAGGGGGGCGGGCAGGGGGATGCTGTTGGCGCCGGACGCGCTACCGCGCGTCCCTGCTTCCCGCCGCGTGTTTCCCAAGCGCGAATTAAATCTTAAATAACTTCCTCCTTTTTTTTTTTTTTAATAACACTTGTACCGCCGACCTTCCTCCAGCCAGATACGCGTGGCAAAGAGGGCGGGGTGAGCGGTGCCTCTGGAGCCCTGCGGGAGCGGCTGTGCGTGCCGGCACAACCCCCCCGGCTGCCCGAGCCCCGCCGCAGGCGCTCCCCCGGCCGGCGGCCGCGGCCCGGCTCTGCCCGCGGCTTCACGGGGCTGGGGCCCACGGGGCTCGCTCGCGGTTTTCTCAAAGCTTCGGTGTGTAAAACACGCGCTGACTTTGACCGTCGTGCGAACTTCTCTCGCCAACCTGTTTCCTGGGTGCGTGGAAAGCTTTCCTGAGCGGAGCCGGCGGCCGCCGCGCACTAGACATTGGCAGTTTATTTTTATACGTTTAAAAAGTGATGGAAACCGCTCGGGTTGCTGGCCGGGGCGTGGGGGCCGCAGAGAGCAGGACCGCGGACCGGAGCCTCCTCCCAGGCGTGCGGGGCAGGCGCCGCCGTGGGTGCCGCGGAGGGAGCGGGCACGCCGGCTCCGTCTGCGGGGTCCTTCGCCCCAGCAGCCCGGTGCCGAGCCCGCCGGCGAGCTCCGCGTTTTCCCGAGCGCCGCTGCCTTTCCCTCGGCGGGCGGATTCTCGTACCATTCCGGCTCCGGATTTCTGCCGAAATAACGCGGACCCCCGCCCTCCCCAGGGCCGGTCCCGGCCCCGAAACGATCGCCCGGCCCGTCATGGGGAAGCGAACTGGGAGCCCAGAAAACATTGTTTCCCTCATTTCAAAGGGGGAAACCTGAACGATTCTCATCCTTTTGATTGATTAAGGTCTTGAATAACTTGAAGCTCGGGAGTGACAGTTACTGAATAGAGTACTGCAAATAAAGAGCGCTGTGGAAAGCTGGGCTGGCACTTCAGAGTGTAAAGGAGGCGAGTTTGCTGGCACTTACCAAGTTATAAATAAAAGGCCATGCACAATAGTACCTTCTTTAAGGACAGACAGTCTTTACAACACTCCTGGCGTCATATCCTGCTGTGGTCACTTCAGCTTCTAGGCAGACTCTACCTCTTTTATTTTTCCAGCAGTTTAGTCTGAATACTACAATAAATTCCTGGGAACAAACGCTTGTTAGCAGGACTTTAACACGCACTGCCTCGCACCCGCACATACACACTCACGCACGCGTGTGTAACGCCGGGAAGCTCTCGTCCCATCGGTTTTTAAAAGCAGAAATCCCCGCGGAGGTCTCACTGGCTGCTCTCGCTTTCGAAACCGTTAGCACCGTTTGGTCCAGAGATGTTTCTTCTGGACGGCGAGAGACTTCGGTGCAAAATAAATAAATAGAAGGAAGGAAGAAGCGTTTTTTCCCTAAAAAAAAAAAAGAAGGGGGGTTGCTCCCCCCTGCCCCCGGCCACTGGTGCTCGGGGAGCGGAGCCGGGAGACCAAGCGCCTTACGGGCAGCGAGGCGGCTGCTGCCCCTTCGTGCCTGGCAGCCTGGCGGGGTCGGGCGGCGGGCTGCGGCCCCGCGAAGCCCCGAAGTGACACGGGCCCCTTAGGGATGCGAGGTCCGGGCCGCCTCCGGCCTGTGCTCTCCTCCCCGGGGCCGAGGCGGCCGTCGGAGCACCGAGCAGTTCCCCGCCGCCGGCCGCTCTCTGCCCGCGGCGAGAGGGCCCGGCACGGGTCGGGCCGCGGGGACAACGCGGTGCGGGGCGGGGCGGTGCCGTGCCGTGCCATGCCATACCGGTCCGGGCCGTGCCATACCGGGCCGTGCCGGTCGCGCTGCCGTCGCGCCGGCCGGGGCGATGCGGGAGAGCCGCCTCGCTCGCCCAATCAGCGGGGGCGGCGCGGCCGGGCCGGGCGGCGGCGGCCAATCGCGGCGGCGCCGCCGCGGAGCCGCGCCGGGGACGGAGCCGATAAATGCTCCCGGCCCCGCGGCTGCCGCTCCCCGCCGCACCGGGGACAGCGCCGCCGCACCGGGGACAGCGCCGCCGCCCCCCCCCCCTCGCCCGCCCTCCCTCCCCCGCACCCAGCCTCGCCGCCCGGCGGGGCTCCAGCCCCAACCCCGGCCCCGGCCCCTGCCCTCCCGGTGCGGGGCAGCGCGGGTCACTGACAAAGGGGCAGCGGCGGAGCTGCCTCCTCCCCGCCCCCCGGCGGCATCCCCCACCCCCTCCCGGGACCGCTCCTGATTCGGCGGGACCGACTGACAGCGCGGATCTCTCCTAGATCAGCCCTCACCTGGATATAACCCTGTCGGGCCTCCGCCGCCGCGATGACAACTCTGGCTGGAGCTGTCCCCAGGATGATGCGACCCGGGGCCGGGCAGAACTACCCCCGCAGCGGGTTCCCGCTGGAAGGTAAGGCCGCGCCCGGGCTGCTCCCCCTCGCAAAAGTGAGGATTGCTCCATGCCGGGAAGCCGGAACGAAGCAGCCCCCTCCCCGGCCCGCCGAGAGCCGGCGCACGGAGGGCTCCCCGGCGCGGCCGCACGGCTGACGCCCCCGGGCTGTCAGAGCCGCCGTCCTGTGGCGGGGCTGGAGCAGAGCCTCGTCCCGGGACGGGCATGGCTGGGGCCGCTGCGCAGAAGGCTTGGCTGCCGCCGGCGGCTCTGGCCTCGCACCCCGCGAGCGGTCCGTACCCTCCGGCCGGCGGGAGCGGGGGGAACCGACCGGGAGGTCGGCGGTGTGAGCGGGCCCTGAATCCGCTCTTTCGCAAAGTGAAGGGCAGTGATTTGGGGAGCCCAAAGTTAGGAAAAAGTGGGGGGAGAAGCGGTAGAAGAAAAAAAAAACTAAAGCCAAATGAAAGCGAGCTGGACGAAATCCAAAGAAACTGTCGAAACGAGGGCTTGTTCCGGGCGGGCCGGGCCGCTGCAAGTGGCGGTTCTTCCTCCGGGCAGCGGCGGTGCGGGAGCCCCGCCGGCCCCCTCGCCGCCCGGGGAGACGGCGGGCTTCCCGCACCGGTTGCCCCCTCCTCCGCTGGAGCCGGGAAAGCCCTGAAACCCGGCTCTCCGGTGCGAGTGCAACAGGTGAAGCCGCCCCGCCGCCTTCCCCTGCCTGCCGGGGCAGCAGCGCGGGGCTCCGCGGGGACCGGCGGGCCCCGGGCGCGCTGCGGGGCGGCTGGGCGGGCGGGGGCGGGTGGCGGCGAGTTGCCTTACAGAAAAGCAACGACAAAAAACAATAACAACAACAAAAAAAAGACCCAGCAGGATCCGAAGGAGACGTTAACGCCATTTCCCCCTCCTGCCTCCCCTCCCCTCCTTTTCTAGTCTCTACTCCTCTAGGCCAGGGCAGAGTCAATCAGCTCGGAGGAGTGTTTATCAATGGCAGGCCTTTACCCAACCATATCCGACACAAGATAGTGGAGATGGCCCACCATGGCATAAGGCCCTGTGTCATCTCTCGCCAGCTGCGAGTGTCCCACGGCTGCGTCTCCAAAATTCTCTGCAGGTACCAGGAGACGGGCTCCATCCGGCCGGGGGCCATCGGCGGCAGCAAGCCCAAGGTGAGCCCCTCGGCGCCGGTCCGGAGCCGGGCAAACCCCGGCCGCGGCGGTGGGGAGCGAGGCCCGACCGGGACTCAGGCCAGGGTGGCTGGCAGTGGGGTTTGCAGGCGGGGGGCCAGCAACCCGGAGGGCCGGGGGGACTATGCGGTGGCCGGGGGTGGGCGCAGACACGCACCGGTCACGGCACCGCCTGCCGCATCCCCGCCTGTTGCTCGGAAACTTTCCGAGGCTTTAAAAAGTATTGTTGGATTTTGCGGCAGTTTTTTTTTTCTTCTAGTGAAGAAAACGCTATTTAAAAAAATAACTTCTCAAACGAAACTAGGGAGAAAGGGGTCCTTTTCTGAACGCTTGGCCCTCCAAAGCCCCGAGTGTCCCACGCTCAGCCCCGCGGGAGCCGCGGGCGGGCTCGGCGCGGCCGGGACGGACCGGGGAAGCGATCGGTCATATGTCAGGGCTTGCGCAGCGCGGCGGGATCGGGCCCTCGCTTCTTTCGTTGCGAAGCGCAAAAAAGTTACCTGTATTCCTGTCTGTTTGCCTGCCTACTGCTCCTTCTCCTGCTCTGTTTATTTTTCTGTCCACTCCAAAGCTGCGTGGATTTATAGCTACACCGCTAAAAAGTTTGCTCTCACAATAATGCAGACAAATATGGATGCTGGTCTCAAGATTAGCCGCCTCCTTCTACTATAGCTTTTCTTTCCCACAAAAAAATAAGTAAAGGCTTGAGTTTCTGTTGAAAGTTGCTGTTAGATTTTTTTTTTTTTTTACCCTTTGTTGCTTCTAAAGTAGCAGTGCCTGAACTTTCCCTTTCGGTGTTAGGACTAGAAATGTTTTTTTATAAGCGTGTTACCCGAACGAAAGGCTTTTCCCAGGCGGGAGACCTTTGTTTTGTTTGAATTCGGCTTTATTTTAAAATCACGAGGCCATCGAAGAAACCTCTTGGTGCTCGGACCTCTCAGCGTTTTTATTACGCTACTTTTTATTTGTCGCTGCAAACTTTGTTCAGCCGAAACTTTACTGACTTGGAGCTTCGCTGACACCGAGTCCTGCTCTAATGGCGACCCAGAATTTCGCCGGGATTTTGTTCTCGGCCGCACGGCAGCCGGTGCTGCCTAGTTCGGGGATTTTCTTGCCGAGGGCTCGATCCCACCTTCCCCTGTGACCCCGGAGGATTTCCTGGGAAGTTTCGTTTAGCCCCGGGGCTGCTCGTCTTATGCGGTCCCGTCGTTACCTATTACGTCGCCTCTGATTTTAACCTGCCCGTCCTCGGGGCGTTTTGTAACGGAGTTTCTACGCGGGGCCGGGGCCGGGGCCGGGGCCGGGGCCGGCTTTCGCTGGCGGCGGTGCGGGTCGGCGCGGCGGCGGCGGCGTGTCGGCTCCGGCCGCACCGGGGGTCCCGGTGGCGGCAGCCTGGGCTCCCGCGGCCGCGCCCGGCCCTGCAGACTGTGCCCGCTCGCCTTGTCTTTACTGAAGCAGGTGACGACGCCGGACGTTGAGAAGAAAATCGAAGAATACAAGCGGGAAAACGCGGGCATGTTCAGCTGGGAGATCCGGGACAAGCTGCTGAAGGACGGGGTGTGTGACCGCAACACGGTGCCGTCAGGTACGGGGCGCCGCCCGGGCAGCGGGGCGGCTCGGACACGTCCCGGAGGGCCAGGGCCGGGGGCGGAACGGGGAGGGCAGCGCGATACCCGGGACGAGCCCCGTAGCCGGCGGGAGCGGAGCCCCGGGCCGGGCTGGTGCCCGTGAAGCGGTCGGCGTTAGCACGCTGGTACCGTCAGAGGCGTCCCGGGAGGATTCCTGCGCTCGGCGGGGGTGTTTTCAATTAAATCGCAACTGCATCCCCCTCCCCTCCTCCTCCCCCCGCTTCCCCACCGTCGCCGCCGGGCCGCTGCCGCAGGAGGGCTCGGGGCTTGCCGGAGACCCGGGGTTCGGAAGCGGGAGACGGGGAGCAGCTCCCTGTGCCGGTGGGTTGTTTGCGGGGGGGAGCACACGGAGCCGGCGTGGTACTTGTGCGGGTGTCCGTCGGCTTTTCTCATCACCCGCTGCCCGGAATCGGGCAAAAGAATACCTGCGGGGCCGCTGTGCCGGCGCTGAAGCGCGGTGCGGGACGGTGCCCCGTGGAAACCCCCGCGGGGGGGGCAAGCGGGCGGCCGCCCCCCCGAAAGCCCCGACTGGTAGCAGCCAGGGAGGGGGGACACGAAGCAGCGGCACTGATGCGGGGCTCTGCTCCCCGGCCCGGCCCGGCCACCTCGGGGGGCTGCTGGGGACAAGCCCGGTCACAGCTCTGCGCTCCCCCCGAAGTAAGCTCCATCAGCCGCATCCTGCGGAGCAAGTTTGGGAAAGGCGAGGAAGAGGAGGCCGAGCTGGAAAGGAAGGAGGTGGAGGAAGGCGACAAGAAGGCCAAGCACAGCATTGACGGCATCCTCAGTGAAAGAGGTAAAGTCCCATTTCCCCCCACGCTCGGTGGAGCCCTGGGACCGGCCAGTGCCAGCCCCGGGTGCTGGTGGGTATCACTCCCCTTCTCCCGGAGGTCGTCCTGGGGCCAGTGCAGAGGGAGGTGTAGGGTGAGGAGCTAGCCCCAACGGGGCGGCTGCCACGTCCCACCCCGTCCAGTTCCCCCACTGGGACGACCCTGCAGTGTGGGAACGGCGCGGACTTGGGGGTGAAGATGGGGGTCGCCACTGGTTTGGCTTTCAATAGCAGGGATGGGGGCCAGGGAGCAGGGAGGGCTGGAGCTGGCTGCGCAGCCCCCGGCATGGCTGCGCAGGGGCCGCTTTCCCAGCCCAAGCCGATCAAAATGCCGCAGCTGCACAGAAGGGGCGGTTGTAGCCACAGGTTGCGGAGTCTTGAGCGTCTGCAGCCGTGGGCAGGGCAGGGAGCCGCACATTTCATTTCTTCTCCTCTTAAAGCTGCTGGGAAAAGCTTGTGTTGGTGGTTGGCCAGGGGCTGCGGCGAGGTTGCAACCTGAACAAGGCGGAGGCGAAGGGCTGCTGGGGGGGGGGGGGGACAGCCGCTGCCCCTGCTGCAGTTGTGCCCTGCTCCCCGGCTGGGCCGGAGCGGAGGGGCAGGCGAGGGCCCGGCTGGGCGGCCTGTGCGTGGAAGTGGCTGCCCAGCACATGCACAGGCACCCGAGAAGGCGAGACAAAAGTACCAAATGAGCTGGTCAAACATTTGTACAACTTTTCCAGCTTTTACAAAGAAGGCCTTCTATACACAATCTACACTTGGAGATGAACTTGGAAAACAAAGAGGGGGGAGTCCATTGAAACTCACACTTTGGCTTTGCTCAGACAAAGCTTCAGCTAGCAGCAGCTTGATGTGAACAAAAGAAGGCAACCTTTTTATAATTCAAGGAGAAAGGAAGAGAAAACAGCCCCACAAAAGGCTGAGAAAAGACATTATGGGCTTGCAATGAGGGATGAATTATTCAATGAGCCCCTAATAGCTGATGGTCCACGCAGTTTTATGGACTCTCCACTGTGGATAAAGTAGCTGTTTTTACCTAGAAAATGTTTCTAGCGTTTCTAGACATCTAGAGATGCTGAGTGCTGTTCAAGAAGGACAACTCAAACCTGTTCTTTAACAGTAGGATATCTCCTTGTGTAGGAACAAACCCAGAAACACTGTCAAAACTTAGTTTTTAACTGTTATTAAAGCTTTCAGGGAAGCCTCATCTTCTGTGTGTCTGTGTTTGCATGGATGTGTGCAATACAAACATGCAGATGCTAGTGAGTTAAGAGATTTTAAGGCCAGAAGGCACAGTTTGATTGCCCATTCTAGCTGCCCCTATGTGATGGGTCCAGAGTTTCCTCCAGTATCTCCTTCAACAGAGGATTGTTCTGAGAGGGACATTCACCAAGGGAAAAATAGCTAAACTCAGTGCCCTAGTTGTTAAAATAACTAGCTTTTCTGCCTTCCTGAATTTCTCAGCAGAGATTAGAAACAGAAGATAGAAAGCCTTGACAATAGACCTGCTTTATGGAACCAAGAGTAATTCATAGAGACAGCAAGAGAAAAAATATTATTATCAATATAACCCACTCCTGTACTTCTCTTTGAAGCAGTCTTCCTTTCTTTGACTTTCCGCTCTTTAAAGCGGGGCTCCTGATCTACCATAGATCAGTGTCTGGGTGCACAGCTGCCACCTTCCAGCCCGGGCAAGCCCCAAGACTTTTGCAGGAAAAGCACTGGGGCTGGCGGTGCCTTCCTGTGAATGGGGGCTCGCTCATGCCCCACAGCATGGTCGTATGAGGAGGCTGCCTTCTGCCCTCTGACGTACCCTCTCCTTCACTTTCTGCAGACATGAGTGTCCTACTTTGCTTCTTTTGAGTTCAATCGGTGGCAGAATTCCCCTTGACTAAATGCGGTAGCGCAGCCCTATCCTGTCCTTGCGCACGCAGGTTTTTGCTGGATGAACGTGGCCGGGCAGTTCTGTGCAAACGGCAGTTTGATAATCCCGTCTGTTCTGTGACAGCGCCTGGGAAGGTTTGGCAGTTGGAGGGAGAGCGTGCTCTTCCCCGCAGCAACGCCTGCTCCCCCTCCCTGACTAGCAAGCTGTTGCTTAATCTTATTACTGGAGTGGCCGGGATGCTGCAGTGTGAGAGAGCTGCTGCTCAAGAAAGGATTTGTTACCACACACATGCCTTACGTATAGTGTGATACTATAGGAACAACACACCAGTGAGCCCATTACAAGACAAAAATAACTCTGAAATAAGTCCACCACTACTTTCTGTATCTGGCCAACAAAAAAGGTTCTGCTTCAACTCCCATTGCCAGCAGAGGAGCTTCAATTTCACTCCATCTATAAAAATCATCAGGTCAGATCCTTCCCTCTTACTGAAATAAACTGGCAGCAGTCCTGAGGATTTTGATGCTGCAGGATCATATTTGCCAGTGCCCACCAGCCTGGCTGCGATGCCCGGTGCGGCAGAGGGTGCCCGCTGACAGGGTGTTTTGGATGCCCTCTCCGGCACTTAGGTTGCTTGTAGTATGTCCGAAGGTTATCCCTGCAGTGCACAGCAAAACCTTCACATTGTAGCTCACCGCTGAGTGTTCTCCATGGGAGTGCTCCACGTTATGGAGTGAAAAAAGTGCAGAGTCTTTTGCACTATGAGTAATTGATGTAGCTCTGGTCTCAGCTCGAGGTATCCCAGCAGCAGGAGCGTGGGTGCAGGGAGATGTAAGGGAAGGCTGTGGGATAGGTCAGAACACAAATCCTGGGCCTGAGCGCGGAGCAGGGAGTCACTCTCCTACTTGGCAGCACACGCCTAGTGCTGGACATTTGCTTACGTTGCCTGAAATCCCTCTCCTCACTGTGAGTGTTTGGGTAACTCTGTGAGAGGCATTTTTTCTGAGGGCAAGGATAACAATTGTAATTTTATTGGTAGCTAATTCAAGATTTGGGATTTGGGGAGTACTTACAGCAGAGTGGGATTAGAGAGAAGAGAAACTTGATATTTTTGAAAAATGTGCGATAGAAACAGTGTATTATGTGGCTTGGGATTTCTCCCATCACATATATAGGCGTAGGTAAACTTTCATATGCCCTGCTGTGATTCTGTTTCAGTCTCTGTTCACAGACTCTTAAATATGATTCTCTTCCCAGTGTTTACAGACGCCACACGTGCAGCCCACTTTGCTGTATTTTGGCATGTCTGTCAGTGTCACCCTCTACCCCGGTTTTGGATGTATATTTAAAGAAAACCTTGATTGTCACAGTGTGTATCAGGAAGCTTTTAGTTCTATAATAGCATATGTGTATTTCTGCATGCGTGCTAAATTTTTCTTAAAGGCATAAGCCATAAATAAAGAACACGAGAGAGAAACTTTTGTGCCTTTATATGGCACATCAGGGCATATTTTTAGCATAACCGCTACAGAAGAGGGAGTCGCTTGTACCTTTGGCGGGAGTTATGTGCGGCATGGTTTGCTGACTAATCTGATAACTCCCCCCTTCATAAGATAGCTGTTGTTTTCTGGCAGAAACCGGTGGCTTTCAGCACTCAAACGATGGGGCGCAGAGCTGGTCCTTGGGCCCACTGCGAGCGGGCGGCGCTGGCTGGGGCTGGGGCTGGGGCTGGGGCCGGGACCCCCCCGCCCAGCCTCAAAGGGGGCCTCTGTTCCCGGCCGGCGGAATTGGCCCCCAGGCCCTGTCCCGGCGGATCCTCCCCCAGTCATGCGCACCCGTCCAAAAAGAGCCCTACTCATCCCAAGCCTCTACCCTTGGCTGTACTGAGAGCAATTCAGGCTACAGCAGACTAAATTGCCTCCTTTATTTCCTTCTTACTTTCATCTCGGACCAAACCCTTCCCCCCTCTCCCTCCCCTTCCTCTTTTCTTTTTTTCTGTGTGCCTGAGGCTCACATTAATACAATTTCGGCACCACCCCTATTTTTGTGTGTGTATGTGGGGAGTTTGAAGGGGGGGAAAAAAGGGACCTTAGCACAAAAGCCCTGCTCAGCAGCTAGAAAGTTCAAGCTGCTGCTGCTTCTCTAGCTGTGTGATGCTTTTCCTGTTTGTGAGTTTTGGGAAACATTTTTGCTTTGTACTGTAATGGAATTAGAGGACAGATGCTGACTGTAAATGGGACACGCGACTACCAGCCCCTAGCTTAAATATTTAGATGCAATGTTACAATTACTGACTTGATGCACAGGCTTTGAAGTGGTGGCACGTGATCTACAGGGTAGCTCGGGCTAGATGGGCTTGCAGATGTTTTGATTAGGGTTGGTCAGTATCATGCAGCCAGTTATTTTTAGGCTGTTAAACTAATAAAGGCAGTCACTAAGGGACAGGATTAACATGCAGGCACCAGATACCAGTTTGAGTCATCCCATTCATTTCTGCATCGTAGACTGCTGGGTTAGTGGCTGGAGCATGGGACAAGGCAGACGCCGAGTTAGATTTTGGTTGTGATTTTCTGATGCAGGGTGTGTCGTGATTTTGCTTCAGCATCCCTTCCCAGGGCACAGCGGTAAGAGGACTCGCTCGCCGTGTGAAATAACTGTTGTGTCTTACGGCTGAGAAGCACAACGTGTTCCCTTGCTCAATGTTCCCAGTAAAGATTCACTTATTGAATGAAATGTGATGACTGTGGCTGCAGGCAATCATCTTCTTGGGTCTGGAATTTCATACAATACTTTACATATTTGGTCACTAGCAGGTCTAAGAAATCGGCTCGTGTAACTCGAACAGAATTTTGTTTCTGAGGCTCTCAGAGCTGACAAGAAAATAGTGCTTAATTAAGAAAAACTCCCCAGTGACTCCAGGATTTGGCTCAAGGCAGATAGTGCTAACAGTATCTTCTGTCTTTTCCCCCTTCCTTTCCTCATATCTCAATATTGTGTGAGAGTCCAGCCCTGCACAGAAAAGCCAGGTGCCGCAGAAGTGCAAATCGATGTAGGCGATGCCACGCAAGCCCAATCCAGTTTTGTTTCTTCTGCCTGACCCGTTGTCACTGTGGGGCTCTGGGCCAGGCTCCCATTTCCAAACCATTATACTGAGCTAATAATAATAACTGATGACCTCAACGATCAATAATGACCTCACCATCAAGCAAGAGCACTATGTCCCAGCATGCTGAGCATTTTCAGAAAGGTGCTAAATATTTGTGTTTTGAGTGACTTCAGAGCGGCATTTGCTGCTCCAGAGATGCGAGGAGCAGCCCCTGCCCTCCTGTCTTGAAGGCAAGCTGGGGGACTTTGAGGAGAGTGCTAATTGTCAGACTAACTGCAGGCTAATCGACTTACATAAGCACTAGTAATACTTCCAGCTGTGGGAAGAAAGGCTGTTACTCAGTCTAGCAGCGGCTCTCTGAAGCAGTACATAGACAAATCACATCCCTTTCTTGAAACTGTGTTTTCATTAATGGGTTTGCATGTTTTGCCATCTTAGGGACACTTTCTTCAACTTAAAAAAAGTCAGCGCCCATTCAAACAGAACCGCTGTGGGCATCCGTTTCAGTTTTCTAATTGCATATATCTAGAACAAAGGCAAATGTTATTTTAGCAAATATCAGGATCACTTCAGACACGCAGCAGTTGATTAACTTGAATTTGTACCCAAGTTTGCATTTTATTTGTTTGGTCTGAAAATCTTAATAATCAGTTAGACTTACACAGTGTCATTCTGGAAAGGCTGAGACAAGAAACATGGTCAGTTGACTTTGGTGTGGCTAGGACTTGCTCTGAAAATGTGGTTTTTATCTTTGGCTTTCTGGATTCTCCTATGATTGCAAAATCCTTGATGTCAGTAGGAATTTACCATGGTAGAGATCAGGCTCTTTTTGAAACCAACCCTGTAATGTGCTGAGCAACTGCAGCTCTGGGGGAAATCCTCAGGTTTAGGATGTAAAATGGGTTTACTGGATTGGGTCTCAGACCTTCAGTTCTGCAAACCTATTACATGAAGGTAATGGTGAAGAGTCCCACTCAAAGGGCCTATTCATATGTGTAAAGTTACTCAGTGGGTCAGGGAAGGCAGGGATGGGGCCCAAATTTGTTCTGTTAATAGAAAGTACCCACTAAACAAGAGTGTAACTCTAATCCCGAGTGAAACTCTCTGGCAAAACTCTCATTGAGGGCAACGATCCTTGTATCTGTGTTTACATAGAGGTAGTGATGGAATCAGCAGGCAGACAGACGGAGATTTTAATTAGATAAAAAACTAATTGGCAATTAATGCTGAAAGTAAAAGTCAATGCTGTTGAAATCCTTAAAAGAGATTATTTTCCGGGTCTGATTTCGAATAGTAATTCTCTGTTGTATCAGTTAAAGACGAAGCTTTTATGTAACACTTACTTGGGGAAGGTTTAGTATTAGGTTTACTTATTGATAAGGGTTGGAACAGGGTTTAGAAGAGGGAAGCCAATAAAGTTGATAGTGATAAATTATCACGAGTCCCCAGAGCTGTGTAATAAAACTGCATTGGGAAATGAAGCAGAACTACAAAGTGCTCTCTGGTTAATTTAAGAAGAAATTGAGTGAAACGCAAAGCAATAAATCAGAGCAAGCCAGCCAATGTGAATTTCTCCATGTAAATGTCACTTTAAATCCTATGTAACAAACACATGCAGCTAGAGAAAGAACAAAATATATAAATAAAAATGCAGGATACTTCCAAGTGTTCCCCAAACGCTGAGCTCTCTGGCTAATAAAAATGATGTACAGTAACATAATTCACCGCAAGACCTTGTTTAGTGCAGTGTGAGCACAGCATTTTACTTTACTTGCCCTGGAGTACTCCTGCCCCATGCTGTTAAACTAATTCAGTTTAAATCACTCTGCCTAGAAAAAAAAGTGAAGCATAATGAAATTAAAACTCACTGAGGACACATTAGAGTTAAAGTGTGTCATGAGCCGAGACTATTTAGTTAGTGGAGTTTGATGTAATTGTTGACAGGTCATTTATTCATCCTAGTAAATAAAGATTCACGAACTATTAAGAATGTGCATATATAACTAGTAAGACAGTAAAAGGCAATTAAGCAGTCAGTTTAATGTCTTATCTTGCTGGTTGCCCTACAGTTGTTTTACAACTAGGAATTAAAATTTGAAAAGGAAGTTTTCAGTGTCCCTGGCCAAATATTGATTAAGTAGTTGTTTGCTGATGCCATTGTGGCACATAAAAAGGCCAGTAGTTCTGCCCCTTGTTGTTCATCTTCCATTGTTGCTGATTCTTAACCTTGGAGATCAAAGGAGGATCATTTCAGTTTATCTGTCTTGGAAAATCCTTCTTTGCTCCTAAACCCATATGGATTAATGGCCAAATTGTCTTTAATGAGATGTGAAATTTGAATGGAATCCTTATTTTGCATGGTCTGTTGGATGTATGCACTGTATGCGCTTACCATTTTGTGGGGGATTTTTCTTTAGCATTATTGGATTTGGTTTTGTTTAAATCACTTCATTTTTTAATATATAGGGCACTGAAATTTTACCATTATGAGAGGTAAAATATGTAGTATTTAATTGAATTTTAATAAAACTAATTTTGTTGCATGTAATCTTTTTGAAGAGTGTAGCCTAAAGGAAAAAAAAAAAAGTTGTCTTTGTATACCAAATCACACAGGAAATAAATGGTCCAGGGCTGCCAATAAAAGAAAGGGAGTTTGAGAAGCCAGCCAGTTCTCCAGGTTGGGGTCTCAGTATAAAGGGACACAAACGAGCTTGCAGCATTTCTTTGTGCATTTTCTTCAGTTTTGATTTTATGGACCTCACTTGTATCAGCGAGGATAGTTGTACTGCTCCTCTTCAAAAAAGGGGGGAAAGTCAGATTGGCCAGGCTGTGCAGAAAAGCAAGCAAGAGAATAATCAGTTCCTTGTTGCATTACAGAAAGCTGTACTTATTTCAGAGATAGTAAAATATATTCCACCACATCCTCAGTAGAAGAGGCTGTGCAATCTGGATGTGTTATGTTGGCTTGTAATTATGATATGAAGTTTCAGCTGAATTGTAGGGTATGTGAGCATTAGATCCAGGTCCTGCTACTTCCACTGGCATATCTGGACACAGAAATTTAGCTTCACAAACAGTAGTAAGAACCCTGGTAAAGCCGGAGAACGTCTCCTGATGTCTCATTGATTTTTACGTGGGTGAGCCTTCTCTGCTGTAGTGACAAACAGCAGAGTAAAGGGCTAAACCAGAATTTTTTAAATCAGCATTTTCTCATTCCCTTTCTTAAATACTCAGCTTTCATTTTGTCTGGTTATCTCAGAATAAAATACCAGTCCATGCATGCTTTACAGGTACTCAGCTACTTTAGCAGACTTTTTGCCCCAGACTAACAGCTAAAATTCTTTGAAAGCATTTTAGGTACAAATTTCCTTAAAGTCCATGAACACAACTTGTTCGTTTCCATGAGAGCTGCGGTGAGGACAGTGATATACATTCTACCTTTTGATTTTTTTTTTAATGGATATTTGCCTGGATGTAGGCTTTCTGCCAAACATGACCAATGTTTATATCATGCACAAGTCCATATAAGGATCTGTCTTAAGGATTTTCGTATTTATGACATGCCTCATGTTGGATGTCTGATCCAAAAATGACTATGTAGTAATTCCTTTATCAGATATAATGTCACATTGATCACTGTGGTTTGAATCGTATGAGGAATAAACTGTCTGCAGCTGACATTTCTGCAAGCAGACAGCTTATTCAGCCCCCGTCAAATCTTATTTGCCATATTCAAATAAGTAGGACTGTTCATGCCAATATAATCAGGATCTGTTCCATATACCAGCCCAGAAAAGCAATAACAACTACAGTTCTTCTGGCAAAATTACTCTCTCCTTTGTTAAATATGTAACCAATGTGTAATCCACATACCCTCCACGAGGCAGTAGCACCAACATACTGTAACCAAATTGGACTTAAAACTGCTTTCCATCTCTATGTCTTTAAATGGCTCAGAGAAAGGTGGAGATGAATATAGACAGGTTTTATAGAAACCAGGAAAAGGGAGTTGCAGGGAATGCTTCCACAGAAAATCCCTTTTTACTGAAGATGGTGTGGCAGGACTTCCTTTTCATTTTGACCTAAGGGCTATTTGTTTGATCTGGTGTGAAGTGCTGAAGGGTTGGAGTGTGAGCTGGGGGGGGATCAGTGTCCCAGTGAGGACTCTGACACCTACTCAGCCCCTCCGGTCAAGCTGAGTGGTGAGAAAAAACCTGCACAGAACTAGCTGGAAGTCAGGTTTCCACTGGTTTTGTGAACAGCAAAATAAGTTGTTTTCAGAAAGGAGGCGTTTTGACACACAAAAGAGAAGTGGCAAGTGTTTAGCTAAGGAAATGTGAAAATGGAAAGTGAAATACACTGTTTTCCCATTTTCACAATGAAATCCTGCAAAGTATGGATTTCAGGGAAAAACAAAATCTCAGGAATTTCATTTACCAAGGTATAAATCAAGATTAACTCCACGGCAGCTGGTGGACTGACGCTGGTTTGTGAGCAAACGCTGAATTAGATCATCAGTATTTATACGTAGTTTCAAGTAACTACCATCCTGTGAATTTAACTTTCCCACTTCTAATAGTTTCACCAAAGCCAGAAAAGTTGTCTGACTAAGGACTGTTTATATGAGGAGTGATGTTTTAAGTGAGTAGTCATCAAACCTTTATGGTGTGGTATTTTGGAGGGAGGGAGGTCTACAAATTTTTCTGTACATTCTTCTTTAAATTTTTAATACATACAGTGCAGAGAAAGGCATTGTGTCCTCTAACCTCTCTTGCTGCCTATGGTAGCTATTACGTGTATGGTATATGGCTTAACCATGTTCTTTGCTGCTGTCTGTGGAACTGGAAAATAATGGAAGAAAGCACTTAGGAATCTAGTTAGAAGACCGTACAATAGTTGTTGCAGTTAGGAAAAAGCCCTGTGGGTTCATCCCTGGTTTAGCACAGTTGATTGGACCTGCTCCCTTTTAAATCAACAGGATCAAGCAAAAATGCTCAAATTTTTGGCAGCTATACAGAGAGCCACACAAATGCCTGTTGCTTTAACACCCACAATTTGTTTTCCAACAAATACAGTGTTACGTGTTGAAAAGCCCTTGAAACTAACTGCTTGTCCACCTCTTCTGAACAGCGTTGAGACTGGCATAAACTGCATGTTGTGTGTGCTGGGGCAGGTCATTCGGGCCAGCCTGTGCTGAGCTGGTGCCCAGCAGGGTCTCAAGCAGCAAAAAGTATTGCAGGCTCTCGGGGTGCTCACTTCTCCTGGTGAAAATGCAAAATGGCTGCATACAGCAGACATTTTGTTTATCTTTTCATTATTTCCTTCGCTGTCTATGTTTAAAAAGGTTCTTGAGACCAAATTGTACCATGCTTTACATCTGAACGATCCCCTGCTCTCAGCAGGGCTGTGCAGGTTACTTAGGGTTGAATTTGGCCCTGATATGAAAGTTTAATTACATTTCAGATTTGAGGGAACTCGTTCACTTTCTCAGACTTAGCAAGACTTCATAGCACTAAACATATATTTTCATTGGTAAATAAGTGTTCTGACATGGCAAGTAAGCGTAGTTAAAATAAAATGTTACAAGCAGAGCAAATTAAAAAGAGCTGTTTTAGAGAACTGCACTTAAAAATTTTCTAACACATGATTTAGCAAAAAAAGGCAAACAAAACCCCAGGCTCTCTGCTGCAAGAAGCTCTGTAACCAATCTGCTCCGTCAGTCCTGGCAGGATGGGAGGCAGTGCTGCTTGCTGAGTCTGATCTTTGCTCCTCCCTGGCTGAAGGGTTTCACAAGGGGAGGCACGCTCTGTCCTCCTAAACTGCATTCCTCCCCTCAACCTTTGATCCTAATCAACACAGCAAATGAAATTTTGGGAAAGAAATCAGGAGCTCTAATTCAAATGGTTGTCAAACCCTACACTATGACAGGCATAAAGAGGATTTTTCTCCAAACTCTTAAGAGGTCACTTGGCCAAGGAAGAACTTAAAACAAGCCAGGATTCAAAGTTACCGTACTTCTGCATTGGCAGTCAAAAAGATGGAGCGATGATTGATGACATAAATATTTCTTTTAATCTGACATCAGGAACAGACTTGTCAGCCCTAGAAGAGTAAATCAGAGACAAAAATTTAGAGTGAGTATTATAAGAGTCCTAAATACATCTAGTATCTGAATCCTGATAATGGTAGTTATAAATAAAAAAATAAAACACCCCAGAAAAGTCCTATAAGAGGGAAAAAAAAAGATCCTCCAGGTGATCAGAGAGTGGAGTAGGGACTTGTCTGTTTCCAATCTTGCAGAGAAGTCACTTTATTAAAGAAATGGGCCACGCGGTGCTTATTTTTTGGCCACTGGCTAGTATGGGGAGGGCATGCAGAATGATGGGTTTCCCAAGACAGCAAAGGGAGAAGTCCTTGGACCCACTTTGTTTTCTTGCTATGTTACTCTTCCTGGTTTAGCCTCAGGGGTTTTGAGGGGTGGTGTGCCCTTGGGTTACCTTGGACCAGTTTTGCAGGGCTGGATCCTTTGGTTAAAAGACCTGTTGTGTTTCTCGGAGTGTGAGTTCAAAGCAGCAAGGAGACCCCTCAAGATTCAGGGCTGGGTACAGTACCTTTAAGTTCAGGGGTGGCTCCCAGCCCAGGTGGGAGTTGGTGCTACCCTCTTTCCAACCTGGGGAGCTCCTTGCTCTGCCTTTCTCTTCTGGGTAGCTTGTAAGTGCTTTTTGCTTTCTGTGTTTTTTTTTTTTTTAATGTGAAGTTTAAAGGTTCCACAGGACTGTTGTGTTCTCTAGGTGGAGGTGTTGTGATCACAGTTGTGCTTTGGAGGTGGTGTCTTGCACTTGGTGATGTTCAGCTCTGTGAGTAGACATCCTAGGTCCTGGTGATTTCGGCTCAATGGCTTCCCCCCACTTGCACAGCTGGTTCTGGTTTGCTGCTGAAGTTCCCACAGCTGTGGGAAAGGGGCTGCCGAAGGCGTCTTTCCATAGGCTTTAACAGTCTTCTGATGGGGCTGTGGTGAGTGTGGTTCTGCATCTTTGGAGAGGGACAAGGGAGCTTTTTTAATACCCCTTTTGAGTAGGAAAGAGTGATCTTGGTGACTAATGTGTTTATAAGTAAGTGATACCCCTAAATACAAACAAACAAGAAAAAAAGTGGTCATGGCAAAATTAGTGCTAGAAGAGTTGGGTTTGGTTTGGAAGAGAACTGGTTTGAGTTGGTGTAACTTGCGCTGTGTTTCTTGGGTGACTTTCTGTGTTGCCTGTGCCTGGTGCCAGCTGAGATGAAACTGCTCACTTCGCCTCCCTGGTTACTGGTCTCTGCCTCTGCTTGGCCATGATTCCCCAGAGCAGGAAGAAGCTGTTGTTTCTTGCTTTCTATGCTTTCCTTATTTTTTATTTTTTTCCTCCTGTTGCTGTGCGTCCTGGCGGTGTGTGCAGTGGAGAAGGGGCTGGCATGTAGGAGATCTGTCTGTCAGCTGCTCCTGTTTGGCTAAATCTTCTCTTTGTATCTTTGTGTGGGGTTTTTTATTAGAAATGGGATCAATGATATTTTCCTTCCTCAATGGTATTTCCAAATGTCTGGGATCCAGAAATCAAAAGTGCTATATAGGTTTAGCTGCCATAGCTCATCTGTTGAAACTGCAAATCCAGATGAAATGATGTTTTAGAATGAATGCTTTGTGGCTAGAAGGGATTGTAACCTGTCCTTGGAAGAGCAGTTTGGGCTGCCAGACTTTGGGGTTGCAGACCTGGGGAACACTAGGTTGTTTGTAGAGGGGCCAGCGAGTTCCCTCTGGTCCAGTGGCCCGTGGCATGGAGCATTTCTTAACTGAACAGAGTAAACCTGCAACCCCTGGCTCAGAGCACTAGGTGAGTGCATTTTGATGAAGTAGATCAAGACTCAGCATTTTTATTTCTAATACTTTTGTTACTATTGTTTACAGCAAAAGCAGATCAATAACTAGTATGGTCTGGAATTAAGTTCATGAATTCAGGGGTGTTGCCTCAATTTACATAGAGGCTCGGAGCCACAATGTGTTTACTGGAGTACAGCAATTAATGATACATACTTTTTTGCTGGTTTTGCTGGGTTTCCCATGAATAGCATGCATTTTTCTCAAATATGTGGTGTGGAAGATCTATTCAATAATATATCCAAATAATCTTTGGTTCTAAGCAAATATTCGATGCTTGAAATTTATGTGGTTGTGACTGGGCACGCAGGTCTTGCACTGTTTTCTAGAACTGGGTGTTGCTGTTGCATTCGCTAAGAACGTATTGTAACTTCTGGATAGCTGCTTAAAACATTTTATTTTAAATTTTTTTTTTTTCATGTCCTTGTTAAAATAGAAATATGAACTGAGCAGAAAAAAAGGAGATAAATATCATGCTTTAAACACTCTTTTTTTGTATGTTGCAACAGAATGCATTTCTCAGTAGTGGGATTTTGTGTTATACAGACTGATTAGAGATGAACTGTTTTGGTTTGGTTTTAAACTTTTTAAAATGAAGTCTGTACTTTCTTTTATAAACATTTTTCCTGACTGACAGAAATAGTCTAGTGACTTGGACATAAAGCTATGAGCCAATAAACTGAGGAGCCAGTTCCAGTTGATAGACTGGCTTGAACTTGTCAACAGGTCTTAAAAAAGAAAAGTAAAGTTTTTAGATGTGCAACTGCAGTATAACTTGCAGTAAGGCAAGATTTGATTTTTAGAGCTGCTGATACAAACAGTTTTTACTGATTTCTAGAGTTTCAGATAAAATGGTGGTGTTACAATCAGTAAACAGTAAAATTGTGGGGTTTGTTTTGTGTTTTTTTCTCTTTTTTTTTTAAACACCACTAATTCTTCTAGTTAATAGTGTCAAGCACGTGAGATTTCTCATAAACCTCAAAAAAGCCTATTGAATTTAATGCTAAGACTTGCACTGTCTTTAATGATATTTGGTCAGACCCTAAACGAAGAGGGTTTTTTTTCTCTCTTACCTCCCCCTCCCCCCACTTTCCTGGGGGGGGGGGGGGGGGGAGAGTTTCAGTTTTTTTGAGGAAACTGGGGAATTCTAGCATTCCTGGGCATGAGAGGAGAATACTGATTAGAATCAGGCAGAGAGCAAGCAGGTGCTGAGCATGTTCATTGCTTAACCCCCTGCCCTGCTCCTGCATCCCTGCCCTGACCCAGCGCACAGACCCTGCAAATAGCAGCAAGTAGCCAGATGTTGGAGATGTTTTCAGGGAGAGCGATTATTCAGTAGGTCTTGTCTAAAACCAGGGAGTTCCTACAATGGTTGTATTTCATGTTTAAAGCTGGGCTGGATAAGCCACTGGAGACTATGCTGGGGAAAAATACTGTATTTCTGAGGACGAGAACTGGCTGTTCTTTTGCTAACTGCTGTGCGTCTGTGGTATCTGTCTGCAAAAAGTAATACAGAAAACTAACAAGCAGAGTAGATTGCCTAAGGGGGAAAAGCTGTCTTTTTTTTTTTTTAATGAACAAAAAAGATTTTATGGCTTAGAAACAGTACACCCTAAAGAGAGGTGTGTTTAAAAGTTAGACTCGAAAGCTTTTGTCTGGAGAATAATACGCTTGGTGTAAAGAGTGGCACAATGGAAGTCTTTTCTTCTAGTTATGTATGGGCGAGCATCAGTCAGGCAAGGAAGAACTTCAAAGGCCAAAGTAAAAACTTGCTAGGCTCTTTCTTTCCTGACAGGTTTTTCTTGAGGTAAGATGGGGAGAACTCTTCATGCTGGGAACTGGCGCTCTCCTCCTGTGGCAGAGGCAGCAATAGATCATGTGCAAACCCAAGTACCCAGCCTGAACTATCTCTGTCTCCAGTTGATGTGCCTTTTTGGAAGCTACTAAACTATCCCATCTTATGAGTCTTTTATTGCTTATTCATAAAGAGGTCTTGGAAATTCCACTTCTGCCTTGCTGGGAAGGCACCACGCCAGATGGAAGGGGAAGCTGTCTGCCTCCAAAAAATAGTCATTATTCATACACTATAAATTGCCTTTAAGGTGAGAAAATAGCCCCAATGTGTTTTAATATGAATAGTCCAAGGATATAACTGCTGTACATTAAAACAGCCACTGAACTTCATGTCTGTCAGTATGTATGCAAAGCGTCAGGGTTAGTAATGGGGATGCTTGTGTGATAGGAAATAGAAACTCTAAATGGCATCCAGAAAGAGCTCTTCAACAGGACCTTACATTGTCATTTCATTTTGTGAATTTTAAAAGCTTTTTTTACCTAGGAATTTATTTATGGGATGTTAAATGCAGCAGTCTGGAGTCATTTACCTAGGTTAGAAATGGATTTAAGTAGCAGTTCTAGTGTTACCTGCAACGCTGTGTTCCGGAGGCATGCAAAAAAAATGTACCTCTACTTTAGTGGACTGCGTGTGTCACATCAATCTTTGTTAAAAGCAGAGGCACAACAGAGAAACCAGAGGTTGTCTAATGGAGAAAGCAGGAATTCTGATTGCCAAAGACCGCAAAGCAGAGCAGTCTGTGCCACAAGCCTAAACTATGCTGATGCTCCTGCTGATGCATGCAAGCCGATTCACTTTGTGGGGAGTGGGGTAGGGAAAGACAGTCACCTTTTGGAACAAAAGAAATATTGCAACATCTTAGCTCTAATACTCAAGAAATGCTTGTAGAGGCAAGAAAGCAACCCCTCTGCCAGCCCACATCCAGGAGTGGTATGTGAGCATCAGTGAGCACGACTTGTGTCACCACAGAGCCAGTCATCAAGCAAAGCTGTGGGAGGAGACCACTGGGTCACCTTTCTCATGAAGCATGTAGCCATTTATCCGAGCATCGGAAAAGGCTCGGGTAGGCTGTTCTCAAAGTGTGTTTGGTGCTAGCCTGTATTTGGGCTTTAGTGCTGCAAGAGGAGACCAGTGGTTGTTTATGTGCTTGCTCTGGGTTCCTGTCCTCATCATCTAGCTGTGCCAGACTTACAATTTGAGTCCCTTTCCATGACGGCCCTCGTTCAGTTAACTATGCATTCGGCGGGGAAGAAGAACCAGTAATTATGAATGAGCTGGCAATAAAGTGTTTCAGTAACTGTTTCAAGTTAGATGGCTTCAAGAATGGAAAAGAAAACTTTGGGATGATGTGGAAGATCTCTGTTTGCGTGCTCTGTCTTTTGGCTGGAGCCTGTTGTACATGTTCAGGCATTCTTGACTTCAGTCAGGCTGTTTGAAGGAAATGAGGTTTCTGTGAGGGTTAGGTTGAAAATAAATTATTTGCCCACAATAGGAGCAGTTGCGGTGGTACTTGCTGGGAGTGCATTACATGATTTGTCTAGACAGTCTACAGACAGCTTTGAAACCATCAGTGGAAGGTAACTGAGAAAAGCCGGCTTAGTGTTGATTGGCTTAAATTTGCTACACAAGAGTTCACACACCTATTGAAGAAAACTTCCAAGGAAAATTTCTGTAAGTGGAAGAAAGATGGGTGACCACTGCGTTGATGATTTCAGGTGAGTTCAGCTTCCTTGCTGAGAGAGTTTCAGTTACCAAAGCAAAGGGGTGTTTGTATTCATCAGGGAGCACAGAACAAAGATATGTGCAGTTGTGGAAGTCATCTGAAAGGATGCTATTTTATAATAAATTTCAAATGCGCAATGCCGCAACCTATTAATGTTTTTTCTTTTGTCATAACGCAATGCCATCTAACTCTCTGAAAATCAAGTCTGTGAACAATCTGTTACAATAAATTTATTTTCCATTTTGGGGAAAAGGGTGAAAGAATAAATAGGAATTAGAGCTAAAAATGGGACAGCAGGCTTGGATTTAGTAGAGCGTTGTCAGTGGGATTTTAGTTTTTCAACAGTAAAGAGAAGCGTTTTGGATTTTAGTTCTGTTGTGGGTTGACAGCCTTAGACCATTAGTGGGAATTGGACAATTGTCCTTGTTTTGCATCAACTGTACAGAGCTTAAACATATTTGGGAAATGAGAGAATTTGGTTCCCACTTGCATGGAACATTTTTATACTCTTGCAATTTGAATATAACATTTTTCACCATGATCATGTCTATGTATTCCCATCTCCAAAGTACTTATTTATTTTTATAAAATAATAAATAAAATGTCCTTTGACTTCCCTAGTGGAAAAGTACTAGATAAATTCAGAGTATTATTTTTACCCTATTCCTCCTCCTAATTTAAAACACTGTAAATTTGCCAGAGACTGAGATAGGGGAAAGCTGAGGACCAGGAGAAATTCTTATTTTGCTGCCACTTTTCATCAGACATTCATCGCTTGTGGCGTAAGTGCCACAGGCACTTGCAGAATGAGTCTTTACAGGTATCAAAATTGAATAAAACCCTGAAAATTTGTCTGACAAGTTTGTGTTACACAAATAGTAGTTTGGGCATTTATCTGTCTCTGTCCTTGATTGCAGCATGGAAGAGAGCTGTGTAAAGAACTCAGCATCAGGTTCAGTACGCTTGGATTCAGTCACCATCACCTCCTTTTTCCTGCATGCTTCTGTAGTTGCTGTATATCACTGATTAAAATTTTAGTAAAAGAACAATTTTTAATCTCTTTTTGTATGTTTTGATAGGTTACAAAGAGGAAACCAGCATAATTTGAGGTACTGACTTAAGCTAATTACTCTTGTGAAACAAGAAATAGTGGACTGAGGCATTACAAATTTGTACTTCCATGTAGATGTGCCAATAAACTGGCAGGAATTAGTGCCATAATACAGGATATGTTTTAAGACCAGATTCTGGTCCTGGCATCAGGTTTGATGCCTGCTGGCATCAAATCAGAGTGGTTCCTTTGTCGAAGTCCCTTGCTTTTCAGCAGTGTAAAAGAGATCTGAATCTGGCTTTATGGATAATTCTGTACAGTCTGAACAACTGAGGACTTTTTCCTGAGCAAGGGCCTGCAGGATGTACTGCCAGGTATAGGATTATCTGTGTTGTAAGGTTTAGTTATTTTTCGAATTTTCCTTTGGGTATATTAACTGATGTTTATAGAGGATCTTTTTTCTATTTAATTCCATAACTTGCTTTATATAATTAATAATGCCATGATTTTGGGTAAACCTAAAAGATTTCTGGTCACTTTTAATGCAGCTTCTGTAATAAGGTAGTAAAGCACACTTTAGTCTGATGTATGTGTTTATCTGATAGTAGTCCCCTGAATGTATTGTTAAGAAATCTTACATATATTAAGGCATGATGCTCTGTAACTTCTGCTTGTTGGTCCTGTGTCATATTTTGCATGCACAAGCATACGGATGTACACAGCAGATAAGCGTAAACTGTGCAATTGTTGGGGCAGTAGTGGGGCAGACCTGAGTCTCACCAGGCACATTGCTTTTGCAGCCAGAAGAAAATAATGTATTTGTTACAATAGATGGGTTTGTAACTACTTAAGCAAAGCTGTACCTGCTTTTATTAGTAAAAGGATGCAAACAGAGGATTTTACACATATTAAGAAAAGTTTCTTTTGCTGCTTGGAGGCCTTGCTGTCAACACCCATTGAAGTCTCCAAATTTAAAAAAACTAATCAACAAACAAACAACCCCAAAACAACAACCGACCTACCCTAAACCCCAAGCTTCGAACAAAATCCAATCCTGTGAATACGCTCTGTGTGATGGATAATTTAGTAAACTGGGCTATATCCTCTACGACACTCTTCTGGCACCAGTCCATGTGAGCACTGTTAGTGTCCTTTGAAATACTTCGTGCTATTATCTTTCTAAATACTATTTGGAGGTTGTGCTGATCAGGAGATCTCAGACTGTTTTCTACTGGGAAGATACAAGTCCATTGAGCATGAAACTCCATCAAATCATGGCAATTACGGCAACATTGTGTTCTGAAGAAAACAAAAGGAAGGAAGAATTCAGGCTACATAAAATGATTCATTTCAATATTTTACAGAACTAAATATTTTTATTTGTTAATTTTTAAATTTTATTTCTAATTTTTAAGCCCTTATGCTTAGAAAATGAAGATTAAAGGCCTAATTATTTTGTTGTTGCTTTTGAGACAAGGTGAATGTATTTAAAAATAATTTTCCCATTCAGTTTTCTGTTATTAAGGCATACTCAGTTTTCTGTTCTTAACCAGAAGGAAGACAAATGCTGAGATATCCAGTTTCTCTGGGGTCCAGAAGTTCTCACTCCAAAAAGTGTCCATTAGAGGGCTAAGTGTGAAGAAATGTCAGAAACAATATTTTCACTTTCTTTTTTTGTTGTGGGGGTTTTTTTGGTTTTCTGTTTTTTGTTGTTTTTTTTCAGACTCTGGTTTACACACAGCAATTAGTCCATGGGATGTGGAGAAGTTGGCAGCCTCTTGTAGGATGAAGTAAAGAAACAATTTTTGCAGTGGTTGTCTTCTGCAGTGTTTCTGTGCACAGCAGCATACAGTGATAGCAGGCATCAAAGCCGGTAGGAAGGACCTGGAGTATTAGCTTTGACTTCACTGGCTGCGTCAGTCACTAAAAGTAAAAGAATAGGCTGTTACAGCAAACAGTGAAAGTACTCATTTTTACTAGAGCAAAGTATTTTCCCCACCCATGAACTGTTAGTAATGAGTAAATGTGGTCTGTCACTTAGCTTAAAATGCAGTGATTTTTGCAATATCTTTAAAGCTTTTTTCAGTTTGTTTTGCAGTCTTGCTGTTAATTTAAAATCATAGGAGCTGTTCAGGAAAATAGCAGCAAAGCAGTTAATTATAACTGAACAGTGGTTTGAAATAAAGACATGAATATTAATTCTTTTGGAGCTGCTTGACTTATAAGCTTG